>NC_073716.1:6352972-6653807 GCF_023634085.1 Falco cherrug
AATTAATTTGGGAATTGAGGGTGTGGTGGAGGTGAAGCTGGGAATAGCTGGGGGGGTTGGTTGGAGCCTTGGGGATGGCGGCCGATGGGCACAGGGGCTGCTCCGGCAGGGGGGGGTTGCTGGCAGGGGCTTTGCTGCCTCCTCTCCCAGGACCTGGGGGAGAGTATGGCAAACGTCACTGCTGCAGATGTTTGCGGATGTGCTGTTGGCTTCAGTGGTGAGACTGATCCCCAGTGAGCGCCAGCTGCAGTGTCGGCCTCTGCTCAACTGAGAAGGAAACCTGATGCTTGGCTTTCTAAAGCTGGATCCATCCTGCACCCGGTCCTGGCGCGGTGGCCGAGTCCGGCTGGTTGCTGTGGGGGCTGCGATGGGGTGCCCCCATGGGGGCCGTGTGCCTGGGGTAGAGAGGGGAACAGCTTGTGATGGATCAGGCCCTGGCTGAATGAGGAGGGTGTCCCAGTGCAGGGCTCCCCCCCGTGTGTGGGTACGAGGGGGCACCAGGCACCCGGTGGGGCTGTGGGCATGGTGGCTGCATCAGGCTCACTTCTCCAGCCTGTGCTGAGAGCAGCTTCGGCTCATTCTTAAAATAGAGCCAGGAGCAGCAGGCAGCAGCAGCCACCCACCCCTCAGCCTGCTCCTTGCCACCCTCGCAGCAGGATCCGGCCATCCACAGGGACCCTTCTGCTCCTCTGCTGGCTTGTCCCTGCCTGGCATGTGGTGGGTATGGCACCTGGCTGGATCCAGGGGTTCCCTGGTGGGAGGAGCTGGTCCTGGGAGCATTGCCCAGCCTGGCTGGCTGCATGCAGGAGAGCCCTCAGTGGGCCTGATCCTGCTGGGTGCCCAGCTCTGAGCCTTGGGAAGAGGCAGGAGGACGGGTCCAGTGGCAGTCAGGGTCACTGGAGGGGATGCCGTGGGTTGGCTGGTGCTGTGGGGCTGGGCACGTCCCAAAGCCCCTTGGGTGGGAGTATCACACTCTGTGGCCATAAGGGATGGAGAATCCCGGGAGCGGGGTGGTCCATTGGCCACTAGCTCAGGCACCCGGCGACCTTAGTCCTTCCTGTGGCCAGTGAAAGCCCCAAACCTGCCATCTTGGGGCTGCTTTGGCCCCTTCCCTGCAGCGGGCAAGGCTGGTACCCAATGTCTGGACTGGGATGCTCTCCCATGCCACATGCCAGCAAGGCTTTCCATCCCCATCTCATGGCTGCACATCCCCCACACGCCCCAGAAACGATGCTCTCTGGGTTCAGCCTGGTTTTCACTCCAGCCCATCGGTGTTTCAGAGCAAACGCTTCCGTAAAGGATGCTTTGAATTTTTTGTGCTGAGGTTTGGTGCAGAGCCTGGCTCTGCTCAGCTCTGACCGCTCATGTGCAGAACAAAATAAAGGTGTCTGACGCCCAGAATAGTTCCATCTCTCCGACGGCAGCAGCCCCAGCGCTGTGGGTGCTGCAATATGAAAAGGTCTTTTCATACCGGAAAATCATGTAGGTGCTGCTTTACGTCACCCCAGCCTCAGTTTTAGGTGCAGGGTAAAGCCCAGCTCAGCCCTACGGCTGGTGTTGGCTGAGCTGGCGGGTCCTGGCTGGCTGCATCCTGGTGCTGGACATGGGTGGGATGGCACTGTAGGCTCCATGGCACCCTGTGTCCCAGGAGGGTTGGTGGGGGATGTTTGGTGGCGTCCGTTCATTAACCTGGTGGGCTGTGATGCTGCTGGGAGGCTGGGGAAGCCCCACGCTGGGGTGGGACAAGGGTGCTGGGTGCCGGCCGGAGAGTGATGGGAGGTGGGATGTGGCTGCTGGGGCCAAGCCCCTGTGGCTTCTCCATCCTTGTCCCCCGAGGAGAAGGACTAAGTCCTTCCTCTGACACCTCTGATGTGCTTGGCTGCTGCCCTGCCCCACATCACCCACCCTGCCCCACACCTCCCACAGCACCAGTCCCCTGATCCCCAGCAGGAAATGAGCCAGTTTCTTCACACTGCTGGTTGATGCTGAGGACTAGAGTGGAGCCACTTCCTCCCCCCCAGCACCACGTGCCCATCTGGGGCCGTGGCGGGATGCAGCCACCACCCAGTTTGTACCCGAACTGTGCCACATCCTGCCACCCAGCCCAGCCCTGCTTGTGAGGAGGGACTGCAGGGCTCTGTGGCAGAACCGCCTCCGTAGGGACATCCCCAGCATCCCCCTGCCCCGCCTGCATCCCCGTGGTGGGGAACCCATGGGAGGTCCTGTCCCACCGGTTGTGCTTGGTCCTGGTTTTTCCAAGTCCCACACATAGTCGACTGGAAAAGGTGGTCCAGGTGCCACCATCCCCCCTCTGCCAAGAGCACCTAACAACGTGCCATAGGTGCTGCTGTAGCCCTGGGTGGGGTGTTTGGGCATGTAGTCCTCTTGGCGCAGCCATGTCCCTTGGCCTGACCCTCCTGGGGGGGCTCATCTACTCCAAGGATGGCAACTTGGGGACCACAAGGACAGGGCTCTGCAGCAAAGGGGACATCCAGGTGCTGCTGCCACTTAGCCCACCCTGGGTTCAGCTGGCAGATCCGGTGCAGCCTTGTCAGCTTTGCAATGAGGCTGTTTCTGACCCTGCCGTCTGATTTTACCCTCCCTGCAGAGCTCTCCGTGCGAGCTGTCCCCTGGCTAAATCTGGCCGAGTGCTGGCTCCTTCCCGCCCACGTCTCCTGATTTTGACTTCTTGCAAAAGCAGCTCGACAGGTCCTTGGTGGAGGCAGGTGGTGAGGTTTCTGCTCCTGCCCGCCACTGTGGCACCTCTCCTCTTGGACCTGCTCTTCTGTGTGCAACCAAACCCGTGGGAGATGCCTTTTCCCCAAGGATATGGTTGTCCCAGGGTGCCTGCACCCCACATGCCCAGTCCTTAACATCAGGGGACCCTAAAGCTGGATGTTAAAGGTGACCCGGGGCTGCATGTTGCCTCCATGTGCCAGCATGGCCGGGCTCTCCAGGCGAGCAGCAGCCTCAGCTCCTGCATCTCCCTGGGGGCTGGATCACCAAGAAATGGTTCTTTGGGGAAAATAAATCACCTGTGACCAGAGCTGAGCTCCCAGCATGGCCCAGGCCATGGTGAGGGCTCTGTTAAAGGCTCTGCCGGTCACCCTATGGTGTCCCTTAGGGACCTGCTGGGTGCCCTGAGCACCCCAGCGGCAGGAGCAGCACCGGGAGCCCCCTGAAGCCCCCGGCTGTGGTGTGGAGTGGTTTCGGCAGCTGCCTCGTGCTGTTTGGAGAGCGGAAACCACATCATGTCCTGCCAGGGTGGCCCCGGGGGGGTGACGGGGGCCAGGGTTGTGCAATGGTGTTGCGGAGGGATGTGGTGACACACCAGACTCTGCCCTGACATCATGTCTCTAAAGAAATGCTGGTTTCACCAGCTGGGCTCGTCACGCACCTGCGGCGGGGGACTGGGAGGTGACCATCATCCCTGAGCAGGGCCCAGGCTCTGGGGTTCCTCAGCTGTGTCCCCAGCCTGTGTCTCTGCTCCTCACCAGAACTGGGCTGGCTGAGGCTGGTAGCATTGTGCGCTTGTGACACGGATGGACGGGTCCAGTTTTTCCTCCTGTCCTCCAATAACACCTTCTGCCTCGGGGAGCCCCAGGTGGGGACATTGCTGATGGGCCCATGGCTGGTGGGATGCAAACATCCTGGGAATGGTCGTGTCCCCATCCTCCCCCTGATATCCCCATCCTCCCACCACTGAGCAAGGACACCGGGTGCTGGATGAGCAGTGGGTGCTACAGCCCCTGGGCATGTTTCGGGGGATGACCCCAACCCTGACACTATCACCCCACAGAACTCCATGAACCTGCCCCCAGACAAGATGAAGCTGCTCAACCAGTATGACAATGAGAAGAAGTGGGAGCTCATCTGTGACCAGGTGAGGTCCAGGTGTCACAGTGTCTCTGGTGCTGTCCCTGTCCCCAAGTGCCACTTGTGGAACAGGCACCAACCTGGCATGTGCCGAGTGCTGACATCCGTCCCTGTTAGCGCGACAGTGCCTCATTAACCTGATTAAACGTTGATGCAGTACAGGGGCAGGGACAGGGACACTGGCTGCTGCAGAGACAGTGGCATGTCCCTGCGCCACGGGCGGGCGGTTTGGTTTCAGCCTCTCTCTGGGGCTCGTAGGAGCGTTTCCAGGTGAAAAACCCACCATCTGCCTACATCCAGAAGCTGAAGAGCTACTTGGACACGGGTGGCGTAAGCAGGAAGGTGAGGACTCCCCCTTGCACCCCGTGTCCCCTTCCTGGGTTGGGCGTGGGGACAGTGCCAACAGCTCTCCCCATCCCATAGTTCAAGAGGCGAGTACAGGAATCGACACAGGTTCTCCGGGAACTGGAGATTTCCTTGAGGACCAACTACATCGGGTAAGGGTGAGGCGTCCTTGTCGTCACCCAGCTGCCACTGCTGTCCCCGGCGTTGCTGGCAGAGAGATTGGCAGTGGCTTGTGGCCGTGGGGGTGACAGCAGGATGTGGAGGCTGGTGGCCTCATCCTGCCCCTCTGAGATGGCTCTGATGGGAGGACGGGGGTGCTGTAGGACCTGAACCCCATTTTGGCTCTCTGGTACCCCCTGGGTGCCAGGATGGACCCTGGTCCCCACCCTGCGTGTCCCAACCCCTCACGGTGTGGTGGGTTCTGAGCTATGGGTGCCTGTGTCCCACCACCCAGGGTCAAGCTGTCCTGCAGTGGTGGCAGCAGAGCATGCATCGGGAGGTGTGCCAGCTCACGGTGCCACCTCATGTCCACAGCGTGTCCCACCCTCGCTGGGGACCTCTGACCGGGGGTGGCTCCACTGAGGGGCTGGAGCAGGGAGATGGGAGGGTGAGGAGGGCTGTCGGAGCCCACTAACCCCCTGCACCCCACAGCTGGGTCCAGGAGTTCCTCAACGAGGAGAACAAGGGGCTGGATGTGCTGCTGGAGTACCTCGCCTTTGCCCAGTGCTCCGTCGCGTATGTCACCACCGGCTGCCCCATCCCCCAGGCCAGGGCCAGCCTCCCCTGGGACTCAGTGAGGCTGGGGATGTCCTGGGGGGCTCTTCCCCAGCATGGGAGTGATGGAGCTAAGGATCCTCCATCGCTAGGGTTGAGCAGAACATCCCAGCATCCCCAGCCTTGGGGACCCCGGTGGGGGTGTCTGCCCATATCGGGGTGCCACATCTCACCCATCTCTGTGTCCCCACGGGCCACCAGGTACGACATGGAGAGCGCCGAGAACGGCAGCCCAGGCTCTGACAAGGGCAAGGTCCTGGAGCGGTCGCTGGAGGACCTGAGCAAAAGCAGCTCCTCGTCCCCCACCCAGGGCTCCTCCAAAGTGCGGCACCTCACTGTAAGGTAACACGTGGTCCGTCCCCAGCTGTCCCCCTCGGCCTCCATGCTCCCCGCCTCGCTGCACCCCCAGCCGCGCCATGCTCAGAGAGGGGCTCGGCAGGGAGACGCAGGCCTGGTCCTAAAAATGGGTCCCCGTCGCTGGTTTAGGGGGGGACAAAGCCACGTCCCCATGTATGCATGCAAGGGACAAACCCTGCAGGCCCCCAGCCGGCCCCCAGCCCCACACCGTGACCCTTGTGGGATGCTCTGGGTAAAATCCACGAATAAGCAAAAATTGGAGATGCTGGAGAATTTGGGGGAGCAAATTGCAAATCGTTCCCCCCCAAGTTTAAAACCGGGGTGGAGGAATGGCCTGCGACCCCCGTGGCCGGTCCCCGTGGCTGGTGGCTCTCGCTTGGCGCCATTCACCCCCGCAGCCCCCTTCTAACCCCGCTCTTCTCTTGCACGCTGCCGGGGGACGCGCTGACGGTAGGTGACGGGGCCAGGGCACTGGCGGGACAGGGACACCCTGGTGGGACTCCGCTGCCAGTCACCGGCATTGGGGACAGTGCCTGTGGGGCATCCCCAGTGGGCAGAGGGGGGGGTCCCAGGGGACACCCCACCACAGTCGCCCTGGGAGCCGTAATGTGGCACCCCGGGGACCATGGGGGTCCCTGATCGCCTGCCAGCAGCTCTGGAGGAGCCGAGGTGTCCCCCTCCAGCCCGAGGGACAGGTCAGGAGTGACGTGGCACCCGGAGGGGGTCCCAGCCCTTGTCCCCCAGCTGTGTCCCCAAGCCTGGGTGTCCCAGGGGCGCCGCGGGAGCCCCGTTTCTCCCTCCTGTCCTGCAGGCTCTAACGCACCTCCAGCTGCTGCCTCTCGAACCAGCACATCCACACCCTCCTCCGCCACGTCCACCCCAGCGTCCCCTGCAGTGCCCTGGGCAGTGATGGGGACAGTAGCCCCAGGTCACCCAGCAGCTCCTACCCACCCCGGTGAGCCTCTGAGACCACCTTGTGCACACCCATCCCACCCCCAGCACCCCAGCAGCCCAAGCGCTTGT
This sequence comes from Falco cherrug, assembly GCF_023634085.1. NCBI lineage: Eukaryota > Metazoa > Chordata > Aves > Falconiformes > Falconidae > Falco > Falco cherrug. The sequence continues at coordinate 6,359,348 of NC_073716.1, forward strand.
AGACGGACATGGACGTGGGGGGGTCTCTCCCGTGGGGACACAACTGTCCAGGTCCCTTGGTGTCTTCTCGCTCTTGCTGCCCACCCCCCCCACCCCCCCCCACCCCCCCCGGCTTTGCGCTGCGCCGCCCCGGCTGCCCCCCAGCCCCTGCTCAGTGCCCTTTCGCCCACCCAGGCTGAACCCCTCGCACAGCAGGAAGGCACTTAGGAACTCCCGCCTCATCAACCAGAAGGATGACGTCCATGTCTGCATCATGTGTCTCCGCGCCATCATGAACTACCAGGTGGGGGAGGGCAGGGTCTTCGGGGACCCACCTGGGGCTCCTCGAAAGCCTTCAGCCCCTGTGGGGCCATCTTCAGGGTCAGGGGTCAGGGTGGGACCTGGTCGCCATCCCCTCGCTCTGAGATGTCCTCACTCAACCTCGCGTCTGGTGGGGATGTGGTGTGGGGATGTCCCAAGGTCCTGGAGCATCCCTGGGCTGGGGACAGGAGGATGCACAACCCCATTAATGCTCCTTTTGCCCCCAAGTCTGGCTTCAGCCTGGTGATGAACCACCCAGCCTGCGTCAACGAGATCACCCTCAGCCTCAACAACAAGAACGCCAGGTAGGACCCATCCCCTGTCCCCCCGTCCCCCAGCCCGTGCCACGGCCCCAACCCCCTCCCACCCCATGTCTGCAGGACCAAGGCGCTGGTGCTGGAGCTGCTGGCTGCCGTCTGCCTTGTCCGAGGTGGCCATGACATCATCCTGGCCGCCTTTGACAACTTCAAGGAGGTGAGTCCTCAGCAGCCATGCATGGTCCCCACACTGACACCTGTGCTCTGGCTGGGTTCGTGCCTCAGTTTCTCTGTGTGGCAGAGCCCTGCATCATCAGGGCATCCTCTGTCCTGACAACGCCTGTCCTGTCACTTGCTTGTGGGTGCTCCAGCCATTGGGCTCGATGTCCCCATGCCAGGACCACATCGCAGCTGGACTGGGTGGCGGGCAGCACCTGTCAGAGTTGGGATGACATCCCTGGCAGGTGCCTCCTGCCTTGCCGCATCCCTGGGTGCCCACCCTGGCTGTGTCCCTCCTGGCCCTCAGCCCCCTGCTCTCCCACCCCAGGTCTGCGGGGAGAAGAACCGCTTTGAGAAGTTGATGGAGTATTTCCGAAACGAGGACACCAACATCGACTTCATGGTGAGCAGCTGTAGGGCTGGTGCTCTGCTGTCCCCAGGGGCACTGTGTGCCCAAGGGGCAGCTGAGCCACTGTCCTGTCCTGGGTGTGCCAAGGGCTGTGGTGTCCCCCAGGGCTGCTGGGCTGCTGGTGCTTCCCCAGGGCTGTGAAACCACCCTGCATTCTCCAGGGGCCACCACGTCCCCGAGAGCCACCAGTCCACTGTGCACTACCTGGGGCACCGTGTTCCCAAGGATTACTGGGCCACCATGCCATGCTGGTGGCCACATTGAGCCTGTGCCTGTCCCGCAGGTGGCCTGCATGCAGTTCATCAACATCGTGGTTCACTCGGTGGAGAACATGAACTTCCGCGTCTTCCTGCAATATGAGTTCACCCACCTGGGGCTGGACCAGTACCTGGAGGTGGGTCATCCTGCACCGCCCCGGTGCTGAGCCCTGCTGCTGGGGGGAGGGGTGGGTGCCCTGTGACGGTGCCACTGGCTGTCTCATGGCAGAGTCTCCGTCTCACCGAGAGTGACAAGCTGCAGGTGCAGATCCAAGCCTACCTGGACAACATCTTCGATGTGGGGGCCGTGCTGGAGGACTCGGAGACCAAGACGGCGGTGCTGGAGCACATGGAGGAGCTGCAGGAGCACGTCAGCCAGGTGGGATGCGGGTGCGTGGGCAGGAGTTGCTGACGCCAGCCCCGAGGGAGGGATGAGGATGGGGCTGAGCAACGTCACTTCGTCCCCTGCAGTTGACGGAGAAGCTGCAGGATGCGGAGAACGACTCCATGGCCAAGATAGCGGAGCTGGAGAAGCAGCTGAGCCAGGCGCGGCAGGAGCTGGAGGCACTGCGGGTGAGCACCCATGGGCGTTACGGTGCTGCAGGCAGGGGTGGGTGCCTGGGGGGCCGGGGTTTGAGGGGTGCAGTGGGACACCGGTGATCTGCTGGGGCTTGTCACCACTGCAGGAGCAACTGAGCCCGCCACGGCCACCCAGCCCACCGGCCCCGCAGCCCCAGGAGTGCTACCGGCTGGCGCTGGAGCGGCAGCTGGCAGAGCTGGAGGAGAAGGGCTTGGTGCAGATCCTGCGTGGGCCTGACGGAGACGTCGCCATCAAAATTGTTCCCGTCGTCATAGAAACGCCAGCAGCCCCCGTGGTTACTGGAGAGGCCACTGCTGCCGCCACTGCTGCCGCCACTGCCACCTGCACAGGTACGTACCATAGGTGCAGGGGGATGGCAGCAGCCCGCAGTGTCCCCTTCCTAGTGGGGACACGTGGCACAGGGGCGCGGCAGCAGCGTGTCTCCGAGGGGGGCGCAGGGATGTGCCCAGGGACACAGGGTCACTCGGTGGCAGAGGGGATGTGGCGGTGGCACTGTGCCTGCTGTGCCACCGTCACACCCACGTCTTCTTTCCATTGCAGATGGTTTGGCTCCGGCTCCTCCAGCAGCACCTGGCACACCGCCCCCCCCCGCCCCCCCCCCCCCCTGCCGGGGGCTGAGCCTGGCCCCCCAGTGCCCCCCGCACTCCCATTGCCTGCAGGCACCGACCCCCCACCAGCCCCTCCGCTCCCAGGCACCCAAGTGCCACCCCCACCCCCACTGCTCCCAGGGGGGTTGGAGGGCCCTGTCCCCCCACCTCCACCACCCCCACCCCTGGGTGGGGAGCTCCCAGCTGGGCCAGCTGCCCCTCACCCTGCTGGCAGTTCAGGTAAGCGTGGCCCAGGGACGGTGGAGATGTCCCCCAGGTGAGGGCTGGGGGAATCCTGGGGTGGGTTTGGGAGCCCCCCACCCCATGATGTGTTGTCCCCCCTCCCTGTCACCCCACAGTGAAGGTGAAGAAGCCGATCCAGACCAAGTTTCGCATGCCAGTCTTCAACTGGGTGGCCCTGAAGCCGAGCCAGATCAATGGCACAGTCTTCACCGAGCTCAATGATGAGAAGGTGCTGCAGGTGAGGACACAGGAGGGTCCGGGGGGGTCTGGGTGCAGCACCCTTGGTTGGCCAGAGCCCCAGTCCACACTGCACCCACACTGAGGTTGCCTCCATGCCCCCCTTGTGCCTATCTGGGGGTGTCACATGGCTGCTGGAGGAGCTGGACGTTGGAGCAGCTCCTTGGCACCACGGAAAAGGAAAACATGGTATCTGCCATCCTTCTTTGGTCACCTGGTCCTTGTCCTCTTGCTTCATCCTTATCCTCCCATCCTGTCCGTTTCTTCCACATCTTCGTCCTCTGGTCCCCTCGTTACGCCCTTCCTGTCCCTGTCCTTTTCCCCTTGCTCCATCCACATCCCATCAACTTGACCTCATCCCCTTGCTCCATCTTCATCCTCTCACTCCTCACCCCCTTGACCTCGCCCTCTGGCCCTGTCCTCATCCCAGATGTCCTGTGTCACCTCCCTGCTGTGCCTTCAGCCCTGTCTCTCTGCAGGAGCTGGACATGAGAGACTTCGAGGAGCAGTTTAAGACCAAGGCACAGGGCCCCGGCTTGGACATCAGTGCCCTCAAGGTGAAGGCCATGCAGAAGGCTCCCAGCAAGGTCACCCTCATGGAATCCAACCGAGCCAAAAACCTGGCCATCACACTCCGCAAGGGCGGCCGCAGCATCCAGGACATCTGCACAGCCATCGAGACGTGAGTGTCCCCTCCTTGATGGGAGGTCAGGCACAAGCCCAGCTACACCAGGGGGCTGGGATGGTGTTGGGTGTGCTGGGGTTGGAGGGGTGATAGCACCAGCTGGGGGGATGGGGGGATGCGGGGACCAGGCGCAGAGAGACGGGGGGATGCGGGGACCAGGCGCAGAGAGACGGGGGGATGCGGGGACCAGGCGCAGAGAGACGGGGGGATGCGGGGACCAGGCGCAGAGAGACGGGGGGATGCGGGGACCAGCCATGGGTGACAGGGCCTTGGGGAGCTGGTCGCAGGGTCTGACTGCACTGCGGGTTTCCCACCACCCACAGGTATGACCAGCAAGCCCTGAGCCTCGATTTTCTGGAGCTGCTGCTGCGCTTCCTGCCCACCGAGTATGAGCGGACACTCATCGGGAAGTTTGAGCGGGAGCAGCAGCCACCGGAGGAGCTCTCAGACGAGGATCAGTTCATGATCCGCTTCAGCAAGATCCCACGCCTGGCTGAGCGCATGAATGTCATGATCTTCCTGGGCAACTTCAACGACACAGCCCAGCTGCTCATGCCGGTGGGTGCTGCGGGGGGCACAGGGTGGCTGTGGGTGGGGGGCTGCGAGGAGGTGGCACCCTGCAGCGAGACTCACGGGCTTTTCCTCCCATCCACAGCAACTCAACGCCATTATCGCCGCCTCCATGTCCCTCAAGTCCTCCAGCAAACTGCGCAACATCCTTGAGGTCTGGAGCTTGGCATAGGGTGGCCCTGGTGGAGGGACGTGGGGCTGGGATGGGTGCCTGCAGGGCGCTGCTGGGGCATGTGTAGGTGCTGTGCCCCCTCCCCAGGGTGCCCCATCCATGCCGGGTTGTGTACCCCAGCCGTGGTGTCTCCACAGATTGTCCTGGCCTTTGGGAACTACATGAACAGCAGCAAGCGCGGGGCAGCCTACGGCTTCCGCCTGCAGAGCCTGGATGCGGTAGGGTCCCCACAGGGCTGCCCCCTTTGCTGGGCCATGGGGACACTGTCACTGCCCGGGGATCAGCCTTGGGGATGGAGGGACTCAAGGACCAGCTGTAGGGATGGAGGGATGAGGAGACCAGGGTTGGAGAGGCAGGGGGAGGAACCAAAGTGGTGGAGATGCCCGAGAGATAGCCATGGGGTTCAGAGGATGCAGAAGTCAGATATGTAGAGATGGAGGGATGCAGGGAGCAGCTGTGGGGATGGAGGAAGATGAGAACCAGCCACAGGGATCGATGCAGCCTACCCTGAGCGGTGCGGGGGGCGATGGGATGCGGGTCGGGGCTGACGCTGTTCTCTCACAGCTCCTGGAGATGAAGTCAACAGACCGCAAGCAAACACTGCTGCACTACCTGGTGCGGGTGATCATGGAGAAGTACCCCGAGCTGACGGGCTTCCACACCGAGCTACACTTCCTTGACAAGGCGGGCACAGGTAGCGCCCATGGGCGCTGGGCTGGGGGAGTCATGACAGGCTGCAGCCATGGTACAGGGTCTCTCCGAGTCTGCTCTGACCCCCGCACTGCTCGCCCTCCCTGCAGTCTCCCTGGACAGCGTGTTGCAGGACGTGCGGAGCCTGCAGCAGGGGATGGAGCTGACCCGCAAGGAGTTCATGCGGCAGGACGACAGCCCCGTGCTCAAGGAGTTCCTCAAGGTCAACTCAGAGGTGATGGAGAAGCTGCAGGCTGACAGCAAAACTGCCAAGGTGGGTGCTGGGGGTAGCGCAGGGTTGTGGAGCAGGATTGCGCCCCCCCATTCCTAGGTGGGACACCCTGGGGTGCCCTGTGCCCACACGTCTGTTCCATGGGAGAGGCTCCCGGCTGGGACGTGGCTCCAGCAGAAAAGCTGGGAGGGGTTTGGAGGGGGATGGCGTTGTGGGAGAGGCTGGGAGGAGGCAGTGGGTGAGGGAGTGCTGGTGCCCCAGCCTCAGCCCCCCAGTCGAGGTGTCTGTGCCCGCAGGAGGCGTACGAGTCGGCTGTGGAATATTTTGGGGAGAACCCCAAGACCAGTCCTCCCACCACCTTCTTCCCCATGTTCATGCGCTTCATCAGAGCCTACAAGGTAGGAGGAGACAGGGGGTGTGTGCCGTGTTTCTGGGGGTTGGGAGAAGGTTTGGGGGGGGTCTGACCCCACTTTGGAGTAACTGGCAAAATCTGTGCACGGGGCTGGGGGCTTGGGGCTCACAGGACAGGAAACCCTGGGGCTCAGCACTGTGCTTCGGGGTGCTCAGGGATGCTGGAGCTGAGCTGGGGGGAGATGGGGGGGGCTGCTGTCCCACAGCAGGACCCCTCTGGCTCAGCACACCCTCCCTGTACCTCTCCCAAGAAAGCAGAGCAGGACATCGAGCTGTGGAAGAAGCAGGAGGCCATGGCCAAAGAGCCAGAATCTGCCCCCCCCAGCAGTGAGAACCGTCCTGAGGTGAAGGTGCCCCACGTGTCAGGGGTCCAGCCCTGGGTGGGCTGCATGGTGGGGAAGGGCAAAACAGGTCCTGCTGTGGAAGAGCGAGGGTGAGGGCACCCCATCTCCTTTGGGGTGCGGCGGGAGGCCACACCGTTCACCCCGCGCTGTCCCCAACCTCAGTTGCCCACCCAGAAAGCCAAGCGGCAGCAGATGGACGTGATCGCCGAGCTGAAGAAGAAGCAGATGGTGAAGGAGCCGCTCATCTACGAAGGCAAAGATGGTGCCATCGAGGATATTATTTCAGGTGAGAGATTATTGCAGGTGACCAGCCAGGTGTCCCCCCCTGTGGCAGACTTGGTGTTGGCGGGGAGACCCTTGGTGCTGGGGGGCTGCAGGGGACGGTCACAGCCAGGAGCTGGAGGGCCGCCGAGCCCCGTTACGGGGACCAAATCTATCCCACACGGCAGAGCTGCCAAGTGCTCCCTGCCCTGTCTCATTAGCTCTTCCTCCTCTTCTGCTTCTTCCTCCTCTCTCCTCCTCCTCGCTGTCTCTCTGGATTGCTCTACTCAGCTCTGAAAACTGTTCCTTTCACAGCCCGGACGGGCAAACGCTCGTCCCGGCTCTTCTGCGACGTGAGCTTCAATGAGGAGAGTCCTCTGTAGGTAACGTGGGGCCAGCGCGGTGCCGGCAGGGCAATGGGGGCTGCTAGGCTTTGCCCCCCTCCTGAGCCAGGGGCCGGGGTCCCGCTGGTTGGCCCTTCGTAGCTGCTGCTCCTCCTGGCTCTGTGCTAGGGCTTCTCCTGAGCATCCTCCTACCCAAAGGTGTGACTCCTGGGTGGGGAGGGGGTCCAGCCGTCAGCGGGTGGGCAGGGGAGCTCAGCCAGCTCCACACTTTCTCCCGCTGCAGATCTGCGGAACAACCCATACCGGCGCGCAGACAAGGGCCGCGGCAGTGCCAAGAAACGGGCTGCGGGGCAGAGCCTGCAGGTGACACCGGACATCTCGCTGTGACCGGCGCCGGCCCTGCAGCTGCCAGGACCATCCTTCTGCCACAGATGGGACCCCAGGATGTCAACCCACTGGCCCCGGACAAAGCAGGGCAGAGGCACAGCGCCTGCTCCCAGCTGCTCCAGCTGCTTAGTGTGCCAGCTCCTGCCCTGCGTGCCCTGGGGTCTGGCGCAGGGATGCCTCACTTCTTGCTTAGCAATGCCTCTGAGCTCCTCTCCTCCAGGCTGGCAGGGCTGGGGGACCCTCCTGGCTACAGGCAGGGAAGGGGGAGTACAGAAGGGCCCCCAGCTTGCCCTGGCAGGAGGAGAGTGGCTGCCCCATCCCTCCCCTAGAGCTGCTCCCTTGTACGCCTGCCCCAGGGTCAGCCCTGTGCGCCGGTGTGCCCCACTCTTCAGCTTGCTGGTGCCTTTGATTTCCCGCTGCAGGGGGGCGGAGGGTCATACGCCAGGGATGCAGCAATCCCTGCACATCTCCCCCCTCTCCCCCAGCCTTGCAGTGCCCTTTGAGACCTGTGCTCTCTGCTGCAGAGCTGAGCCGGCACGGGGCTGTGCCTCCAGCGAGGAGCCTGCTGCAACGATCCCACCCTGGGCACTCCCCGTACCCCAGGAGCTGGCAGGGGTGCTATTTTACAGTGGGATTTTTTTAAGTCTTCCTTAAAATTTCTCTGTGCTATAGGAGCAGGGACTGGGATACCCATATACAAGGTCTCACCAGGATCCTAAGGCCACAGTGAGCAGCACTAGGCTGTTCCTCAGTGCAGGGGAGGCTCTGTAGCTATGACAATCAGCAGCAGGGTCAAGGATTTACTGTCCTGAAGTCTCTGCGTGGTGGTACCTAGCTCTGCCCCTCCCCATCCATCCACCCCCTGTGTCAGGGCTGGAGCCTCTTGGAGCCAGCCGTGATGGTCAGCCCTGGGGGAGCAGGAGCTGCAGGCCGCGACATGCAGCAGGTGCTAGACAGCCTCCAGCGACCACCGTGAGCCCAAAATGCTGCAGGGTCACCGCTGCAGTCGCAGGAGGAAGAGGCCAGAGAGCTGCACAAGCTTCCAAATAACACACTGGACTCCATTCCTCCCCTGCCCTGCTGCTGCTGGGTGAATCCAAACCATGCACTGTCACAATTAACCTGCTCACGCAATTAGCTTCATTAAATGGCCCCTGCTCGCCCTGCTGCCGTGTACGGCACGCTCTACCTGGCGGCCGTGTACGCTCTCTCTCGCTGCAGCTCGTAGCCTGGGGTAAGCCCTCACCGTCCACCAGAGTAGCAACCGCTTCCTGCTGTAATTATGATGCTCTGCGCCAGCCGGCTCCGTACCGCACGCAAGCTCAAAGGGGAGGGAAGGGAAATGAATGTGTAACTTATAAATGCCTTTAAGCCAGAAATGGAAAACATTAACTGCTAATTTGTATACATTATTTTTATATACTGAAGGCCTGTTTAATCTAAAGCAGAACTGGTAATAAAATTACTCTGAGGATAAAGCACTTGTCTGTGGGAAGGGGGAAGCTTTACCTGGAGGCGGGGGATGCTGCAGGGAAGGGAGAGATGCGTGAGCTGCTGCTTGCTGCTCCACCGACGTGTTATCTCCTGCACAAGGATCGGCTGCCAGGCGCGGCGACCGTTGAGCATTTTGATGTGGAAGATCTATTTCTGACTTGCCCATGATGGCAGCCAGGGGGTAGGGTCTCTTCAAGGCTCTGCTCAGCCCCGCAGGCCCTGCCCCCCCTCCCCAAGACTGGCAGCCTCTAGGCAGGCATGATCAAATGGGTGAAAACAGAAGGAATACACATGCCACAGGGCAACAGAAGGGAAAAGCCAGGACTTACGGCTCTTCCAAAAAGCAGTCCCACTTCTTACTTCACAAGCATCCCTAAGGAGAGGGCTACTGGACCCCCGGCCCCCACATGGCCACGTACAGACCTGCTGGGCTACCTGGTGCCAGGGGCCACCGTTGCTGCCATCCACTGCGTGTGGGAGCCGCCGGCTCGAGGAGGCGAGGTCTGGCACACGCTGTTTCATGGCTGCTCGGCCGGGATGTACTCAGAGACAAGAAGTGCTCTGGTCCTTCCCGAGCTGACCTGCACCTTACAGGGGAGTTAGTGACAAACACCCACTTTTTTTTTTTTTTTTTTTTTGTGGTTAACCGGTCTGACTCCTGTGTTCACAGTGCCGATATTGGTATGCGGCAGCAAACCCCCTCGGCTTCAGTTTGGGGTTTATGTTCCAAGATAACCCACCTCACCCACTCACTGGCAGTGCCATGAGCACACCTCTAGTCCATGGCACAGATTTAACACGAACGTGCCACCGAAGCGGAGATAAACAGCTCTTACACCAACAGTGAGCAGAAGCACTTGCTGGAAGGTGTGGGCAGGTCTCCAGAGCTCTGCCTGCCTGGCCTGGTGCCTCTGCATCCCAGACCTACTTTTCCCCATCGAGGGGAAGACTCAGCATCTCCCAGTACAGCAAATCACACGTGGTCGGGGTGGGAAGGGAGTGCTGGGGGTCACCCAGCCCAGCCCCTGCTAGAGCAGGCTGCACAGAGCCACATCCCAGTGCGTTTGGATGTCCTCAGAGAAGGAGACCCCGCAGCTGCTCTGGGCAGCCTGTCCCAGTGTCCCCTCACCCTCAGGGCAAACAAGTTCTTTCTCGTATTCAGGTGGAACTTCCTGTGCTGCAGCTTGTGCCTGTTGCCCCTTGTCCTGGCACTGGGCACTGCTGAGAAGAACCTGGCTCCATCTTCCTGACACTCACCCTTAAGGTAGTTGTAGACATTGGTAAGACCCCCTCTCTGTCTCCTCTTCTCCAGGCTGAACAACCCCAGCTGTCTCAGCCCTTCCTCACAAGGCAGATGCTCCAGCCTCCTCCTCATCTCATCTCCGCAGCCTCCGCTGGCCCCTCTGAGGTAGTTCCCAGTCTCTCCTGAACTGGGCAGCCCAGCACCGGACACAGCACTGCAGACATGGCCTCACCAGGGCAGAGCAGAGGGGGAGGATCCCCTCCCCCACCCTGCTGGCCACGCTCCTCCTCGTACCCTCCAGGGTCCCACTGGCCCCTTGGCCATGAGGGCACACTGCTGGCCTACCAGCACTCCCAGGGCCTTCTCCACAGGATCCCCCCACCTGCAATGGGACAGGAGAAGGAAAAGGGATATCTATTTGGAAACAGAGAGAGATGCCAGTATATTTAGCAAAGCCTGTGCTTAGATGCATCAGTTATTTACCACTGCATCAGCTGTTGCTGCCTCTTCACACCCAGAAATGACTTCTCTCTGCATCCCCCCAAACCAAGGGTGATGTACAGCACAGTTTAATCATACCAGGCTCCCCTTCTTGAAAAACATCTTATTCAGCACCATCATCTTGTTCTCTGGGACAACATATCATACCACTAGCAATGAGAACGAAGAATCTTTTTTTTTCCAGCTTTATTTTTTTCCCTGTGAAAATGCAGGTCAAAAATGTTAATTTCAAGAAATCACAGTTTTATAAAGTGTCATTCGTTCAATACAAGCTATAGTCATTCCATCACAGTGCCCATCCCAAAGAGATTACGAGCTTCATATTGCTTTGCCAACAGTGATTTCTCCAGACATTCGGAAGGAGCTACACAACAAGAGCCATCTGCGTTTATCACTCCTACTGCTATTTGTCCTCCCTATCCTGAACTGGGGTTCTGTCCTGAAGACCAGTTATGTTGTTATACACAGTTTCAGCCAAATTTTAACGTGGATAACGAAAAGCTTTCCTGACTTTCCCTTCTGTCAGCATTGCATAGCCCGCCTTGATCTGGAAGCTGGACTTTCTATGCCTGTCACAGCAAGAACGACCAGCCGAATTGAGAGGAAACCATCCTGGCAGCAGAAGAGAGTCAAGGAGACCTCAAGCAGGTAGGTAGCAAAAACACGAAAACCCTGGAGATACTCCTGAGAGGAGAACCACATTATTTCAGGACAGTAAGAAAAACACCAGTGGTTTGTGGTATTAGCTGAAGTGTCTTTCCTATTCGGCAGGGACTGCTGACACCACAGCCCGCATGTCTGGCCGGCTGTCCTATAAAAGATTTGTTAGGTGAAAATCTGCAGTCTCACTTTCTCACTTGAGGTGGCAGCAAAATAGGACTGAAGGTTCTGGACAAAACAAAGAGGATGGAGATACTGGCTAATGCTGGTGTGAGAGTACAGGAGAACATGGACATTTCCGTCTACCCAACAAAGACATTCTGGGTTCGCAAGGTTTGTGTAGGTGGCCTGAGATTAACGTTAATGCTATAGATGAAGTGTAAAGCTCAGAAGTCCTGCAGACAGAGGGCTGCTGCGTCCTTGCCCCGCTGCTCAGCAGAACGCAAGTCTAACATCAATGTACCAAACTGTACACCTATACATTGAAGCATTTAGCAGACAACAGTGAAAACCACGAGACGCAGCCTTTGGGAAGGGAACAGACCATGCTTTCGTATTGACACACCACCAACAGCGATGTGTCATATTGACGCATCACCAGCAGACTCTTCTTAGAAACAACCAACAGGTTTTTCTCCTCCCCACCTCAGAGGAAGCCTAGGAAGGGTGCCAGGCGTGGGAAGTTTGGTCGGTGTACTCAACATGTGCTTGGGAGCTCCTGAGAAGCCTGGAGAGGCATTTTTGATGCCTTCTGCTCCTGAGCTTACAATTCTTAAGTAGTTTATGGCATCTGAAAAAAGAAATAGAGCCAACCTACCCACTCTCCCCACTCCTTCCTGGAAAACATGTGCGTAATCTGTTAATTGTTTACTAAAAAGACTCTTAATGTGGCATTTCAGATATAATTAGGTGCCTATTTTGGACAACATATTAAGTGCTTTAGAACAAAAAGTGCTATAAAAACTATACCCATAGTGGTGACAGGTTCAATATTTCTTCAAGGGTTCCACTTTTTTATTACATCACAACTTTACTTTTCTGATTAGGGATGTCGCTGCCTAGCGTATCAATACCAGCTGATGTTCTGGGAGACCAAAGGGTATCAGGTGCTTAAGGAGCACCAGTCCTCAAAAAGGAAGGCCCAGAGTTTAACTTTTCCCAGCTATTTTCTAAGTGACCTTCGCTTAAGAAAACTGCCAAAATTCCTGCCCCGTTGCGTCCCCCAGAACCAGCATGGATGTGGCAGGGCCTACCCTGCTTTTTGGGAACTGTTTCTTTATTCTGCCTGGATGTAGATAGCCCCTCCTCAGAGGCCATGGCACTCAGCACTCTGCAAGAGCCACAGGACACCATCAAGTGACCGTGACTTCCAGGTGTGCAAGGACTTTGAGCAGTCCTGAACAACTACAGTCATAGCTTATGCCTCCCTCTGGTGCTGCTCCAGGTTATAGAAGGGCTAGCAATACCTGCCCATCCGAATTTGACCCATGCAGTTTTAGTATACTCCAAACTATTCACAAATCAGTAAAAAAAAAAGTTCAAAGTTTAAGGCACTCTGGGCCCAGCTGCCCATCCCACTCTGTTAACACGTTTTGCAGTAAGGGGAGCGGTACAACGCCCCGTGCCAGTCCCAAAGTGCTAGTGAAAGCAGCTGAGATAACACGCCATGCAGAACCGGGGCACCGATCTCCAGTGGAGGGGCCGAGCAGCCAGCCACGTAGATAGCTGGGAAGGGAAGACTTATATAAATGCTGCAGCAAAACTCACACCTTGTCTGAGCTGACTGAACCACCGCCCCTCCCCCCTCCAGATGGAGCTGCCTGGGCAGGACAGTTCTTGTGAAGCCCCAAGTCAGCCGTGGAAAGAGGACGGAGGAATACAAGCCCTTCACCCTGCCCACCAAGGAATACCATACCCTCCTCCTGCCCTACCTGCCAGAGGTGGCAGCAACACCAGAGAGAGAGCACCAGCTCCAAAGTCGGGGAGGAGACCTGAAGGTGAGAGCTGCAAGCAAAGCTCTTTCTGGGAACAAAGTTATTTTGTGATTCAAGAAGGAAGCGTCTGCGGGGAAGGGTGGGAGGTGAAACCAAGAACCCAGCTAGTTACTGCTGTAGATTTTCCCCATGCAAAAGGCTTGAGGTAGAGATGATGCTACCAAGCCTACAGAAACGTTAAGTTTTTCCTTCAGCTAGAAGGAAGTTAGCCAGCTCCCCTCAGCACAACCAACCATAGCTGCACAGAAGATGCCCAGCCTTCTCCTTTGGGCAAGCCCACCAACGACTGGCTTCACCTCAGAGGCTGAGCAACACGAGTTCTCATCCAATCCCCCTATTCTCCTGAAAAGCACAATCGCATTCCTCTGAAAAGCAGGAATTTCCACCCACCATTCTCAAGCTCAACCTAACACTCACACCCAAAACAAGTAATTCCCACTGCTCTGGAGAAGATCTAAGCTCAGGACATGTCTTGGAACTGGATCAGAACAGGTAACAGAAATGAGGCCCAAGAGCAGCGAGCTGGTGAACTGCTATCCTACTTCAGCACAAAACACCAGTAACTGCACTTGGTGCTCCATGGCAGGGGTGGTTGGAAGCTTTTGCAATTCCTTCTTTCAACAAGGTAAAAACCTCCAAAATAGAAACAGCTTCATGGTCTGTTCTCCAGCTGACCATGTTTGACTCGCCATGTCCAGCTGACGCTGCAGTCAGGGGCAAGGGTGCATTGCAGCTCAATACCAGAGTCGGGGACCTCCATGTCGTAGTGAACTGACTGGCCTTCTTTAGTAACCAGACTGAAAGCAGGAACTGGTATCTGTGAAGCAGGACAAACAGATCTGAGTGGCACTTCAAGTCTCTTTCAGGGCAGAATATCCCTCTAGCAAACCCAGCAAATAGCTTCCCAGCCCCGTAAAAGCTCCTGGAGAGAGGCTTGAGCTTAGCAGTAACATCCTACCCTTCCCTTGTAAGAAAGTATCTCAGAAACTGGACTGGGTAGCACGCACCCTGCTGCTGAATCGCCTCACCCAAATTTTTGACCATTGCTGGCGGTTCCTGTGCTGCCTCTGTTTGGGGACTGCGAATCTCTGCAGGCTAGCGATATTTTGCTTGTGATGTCCAAAAGAACTAAGTATACCAAAGAGAATCAACACCACTAAAACATTTTCTGGACTTCTGCAACCTCTTTGTTTAGAGATGATCACCACATTTTACACTCAGATGAGTCACAGTCCCACAACCACTCAGGAGTTTCTTTCAGGGGCTGCCAAAGAGGCCCGCAGTGAGGTTCCCTGGAGTCTGCCAGTATCTCCTCCAACCTAACAATCTAGAAGCATCACAGCCAAATACAGCCTGCTTCCCATAGCTGATATTACTGCTCTTGATGAACAAGTCATACAGCGACTCCTCTTTAGGGAGAGGGGAAAGAATTTATTATCGAGCAGAAGAATTTTTATGCTGCAGCACAGGTACCTTCTAATCGTGAGGTCCCTATGGTCCCTATGACAATTAGCAATGGATTATGATACAGAAAACACCTTCTGGTGTCACGCTTACAACAGTGACACTGAAGTTACGTTACTAAATGTCATTAGGGTCCTTGAATGGATTTCTGGGTCACTGGTTTTAAGGCATTATGAGGCTGCGTTATGGAAGAAATTGCTTCTCAGACAAAATGCTGTACTTAACTCCCAGCTTTGTGTCTCACCTGGCTGCTTATCCCAGTGGCAATGTCTCCCACCTTTGTCCTATGAAAATCCCTGATGTGTAAATTTTCTCCACTTAGCAACTGGATCTGGATTTTCACTCCTGAAATGCACAAAAGAAGTCATTAACTTCTGCTGCAGGCATAATGGCTTCACAGTCCACCACAGAACAACTGACTAGCAAGGTACATACATCAGAAGAACTGGTTTTTTGTCATTAAGCATTTAATTTAGGTAAGGCTTTCATGGAGCAGGGAGGCTTGCTGAAGACAACAATGACTCACAAAGCAGAGCTGGATTTAGCAAGAAAACAGCTGAAGAGATGTATTGATCTGCACAACAAGCCCTCAAAAATACTTTGTAGACATTTATGGTTATAAAGCATATATTCCTGCACATGGCAGTTGCACGAGGCAAGGCATACAAAGCTGAACGAGACTCTGTGCCTTCAGGAACTTCTCTGGCTTTTACTAAACAGTGTAGACCTGAGTGTCTTCCACCCATCTACGGCTGGGGCAGACTTAGCCTCTTGACAACTGTGTGCTTTTAGGAGGGTCTGTGCTAACACAGCAACTAAAGGGTAAGAAGAGCTCAAAGACTTCAAATCGCAGTCCCTCTACATACTGAGAAAATTATACCTGACCATTTACCCAAACTTCAGAATTTCAGGCTCACCGTTGAAATAGCTAGGAGTGTCTGTGTGCCGATTGCGGTTCAGCAGATTGTTCCAACTGAAGCTCTGTCCATCTGCCTGGCTGTTCCAGGAATGAATTCCAGAGCTCATAGTGTCCCTCAAGCTATGAGAAGCCTTCATGGAGTTCTGCAAAAGTAAGCACCAGTTTTTCAAAGGCTCCTAAAGAAAATGAGCTTGCATGAGACAAACATTAAAACAACATCAGGAAATAAAAAAGTAGAAATACACAGGGACCTAAGGCTGGGCATTGAGTTACTCAGCATTCACGTGACATCTAGAAAAGGGGATGAATAGCAATGCAACCATTTGCAGACATCGTAAGATATTCTCAATAATGAAATCAATAATCAGCTGAAGAGTCAGATGAGAAAGGGAGGTTTTATCATACTGAGTGACTGGAGAATAAAGCATCAGATAAAATTCTAATGTCAGTAAGTCACAAGTAGCATACAGGAAAAATAGTTAACTGTACATAAACAACTACGGACCCTCCATTGCTGTACTGCTTGGAAAAGTCTGTGTTATCTTAGAGTCACAGAAGGTCAAACTGACAACATCAGCATAGTGGCGAGTACCCGTCAAAAGTAAAATTAAATGTTAGGGTTAGGTATTGGGTTAAAAAGAAAAAAAAAAAAAAGCACAGTCACATCCTATGCTGCACACTATGCTGTGTCAACAGCTGAACTACTGTACAGAACTCTGCTCAGTCCTCCTTACAAAGCATTAAAAGGCTGAGAGGAGGAACAGAAGTAGGAAGCAATGATGATCACAGTCAGAAATTACTCCTGTAGATGGCAGGCTACACAATTTCGGACTCTTGAAAGTATCAACAACTGTGAGAAACTCTCTAGAGGTCCACTGGTCACAGCTGCTGCTTTCCCCGAGGTGTTTACCCTGCTACGCCACCCACCCACAACACGGCTAGCGTCCATTTACACTCACCTTCTCACTAGCATCTGACACAAATGGGCTGTCGATGCTGAGACATGAAAGCATTTGTTCTTGCTCTTCCAGCGAGTAAGGCTGTGAAAGGCTGTTCAAAAACAGTTCTGCAAGCAAAAGGAAAGAGAAGGAAGACATTTCCAACGTTTCCTTTAATGCCTCCCTGCTCTAATTGCAGTTACTGCAATTAATACCCAAAGCTTCTTCAGCATTATCTAATGAACATCGATACTGGTGTCCACAAAACACGACAATTCCTTTGCTACACAGAGGCTATGGGCACCACTGTGAGAATAGGGAAACTGAGCCAAAAAGGACAGATGAATTGTGCAATGACATAGAAAATGCCAGAGACAGGGCTAGTACCCAGAATTTCCCAGTTCTGGCCTATTATGTCACCTATCATTCTTCATTCTAGATCCATCCACATTATACCCTGGGAAAAGTCAAACTTATGTACTCAACTCTTGCAGTAACTTGCACTGATGATATCCAGCCCTTAGAAGGCTGCTGAAGATCCAAAGCCATTTGAGAAGAAACCTGACTCTCAGCAACCCCTAAAATGCTACTCCTCAGTTCCACGACAACAGCCGGATTTCAAGACACTTTTTTCCTAGTCTGAAGTTTTCAATTCATTTACTAAGACTAGAAAATACGGGGTAAAAACAGTGAAAGGTTGAGTTATAATGCGGCAATGGAACTGGACTATTACTGCTCCACTGACTTTCACACCAAAGTTACTGCTGGTTTTCAAATTCTGGATTGCTGCTGGTAATCAAATTCATTGGCTGGTGGCTACAGGTTTTCCAATGCCCAGGACAAAGAGTTTCAGACTGATCCTAGCTATATTGCTTTGTTTGACATCTGCCATCCAACAGGCTTATCCTGTTATGACAAGAATTATACTTGAAGACCTAAAATTTCAGATGAAGTTGTAATTGCAGACACTGTTTATACGGTGTACGTAAGCACAAGTCTGAAACTAGCTGTTTTCTGAGAGGTTCCTGCACCTCTCACAGAAGTTCCATCCACTGTTCAGACAGCGGGAGGAAATACTGATCACTACCCCTGTAGCATATTTAATTGGTTAGGAGCTAGTAGTTTTGGTAATTTAAAAGAAGGCCGAGCAATGTGTGTAACGAAACAGGAACTATGAGCAAAATGTCATCCAAGCTCAAAAACCAGAAATAACTGTCAAGAGGCCAAAGGAGAGCAGCTGTATTTTTATCATGCTCTCAAGCAAAGAAATTTGAATTCCCTACATAGCCCATCGCTTACCTATTTCCAGCTGCTGAAGCTCTTGTTCTGAGATGGTTGTTGCTTTCTCCACATGGCTGCAGCTCTTCAAAAGGAGAGGAGTCGAGGAGAGAGGTGGAGGATCCCAGGTCTCTGATAATTCCTTGCACACATTCCAAGGGGTTCCCTCGACCTCCTCGGTTTGCTCTAGAGGTGGCAGTGGTAGGACTGCGCTTGCACAAGAAACTTTGACTGCCAATTTTGGGTCAGAAACAGTCTCAGAAACTGGGCTGACTGTGGGGGACAGGGATGTCTGTGGATTGTTTTCTTTGTTCAAAGATAAATGCCTAGGCTCTCTGTATTCGCCTTTCCAGGGGCTTGTCACACCTCCCACTGCAAAAACAAAAAGCATACAAACATTATTAAATAAAGAAGAGGAAAAAAAAAGGTAAAAGCTTGCCTTCATAATCAGTTTCTGAACTCTTATCTTGCTGTAAAATGCCCAGCTTCTTCAAAAGACAAAACCAGATCACCTCTACAAATTCTTGTTGCATTACAGAACCTTTCAGCAGGATTAAGTTGAAATAAATTACGCATAGTCTCAAGGGCAAGACTGGACCACCAGTATGAGTTACAGTTCAGGATGCAATAAACCTCTGCTTTCAGTTTCGTGCATATCAGGCTCCAGCTCAATAGATGCAGTTGATATTTCAGCTGAACATGAGGCCAGCCACAGCACACATCTTCATAAACCCACATAAAGCAAAACATTGTCTACTTCAAGCAGAGAAGGAAGAAAGACTGTGTGACAGCACACAGGAAATTTTAATGTAGTTGTGTGAGAAACACCCGGCTGCGGGTAAAAGCTATCAACCCAAAAATATACATCAGTGATGAAGCCTGTGCAAACAATATACTGAACAGTAAAACATACTGATAGTGCCCATAAGACCACTATGATGTAATTAGCCATCGGCCACTTTACCAGTGCAGGTAGGAAGCTTTAGACAAAGGACATTTCTACCTTCTTCAAGTGCGACACTAGTCTTAGTTTTCAGTTCAGAT
The DNA here is from genome assembly GCF_023634085.1 of Falco cherrug. Lineage (NCBI taxonomy): Eukaryota > Metazoa > Chordata > Aves > Falconiformes > Falconidae > Falco > Falco cherrug. The sequence continues at coordinate 6,378,089 of NC_073716.1, forward strand.
GCAGATGCTCTCTGAACAGGCTCTTTCTCCAGACCCATCTTAATAATCTCAGCAGTCAGAGGGTTGCAGGAAGGTGGAATTTCCCTCAGAGGAGGTGGCTCTTTAGCTATCTGTGTAACAAACAGGAAATGAAAGAGTTTAGACCAGAGAAGCTTAATTTGATTTCAGAAAGGTTCTTCCCACCCTGAGACCATTTCTAACTGAAATTACAGCATTAAATGAGACACCTGAGTGGTAATTTTATTACAGATGAATAGCTACAAAGTTACACCCAAGTCATGAGCAGGATACGAAAGGAAAAGCCCTAGCATGTGTAGTACACAGCAGCCTAAGAGGCGTAAGAAATGATCAGCTTTCAAAGCAAGGTTGGCATCATCTTAGATGTCCAGTTGGCTTAGATGCCCAGTTGGCTCTCAGCCAGCCTTCCTGAAATGACTGCTCTCTAGCTAGGTATAATGAGATTTTGCAGGCTAAGTACCTTTCACTGGAGATATGTTGGGTCGCTTACCTTCAGACAGAGTGGGTGATTGTAATACTGGGTCCAAGGGTGGCACCCATTAAGCATATGCAGCATCATACAGCAACTGCTCCAGACATCCACTTTGGAGTCACAACGCTTTCCCATCACCACCTCTGGAGCCATATGAGTCTCCGTGCCAGGTACATAGTTCCCTAAAACCATTCAAATGAAAACTCATTGCATGTAAACTACAAAACTGTTCCAATGCAACTGCTGGGAAGCCTAAGGCAGCCTCCTTGTCTTTTCAGTTTCAGTTGAAGTGAGAAACAAGTCACCTTAACCCAAAAAACAGCATTATGTGCTCTTACAAGCTGTTCAAAGCCTACATCTCTGTATCAGTCCCATCTCTTATATATGGATCAGGTATTAAACTCCCCTTCCAACCACATCTGAAAGGCAAAACATCACGCTCTACTGGTGAGCTTGGCATTAGAAAACATGAGCACTGTGTCCAGCTCTGGGGACAACATAAGAAGGACATGGACCTGCTGGAGCAAGTCCAGAGGAGGCCATGAAGATGATCAGAGGGCTGGAGCACCTCTTGTGTGAAGACAGGCTGAGAGAGTTAGGAGATTTTCAGCCTGGAGAAAAGAAGGGTCCAAGGAGGCATTATAGCAGCCTTCCAGTGCCTAAAGGGGCCAACAAGAAGCTGGAGAAGGGCTTTTTATAAAGGCATGTTGTAACAGGACAAGGGGGAACGGCTTTACATTGAAAGAGGGCAGATTTAGATTAGGTATTAGGAAGAAATTCTTCATTGTGACGGTGCTGAGGTGCTGGCACAGGTTGGCCAGAGCAGCTGTGGATGCCCCATCCCTGGGAGTGTCCCAGGCCAGGTTGGATGTGGCTTGGGAACAACCTGGTCCAGTGGAAGGTGTCCCTGCCAATGGCAGGGAGCTGGAATGAGATGGTCTCTAAGGTCCCTTCCATCCCAAACCCCTCTGTGATTCTATGATATCCTTCTCTTGCAACAGCTGCATTAAGAAGCCCTGTAAAGTTTAAGTGCCCAAAAGTCAGTGAGGAATTTTGCTTTAGTGGAGGTCAGGATTCTTTCCCAGCTGTTAGTGAGGTCACATAACAAGTCAAAGACAGACTTCTAAGTTTCAATGTTGCTCCTTGCAGGGACAAAACACTGAATGTAGCACGCTGTGACATAATCTCACAAAAAATAGAACAGCCTCCTTGACTGGGAGATAAGGACCACCTTTCAACCTCAAGTTCGTTTTAGCTGTCAGTGGGATACATCACAGTAGGATCAATAAATGTGACACTATGAGCAATGTTAAGTCTGGAAAATACAGTTGTTTGCAAATTAGCCATATGTAAATTTTCAAAAAGAAAGAATGAGTCAGTAGGGTAATTCTTTAGAATTGCAGCAGAAAATCCTTACCTGTGACCAAGGACTTTCCCAGGCCATCTGGATGAAGGTGAGCAGAGTGACCAAAGTCACACAGAAGAGCCCTGCTTCCATCATCAGACAAGAGCACATTTTCCGCTGGCAATGATAAAATTTTAATTAATCAGTCTCCTTTGTATTATGGTCACTGAGATGGGAGAATTGTCAAAAGCCCACAGAGCTGCAGGTTTTTTAAGCCCAAACCAAGGTCTATTACTCCTATGGAGCAGGACTTAAGCAAGAAGACAACTATAATTATCTCTACTTATAAGCTACCAATTATCTATCCCGGAAATTCTCCTACCCCAGTGAGGGGTCAGTCTGGGCAAACAGCCTGTGAGACCCACCAGATGACAGAAAGGAAGAGGTGACCAAGTATGATACGCCCAGCTGCTCAGAACCAAGTTAAGCTCTAATCTCAAATGCAGAGCTGAAAATCTAGTAAAAAACCTTTTGCTACTCAGTAACTTAATCTCCAGTTTGCTGCTTCTAAGAAAAAGGGAAGAACAGGTACCTTAAGTACTGTCCTACCTTTTACATCTCCATGGAGAATGTTTTGAGCATGAAGATACTCCAAGCCCTCCAGTGCCTGGCCCAAATAACTGAGGGCTCTGTCCTCTGGCAGGCAGCCGCTCTGTTTAATTAGCTGACCTAGTGAGCCGCCTAGAAAGGAATCCAGAGGGTCCGTGTTAGTTTATCTTTAAATTCTTCCCAGCATCATCAGCGTTCCTCGTTGTTTCCGGTGAAGAAATGAGAACTGCCAGGTATGACAGCCTTGATCTTCCACACATGGGTCTGTTCCTTTTGTTTATTCCCAAGTTCTTACTCCCACAGAAACTGGCCTCTGTCATGAAGCCTTTTGCTTAGTGTGAGTTTGACAGTGTTGCTTTGCATCAAAAGCTACTCTGTGATCATATCAGGCATTTCTAGGTGCTACTGATCACCAGGCTGTTTCTTCACAGACTGTGTTTTCCATGGTCCTGGCTAGAAAAAGAGCATCAGGCAACAGAAGCATCTAGGTTTGCTTATACAGTATTCCCTTTTCCAGTACAATGTGCTTTCCATGGTGCCATGCAAATAAAACATGAAAGCAAAAAACAGAAAATGTGTTCTAGTGGGAATTTGCAGCTGCTGTTCAAGAGATACACATCTTGAACTGGAGTGAGGCAGGACTGGAAATTATCCACACACACTCCCTTCCAAGAAAGGCCATTGCCACACACCAGCAGGGTTGACACATACCTATCCCAACCCACTCAGGAATTAACACTAGGAACACTCTGGATACAGCAAAGAATTAACAGATTTAAAATAGGGGCAGGAGGAAGAGGAGATCAATGTCCACTGCATTCAACAGTTACAATGGTGCTTCCATTGTGGTTGTTCCATTCTCACCCTCCATCAGCTTCATGAAGATGGTCACCCAAGGTCCTTCCTTCACAGCTCCGTACAAGGGGACAACTTTAGGACTCGTTACTGCAGCACATGTTGTTAACTCTTCTGCACGGAAGTGTTCAACTTGTACCTAGCAAAACAAAGAAGCAGCACTGAACAGATCTGGTGACAAATCCTGACAGAATTGTCCCTCTCTGATGATTAGGTCAGAGTGTCCTGGACCATTTAACAGCAGAGGCACAAGGATGACCTTCATTAACAGAAATCAGTGGGTACAACAATAAGGGGAACACTCAGAATGATTCTTAACAAGGATGATGAGTCCCTAAATTCTCAGTGTCTGAGTAAAGTGAAGATTTGTCAAAAAAAGATGTCAAGTTGCAGTATCTCTGGCTTATAGCTGAGTACTGGTAGTCTTCAGGAGGAAGGTCATTTCTGTCTCAGTTAAAAAAGGTAATGCTGACAATTTAAACATTCTGCTTTCATTAAAAAGGAAAAAAATTAAGGATGATGCAGTACTTCGCAAAAATAAAACTTCCCCAAAACAGGAGGAAAGATGAAATAGGACCACAAGCAATGATCTACACTATCACCTTTTTAGGTGGCACTCTGCCTGCACAGGAAAACGGTTAAAGAAAGTTTGGCCAAACTAAATAAAACAAGAATTTGCTAAAGACCAGAAGGAAAACATGAGTCATTAAGATTCTGGTGGGAAAAGGATGTATCATGTTTCTTCACTGTTAGCAATCCAGCTATCACCAGTTTTCTTTAATCTCAAGAATTTGGAGAGCAGGTGCTTACAACACCAAGTATGGTGAAAGAAGGTCAGGTAGTCCCCTTCTAACACAGGCAGACAGCAGTAACTGAAGACAGTCACTGATGTAAAACACAATACGTCATAGCAAAATATTCAACTTGCATGTTAGACCTCACTGGTTCAAGAGTTTAGTCTGAGAAGATTTATTTCTGATATAGAAGTATCCTTTGAAATCCTCCAGTAATAAGGAAAAAAAATAAACTGACATTCTGAAAGACTTCAGCTTCTCCTACTCTCCCATTTTCTTTTCAGTACAACCACTGCTTCCTGAAAACATAGCCCACTAGTAAAAGCTATTTCTCCTAAGACTGTGTATCTGCAACATGGATGATAAATTTAAGTAGTTACATACTGTCAGAAAACAAGCTGGTCATGTTGCCACAAAATTCCACATCTAAAATGTGAGGTTGCAGAATAGGAAGTCATTTTTGTAATGCTTTAAATATGTTTGCTTCTATGTACCTGACAAATGAAATGGTTAAAAATACAGACAAGCTGGCTTAATCTTGCATTTACATCTTTCCATGGGCAATACATCAAAGTGAAAACAATGTAAACAAGAAAAGTCAACATTTTCAATTGACAAATGCAAGTTCCAATTCTTTTTGCATGTATTATTTTTGTACTCAAGACAAAACGCTTCCCACTCACTTGTTGAAGTTTTCTATCAGAGTAATGTGAGAAACATCAGCTCACAGAGGTGATGAAACTATTCAAGTTCAAACAAAATAGTTTACATTCTCATCATCTACTTGCATTATCACTCTGCCTTTACCTCTGAGGCCCCCCCATGCCTGCCACAAATCAGCACCCTGAATCAAGTTATATTCCACATGCTTCACACATCGTATGAGAATGGCGTATCTCAGTGTACAATAGATTATTACGCCAGCTTCTGGAAAAATACACATCCTTTGCTGCATCTGTAACAAAACCACCTCATTACAATGTGCCAGTATTGTATATGACATTCGCTGAACAGATGAAACCTCTGTTCTAAGTGCCTACCGACTGCCTTATTTTTCACTTTACTCCTTTTTCAACAGAGAAACACCTGCCATGTCACCATTTACACTAGATATGTTTTAAGATGACAACAGTTAGATAAGCAGACAACTCACACAGCCGTCTCTCTCCCACACTCACTAAGCACACCTTAAAATCTTTCTGAAATCTCTACTCTCTTGCTTAGCCTGTCTCAGCACAAAACCCAGGATCCCTTGCAGCACGCTTTGAAGGCCAAATGAACCTATTTCTGGCTGCTAAGCTTGACCCCCTGCACACATACAGGTTCTCTGTCTGCTCCTTCTCTCCATGCCGTCACCTTGAAGTTTTTCCTTGGACGTAACCACAGCAGCATTTCACTGTGGCTGTACAATAAGGTACCTACAGTCCACAGCAGCTGCAAGAAGACTTTTTCTCCATAGGCCTTCTTGTGTCAGGAAACCCCCCCCCCCCCCCTTTCTCACGCATAGTTACCTTTTTGGCAGCACACTGAAATCCTGTCTGTTTATCCTCTATTTTGTATACTTCTCCAAAAGAGCCAATGCCCAAAGAACCATGACACTTGGTCCAATGAACCTCTTCTCGGTACTCATAATCCACTGGCTTTAGTTTCTGGAAGTTAAAATCAGAAAACAAGATGAAGCAAGGAAAGTAACACTTAACTGCTGAGCTCCACAGACAGAGACGAACATTTTCAGAAAAAGCACAACGATAGGTACTGCTGCCCCTCTAAAAATCCCTGTACAGAATTACTTCTGTTATGGGCTTGAGATGAAATGATACAGGAGGACCTACTTGATTTCTGTGGACTCTGATCTAAATGAGTGCATCCAATTGTTGTAAAGGAAGGCCACCAGTATTTGGATAGCTTTGAAGCTCCAAACTATTCCCTCCATGGGCAGGACATTAAATACGAAGCGAAATGCTACAAACAAAATAAGATCCGTGTGACTAAATGTAGACATCTCTGTGTGAGCTAAACCTTTTTTATAGTTAGTAGACTGAGATTGTGCCTTAGGTCTCTGTAAACATACTTAGGCAGGTGACACCCTGAACTCCACCGACAACACTGACAGGGTCACAATGATTCCAGAGAAAGAGGACTCTAAGAGGAGTTTATGGTGGCAAGAAAGAACTGAATTCAGAAGAAATGAATCATGCCTCTAAGATTTCCACGCATTAGCTATGCCCAAGCCCTGTGTTTGGCAAGGGACAACAGGTAAGTTGCTGGAAGGAAGCAGACATGCTTTTTGCACGTTCACGATCTGCACGTCCCTGGTTTCTGTCTGTGTCACCGTTCAGGTCATCTATAGCCAATAAAATATTGCAGCCTGTTGACCTGAATGGACTGGGTTCTTTCACAGACAAACAGAGAAGGTGTTTGAAGACTGGCTAAGCAAAGAAACACTTCTCCTAGACAAGCATGCATATTCTGTAAATAAGCGAACAAATTAGAGCCACCAATCTAAGACCAGGGCTTTATATCCTTCAAAAAACAAAACCGCATCTTTAACTGGCAGTCTTCAATTGTATCAAGAACCATCCAGAAAATGCAGTCTGGTTACAGAAACTAGCACATGGATGCAGATTCTCTCTCTTCTGAAGCCCAGGAGAAACTGCCTTCCACAAGACTAGTGTGCAGGGTCAGAAGATCACCTCGTTAAGTAGCACGCCTTCATTTTCATTGGCTTCATGAAATTGTTCCTTCAGGTCCAAACCACCTCCTCTCCACGTCTTGGCTAGGCTGGCTAAATTTTGTGGTTCACCAAGACTCACGCTCCCCTTCAAGGCGTCTACCAAGTATTCTTCCACAGAAATCTTGTCTGAACTGGTTTTCACAGACTGGTTGATGCATTTGGGGAAACTATATTCTAAGTTTAGGCCAGATAAGCGATGCTCACTGTCTTGATAGTTGAGATCACCATGCAAGTACGTCTCCAGAGCGTTACGTTTCATGGCAGGGAGAGGACTGTCCAGATGTGGGAAATGAGGGGGTATTATGTTGTAGGGAAAAGGATGGAGAGTTTCAGGCTGTGGAACACTGTCCCTCTGATAGTGCCGTTTCCAAACATGATTAAGGCACTGAATAGGGCTTATCAACTTGTGCAGTTCTGCTTTGTATTTGCTCCCTGGTGAATGGAGTTTGCCTGTGGACAGAACTTTCTCAGGTTTCTCAAATGGCAGTGGATCATAGACCAAGTCCTTGTTAAATTCCGAAACCCAGAAACGGTTTCTGTAAAGAGTATTTTGGTGTGATTCATCCTCCTAGAAAATAAACCAAAACAAAACAGCTGAGCAGGATCCTCAATATAGCCATATGAAATTCAACCAAGAATTGTTAGGAGTTTGCAGGGGTCCCCACAGTACAAAAGGAAGTCTTTAAGGATTCTCACCTGGACAGGAATTGGGGTGCAGCTCTCTTGCTCTGGAGTTCTGGGACCGCGCCTGCCAGCAGCCACTGTTTGTACTTTCAGCTTGGATCTTTTCTTGTGACGTTTCTTTTTTGTCTTGCCACGATGCCTCCCTCTCCAACAGGTAGGTGCCATCTTTCCCTCCGTTGCATGGGCCACATTGTTAGGGATTTGATCGAGACTGTCTGACCGGCTATTGGAAACCAAAATGCATGAAGTCTCTTAGATCTGACAGTGAAAGCACACCTCCAGTTAACAATTATGAACCACAGAACAAGAATGAGAATCAGAAATTCTGCCTTCTGAGATTTAAAGAATCGAGAATTATAACATAAATTCCTGCCTTCTAATATGTAGCATTTGTAACCTCAATGCACAGTAGTACACCTGGCATTGTAAGAAATAAATATGGGTGATGTGGCGGGGAAGCAAAGCATTAAGTCTCCCACTATTTGCAAATTCTACAAAGAATAGCAAGACTGGATGGCAAAGTAGAGGTAAAAGCACTAAATGTCTCCAAGTTGCTTTGAAACAGCCTGTGTCTATGATTTATAGCAAATGCACAGAGATTATGTATAAATGCATTCTATTTCTAAAATTAATAAAAGTGTTTGTAATATAAGTGTCTGCTCTACTTGAAAGAAAAATAGGCTTTGCACCAAAGAAAAGGGATGACTATGTGCATGCAAATAAAATAGCTTCAAAAAGCAAAAATATTCTGGCATGTAAAGATCAGTAGTACAATATGATTTCTAGAAATGCATACATATGCAAAACAGCACTGGCCAGCACACCAGCTGGGGGTCTGCACAAACAGGCGCAGCTCTCAAGAGGAACATTTATCTGCAGTTATTCAATACCAACCACAGTAGTTAAGATTTTTTTTTTAATCAAGTTCTAAGAGAAAACAGGATATTTGATCTTCAAATGAAGAAATCCTAATTCATTCAGAATAGTTATATTTGTCTGCCTTTACTGAACAGTGATGCAGTTCACAGCCAGCATTGCTCTCTCCGTCTTCTCCTGCTGTTCCAGTGCAACACAGAGTGCTAAGAGATAAAATAAGCAGAGTTCTAGGTGATGGCATTACCACATTGCCTCGAACCTGAACATATCGCTGGTGTGCCTTCCACATAAACCTGTCAAGAAATGGTTCCCTCAGCATTTCTTCAGTTCCTTCATGGGACATCGTAAAGTCCGTGGGCAATGTCAAACCATATACCTCACAAGGCCAGATTCAGTGTCTGAAAGCTGCCGGAAAACAGGCAGTACCTAATTCTAGATCCCAGCGGCCCACTTCACAATGTGCTGGAGCTGCCTGGTAAAGCTCCAGTGCTTAATAACGCTCCAGTATGTGCCCCAACAGGGCACATATTCTTCATGAAGAAAAAGTGGCTCGTTCTCAAATGACTTCAGAAAAGCAAGTCCTGTTACTCCCCCTCTACCACTTTCAGCTTCTCTTCACAACTCTATTTCTGTTGCTGATGCTGTCATCAGACAAAGGTTCTTCTCTCATCCCTTTTTGTTTATCCTCCCTGGAAATGAAACAGTTCCTTTTTCTCAGGACTACTTCTAGCAACAACCTAAGTTTCCCACAACTTTTCAAGGAGGATGGTATAACTTGGTTTCAAAAGCACCAGGACAATTTAGTTTAAAAAAAAAAAAAATAATGCAAATTTTCCCTTGGATCCTTCTACTTCAAGCCCATGAAACTAAATATATATATATAAAAATCACTCAGTCATTTCCAAACAAATTTGACCAGCCAGAAATAGAAGCAGAAAACTACAAGGGCCAGCAAATCAGAAGGCATCGCAATAAGACAATTGCAAGGTGTTTCAAGTGGTTTGTACTTCAACGTGTATTTTCTCCTAACAAAAAGGTTTTGAGGAAAATGTTTGGGCAAAGACACACTCTTCCCGAGCCTGAGACAGAAAAGCTAATTCAAGCAGGAGTGGTTTTGGAAAAAATACTGCAAGCACACAGAGCCAGGGTGATCTGGATCAAGTCAGCAGATGTTAAGAGATCTCTCACCTGTAACGCTTACTATGAGCAATAAAGGATCTCTCTGATAAAGTGGGGCTGAACTCCTGACTGTTTTCACCTGTGTGAAAGAAAACAGGATCATCACATGTCTTCAGTACTAGGCAAAGTCTCTCCTAGTAACAACTGGACCAAGAAACAACTCTACCAACCTGCTAAATCGGGGATCCAGACAAATCACCACACACTCGTGCCACATCACCAGCACTATGTTCTTGCTCCCCCAGCATTAAACAGCTTCCCAGCACTGCGATCTCCTGACCCCCCAGCTCTTTCCCACCTGACAGTTTTAATTTGTTTTTCTTCTGTTTTCCGTTTTCCTCCCTCTTTTAAAAAGCCTTTCAGAAGTCAGCCAAGAACAGATGATCCAGCAGGGCACATATTTATAGTCAAAGCTAGGTGCAATGGCCTCATGCTGTTCTGTTATTTATGCTTTATTCAGTGGATGCTGCCACATTATTAAGAGATTTCATGAGCTTCCTAAATAGAGACTGGGATGTGTCACCAACTCCACCCCACTTGGGATTACAAATAGATTTTGTCTCAGCTCTCCAGGAGTGCAAAGTGGGTGAAATCTCATACTGCATTACACATTCCTTTTTCTCAATGAAGAACAGCCTGCCTGGCTACTTACATTCTGCTTGGGCAATAATAGAAATTGATGCACAGCCTCCTTCTGTTTCTTCTTTTGCTGTTCCTTTGGTGATTACATCATTCAGGATTTTCCACTGGCTGTGAAAGATGACCTTCTTCGAATCTTCTACTTTGCAAACACTGCTCTGCTTTTCACTCACTGACTCGTTCAGCCCCTTGGTAGCTGTGAGCTCCTTCTTGTGCTTGACGGCTGGATCAGGAGATCCCTGGCATGTAATTCCCATCACTGCCATTTCACAGGTTCAGGAAGTCACTAAGGACAAAAAACCAAAGCAAAACACTTGTCAAAATTGTTCACAGGCAGAAGCAGCTTCAAGTTCATGAGAAACAGGAGGCTGCTGAAGGTATCAGATTACTAAATAATTAAAATCAAAGTCCTACCCAACCTCTCAGCATGGAGCTGAAAAAGAACCCAAGACTGCTGCCACCTCTCCATCCCTGACTTGTATCACTGAGCATCTGAATAATCGATGTTATTCTCAGTACTAAAAATATGAGACCACACAGGTTTCAAAGGGAAATTTATTTCTTGGTCTGTTCCCTTAGCTTAAATGCAAACAGTGAAACCATATAGAAGAGAGAACTCTTGTATCACTAAACAGAAAGAATATTCACAAAAAGAGAAATAAAAGAGAAGACATGTAAGATTTTCTCCTAAAGTACACCTAAGAAAAATTACATGGTGCTCTCGCACCACATGAAATGGTCATAAAATCCTGCTAATTGCTTTCTTCCTTTTACTCAAGTCACCCTTAAATCCATTTCTCATTTTTCCTTCCAATGAAACAAGGCTAGACAAACAGATTGCCCATACTCCTCCTTTGCTCCCCTTCCTTCCCCTTAATTGCCAATAATTTTTGAAATCCTTGGTCAAGCCTGACAAAAGTAGAGGTCTTACGATGTATTGGACTAATGCAAGTTGGTGCTGGACAGAGGACAGCGATGGTGCTGGAAGAAACAATCCCCTCTGGTTGGCAGCAGCTGGCGAGTCAATCAGCACGGGCTGCTAGCTGACCGGTTAGCGTAAATGTAGCTCCAAACAAGTCCCAGCATACGCCAAATCTTGGCCAATTGGCAGAGCAGAGGGAGGTGGAAGGGAGCCAGGAGTGGAAAGGGAGAAGTATAAAGAAGCATGGAAGTAAGGCGTTGTGGGACAGGGCAGGGGTATATTGTGGGGTGAAAATCAGGAACGTGGAGAGTTAGAAGTTCCCTACAACCACACTGAACACGAGCCCACAGGAAACATGGCTTTGGTTTAGCTCCTGATCCCCTCACCTTGGATTCTGAAAAAGTTAAAACAGTTGTCTTCTTTTAAACCAGAATATGCTCTATTGACTCTTAACTGTAGAGGTCACTGCCTCATGCCAGTCCTCTCACAGCTCAAATGCAAAATCTTAAAATGAACATTTTGGTTGGTAAATAACCCGTGAAAATTCAGAAACCTTAGCAAACACATAGAGGTGTGAAGTACCATGAACCCAGGATAAGACAAGGAGGAGGGGCATTTGAAAGGAGGCCAACAAAAACAAGATCTTAGAATGATTACAGGAGCACATCTTTGAGGCTCATCAGTTTAAATCTGCACCAGGGGTTTTCTTTTCCTTTTTTCTTTCCTTTTTTTCCTCTCCACCTTGAACAGTTGCCTGGGGCAAACAGGACATTTACTCTAACTGACTCCTGGCACCACAGAGATCAATCAGGAAAATGACAAAACTAGTGGGTGCTCTGTGCCTAAAGGACCACCAAGGAAAGGGAAAGGGAGCTGTTTGGGAGCCAACTGCACGAACCTTGGTGTGATGAGTCACCTAACAACCTGGCAGGTGTACAAGGAAAGTCAACAATGACCACATTCAGCGGCTAAGCAGAGAACAGCTGCTGTGCAAAAGAAGTGGTGATGACAGTATCCCACTCATTACACCCGTCCCACTCCCTCTCCTCAACAGAAATTATGTCAAATCTCAGTGCTGTAAAATAATCCCTTGGAGCAGCAGAAAGAGAGCCTGCCAGATGACTAACCCAAGCCACCAGTGACCAAACTGACAAGTTCAGAGCTATTTTTAGACTCACTCTCTCCTGACTTGCATTAACTCTGTCTCTCCTTGCCCTCCCCTCACCTTCAAGGACCTTCAAGGTCTGCAGCGCAAAACCATTCCCATCGCCAAAAAATACATAATTCTACAAGTCACTCCTCAGCTTAGTTAAAAGACAATAGAGGGAGGGGAGAAGTAAAATCGCAAGTCCTTGTCGCCCTCTGAAATGGAAAAGAATAACAAGGAAACATTACTGAGATTAAAGTCAACAAAGCACATACCTCACTCACGGACTAAAAAAAAAAAATAATAAGACGTAGCTATTGTAAGCAAGGTCCTCTAACACAGCAGCTGCCTGTGCTCAGACAGTTTAATGTGTGACTCAAGTCTACAAGGCTGTGTAGGCTCAGAAGCTGCAAGCCCAGCCCAGTTTAACTGTTGCTGCACAATTTTCAGGTCCTTGTAAGAATCAAAAAATCCAACTATTTTTACAGTACGCACAAGGCATAGTTGGCAGAAGTTGCCATTAAAAAAAAAACCAATCACAATTTAAAAATAATTTTTGAAGCATAACTTCTCTTGAAGTTACAATATTCAGAACTGAACAGACTACACCGATTGCTGTGCACTTGGAGGGGGTGGCAATCCAGAGAGGTGCAAAGCATTCGTAAGTCCCATTAACTTGGACGTAGACACTCCCTCCACCTCTCAGGCCCAGGCCCTGTACACAGCCCTTCTCAGAGAAGCTCTAGACAAAAGGCAGCCTTGGGACCAGTAAATGGGTACCTGAGGTCCCACGGCAAGACCACTAAGAACAGGATTTATCCACATGAGACATGCTGGAGCTGTGGTTTCACTGCCTATTTACTTGCCACCACTCCAGGATGAGCACAGCTTCCTGTACAGACGTAACTGATGTACGTGCAACATGAGGAGCTTCAAGTTATTGAGCTGGCGGGTAGTTGTTTCATACCCTGAACTGCTTCTCTGGTTTTCAAAACCTGCTCTCCCTCATCCAGGTCACTCAGATTTAACTGTAATTCTTATTTCAATATCCCTGACTTTCTTCCTTCTGTCGATGTGTATATGGGCTCATTATTTTCAAGGAAGAAAGAGGAAGTCAGGTCATGATGCAGTAGATAAAAGTGAATACTACACTCCTAGCCCACAATGGGCTTTTGCTAGCAGTGCTGAAGACTACTTGCTTCTTACCTTCACTAAGGTTTTACACTCACCTCTAGTTAACTAATGTTAGTTTTCACTGCTGTAAAAAAGAAAGTGCGTTTTTACAGAATGAAAGCCAAACACAGTATCAGTTGTGCTGTGGAGGCACCGGTCTGGTGGCAGAGGCAACTCCTCCCTCAAATGATGTCTGCGCTCCTGTGAGAAACTAATATACTGGATAAGGTCATCTGAGACTTGTAGGGAGTCAGAATTAAGGAGACACTCAAACACTATTAATATAAGAGATAATCAAGTGCTTTCTACTCCATTAAAACCTCCTCCCCTCGCCCTTCTCTAAACATGTCCCTTTTCACCAACTTCAGCTCTTCCATCTCAACTGGAAGCTACATGTAGCAGGGACCTTAAAAGAACATCTGTATGTTTCATTAAGTTACTATGTATATAGAAAGCAAGACTCATAGCTGGAAGAAAAAAAGTAAAGCAAATACCTCTCTAGCACTAAAACACAGGCAGCACAACATTATACAGGATCCTGCTTGGTCTGTCTGGGTCAAATCTCCCCTGCCAATGGCTTTTTGGAGATCTTCAGTTAACATTTTGTGGATTAGCCCATAGATTTGGTTCAAAATGGCTTGGGAGAGAGCTTTAAAGCATACATTAGACTTCATAAGTCAGCTTCAAAGTATGCAGATCTCTTCTCCTAGTCTGACTGCGAATGTTCAGCAGCAGTTTCACATTGACATTTAGTTAGAAGGGAGGAAAAAAAAAAAGAAAAAAAAATCATGTTGTCTCAGTGAGGTTTCCCACTTCCTTATTGAGAAGAGTTTTATGAACAATGCACTAACTTAGGTTAGCCTTCTCTTTTGCAGCTGCTACTGGTTTATTAAAACAACACAACTAGCATTTTAGAAATGTTGCTTTGCTGACCACTACAACAAAGCAACAACTGGGAAGAGCCAGGAATTTATGCATCACTAGAGCAGGGAATGTCAACTAGGAAGAAGAGCATACACCTTTCTGGGGACCTTCCAGTCCTAAGAACTGTCAGTAAGTACTCAAGAAAGCAGCAAGTCTGCAGCCAAAAGAACCTATCCAGTGTATTAGCTACAAAATCATCATACAAAGACATCAAACCTTGTCAAAAACCAAGTTTCACCAAAGAAAAAAAAGATGACACTTGTTAAAAAAGAAATAAATCACACTAAAGACCTGGTTTGGGGCTGAAGGAGTTGATATACATGTAAAACCCCTTCAAACCCCAGGCACCGTTTCCCTTTGTCCCTGCCTCCTTGCCATTGTCTTTCTCTGCTTGGATGCTATTGATGGGGCTTCCTTGCCAGCCCACGTTTCAGATGGAACTGAAATTAAGACTATTCCGTTTTTGGTCGTGTTGGTTTAAGGCATATTATTGTAGCAGGGGCCTGGGGTGGTTATTTAAACAAGCTCAGTGCTGTCAGCAAGGAGAAGTTTCAGTTTGTGTCAGAAGGGACTTTAAAAAAAAAGTTGTAGCACTCCACACACACCCCCACCTTAAAACACACTTAATGCCATTTTAAGTTAGTATGTGCAAGAGGAAAGTTAAAAAGAAGAAAAAAAAAAAGAAAAAAAAAAGGCTTCCCATGCATATCTGAGAGTTCCAATGTAAAAATAAATAGAATGCCTGACTGATTAAAATACTGGTGAGTCAGACCACCAGTTGCTATTCCAGGATGCTCACAGCCTTCATCTTCTCTTCTTTAACCAGTGTTATCCATTTGTCTTGTTTGAAATCTTGTCTGGATCCTCCCAGTCACTCATATATTGTCAAGTACTGCTGCACGCAGGTTTACCTTAAGATCCCCAGGTAAAGCAAAAACTTCTACCTAAACCACCACGGAACTGCCTGTTTGAAGGATTTCACTATCAGCCTTATGTTCAGGAGTAAGTTATGTTACAAATGATAATAAGTACGTAAACATATTCTTTGAAGTGGTTTGATAGTAAATACTTCAAAACCCTGTTTCAGCCCTTTGTATTGCTTACTGTAAACATCAGGATAATGAGCTTCAACTGTCTTTTTAGCTGCCAGACATTAGTATATTGCAATACTTTGGTTACAAAGTCTGTAGGAAAACATTTGACTGGCTTTAACCATCAGCAGAATTTCTAAAAGTATCTAAACACTCCTGTCTTCATTTCCTCAAGTACAACCTTGAGTACAACTCGCCCTTTAACAATTCTTTTCATGTTGTTGAACAAAGATATGAATAACAACATTTGCCCAGAGTTTATAAACATGACCACAGCCCCATTCATTCAAAGAAGTGGCTAATTTTTCCCAACTGCTTTGTAAACAAGCATAACAGAAAGCATCAGAACAAACTTCAGCCTGACAAGGTTTTGCATTCCAGCATGGCTTAGCTGTTCTCACACAAGCTTTCAAGACACTGCTTAACATCATCCTGGTTTTTAAGACCCACCTGTGGAGTGAAACTATTTCCTAAATTATAACAAGATGATATAATAAAGCACCTAAATGGACAACTTCCAACAGTAACCACAAACACACATTAAAATCAGTTCTGCCCAAGCAGGCAGGACCGAGTTTTCACCAGTTATTGCTATACATTGCTTTACAGCTTCAAGTTTTCGACAACATTTATAAAATGCCATGTAAGTTCACAAGGAAGCAGTAAGGCTGAAATGGCTGAAATGCTAGGCAAACCCAAAAGTCTAGTTAAGTTTCATATAGATAGAAACATTTAAATGCAACTTAATTTACGATTGATCCTGTGAATTCGCTTATGATGATTTTATACTATAAAGTAGAAATATGAACAGACTGGAGTAGTTTCTAACTGTCCAGCCTGAGATAACTCCCATGACACAAATTCCCGTATTAACTGCAAAAGAGTTAAACAAGGTGAGAGTCCACATTCTTCAGGGCCCCGGGGCCCTGATGTCACTAAACCACGATCAGTTTCCCACAGACTAAGCCTCATAGGCCTCCTTCTGGTCCCCCCCATGCATCCCCTTGATCTCTCTTCCCCAGCATCTCTAGACCGTTCCCTAACTCAGGTCTCTTTTACTCCAAGCCAGCTGCTCTTCTTGGAACTTAGATATCTTTCTGTCTTCTAGACCTCTGTCCCTCTGTCTCCAGCAGCAGGTTTGACTGACACTTGCCAGCAAGCTTCAAAAGTCACAAAAGGAAAGACAAAGTGACAGCATGGTCACGTTTGCCTCCATCCTCTTAGCAGCCAGAGTAATAATTAGGCACTGCATCACTGTTACGCTAAAAGCTCAGCTCTACCTTCTCACATTTAACACTGAAATGAGATTCAGGACAGACAGTGGCAAAGTTCATTAACTCCAGTGATGTTAGACCAGACCCTTAGGTTTTTGAGTTGTTATACATTTGTTTGTTACACTCCTTCCTCTCAGCATGCTATGTAAAGAGTCACTCTCTTATAACAGTTAAAATTTAATAGTTAATAGCAAATGACTCATTCCAAAGGAATCTAGAGGCTGTGCCACTAACAGATTTCAACTTAGTTAAAATGCAATAAAGCAGGACACTACAGACAGATATTTCAAAGCCCGATTCGATTATTCTTATCGCTAATGTCACAGCAGAGAAGGTGTGAGTTATTACTCATAAAAGAGTTCAGGAAGCCAGTTGAAAAGAAATTTAGATGTTGTTTATGGATGCTAGTTTCAGACTGCTGCTTCTTACATGTGCAAAGCATCGAACACATGTTTCTAATGCAACCAATTAAAGCAGACAGGAAGCATCTGAAATCAACCACAGCCACAGCAGCAACTTATTAATCAGCAAAGAAGCACTTTAACCTTTTGCCAGAAAAAAAAAAAAAAAAAGCAGTGTCAAAGAGAAGCGCGATGGCGAGATGTGAGGGGCAAGCGGCCCAGCTGTTTAACTGAACTTCAGATCTTATTCAGTTGAATATTTTGATTAGCTGATGTCAGGCCTGCCCCCTCCCCGGGCCTGCATCGCTGGGGGAGGCAGCACCTAGCAACACCCAATAGGCACGGCAAGGCGGCCCCTCGCCGCCTCCCTCGGTGGGTGCTCCGGGACAGGCGGGGAGCCCAGTCGGCGACACCCGGGCGCTGAGTTGGACGCGGCTGAGGGGGCCGGCGGGACCCAGCCACGGGGCTGCGGCGCGGCCCCACCGGGGCCCGTTAGCCAGCGGGCACCGCTCCCCCGGCCTCCCGGGCGGCCAGGGCCTGCCCCGTGGCGGCAGCGGCCGGGCTGCCCTACCGCGGGGCCGGGCGGCGAGGGAAGGGTCCCTCACACCCTGCCCCCGCAGGCGGCCGCGGAAGCGCCGGCGCCGGCCGGCAGCGAGCTCCAGTCAGGCCCTACCGGACAGATGCGCTCCGCGGGTCCCGCCCAGAGCGCTTCCGCCGCTGCCCCCCGGAGATCCCACTCTCTCCCCAGGTCCGGGTCCCGGTCCGGGTTCTGGTCCCAGTCCCAGCCCCAGCCCCGCTCGGCGCCCCAAGGGCGGCCGCACCTACCGCCGCGGCCCAGAGTCCCAGCACGGCCCCTCAGGCCTCCTCAGCGGCGCCGCGCTCACTGACAGGCGGCGGCCAGCGCTGGCCCCGCCCCCCCTCCGCCGCGCAACCAATCACTGCCGCGCCGTGCCGTGTGACACCGCCCCAGCCCGCCCCGCCGCCCGCGCGCGCCCAACCACGGGCCGGCCCGGCCGCGTCCGCAGGGGTGGGCCTGGGGAGACAAGGGCGGCCCGGGAGGGGTCGGGGGCCCGGGATCTGCGGGGGCCGGGGGTGGCTTGGGGAGACCGGGGGGGCCGGGGCAAATGGGGGGCGGGCGGCGGGGGCGGCCCGGGCT
Organism: Falco cherrug; assembly: GCF_023634085.1. Classification (NCBI taxonomy): domain Eukaryota; kingdom Metazoa; phylum Chordata; class Aves; order Falconiformes; family Falconidae; genus Falco; species Falco cherrug. Next base: position 6,396,382 of record NC_073716.1, read on the forward strand.
TCCCAGAAGCGGGCGGGGCTTCCTGCCAAGCACCCCCCACCCCTCCCACTTCCGCCGCGCTGCACATGCGCGTTGCTGCCGTGAGGCGCTGCCGGTGTCGCGGCTGAGCCCGGTGCGCAGGCGCGGGGAGGGTGCGGCGCGCGGCGGCGTATCGTTAAACGGCCGCCCGGCTCGGTTGTTAGCCCTGCTAGGGCCCGGGTCCCCCCGGGAGGGAGCCATCCAGCCGGGCCTCGGGCTTATGAGACTTTCTGTGGTTATTTTTCCCCCCCTGTGCTGACTCCTGCCAGTTAAATGCTAAGAGAAGGGCTGCAAGAAGCGCTGTCTGAGTCTGATGTCAGAGCTCTATCCAGGCCGTGGGAGAGAAGAGGGGGAGCCTTGATCCCCAGGTACTGTGGAGGTGATTGGAAGGGGTTCAGTCCTGCTGTGGAGATTTCAGCAGTGTAAGTTTCTGAGAACTCTGGTAGGGTTGGTTTTTTTTTCACCCCTCACTTTGGCCCTGACACTCCCCAATAAGCGACAGTTTATTCTGCAGATTCTAGTTTGCCCAAGAAGCGTTTTTCTTTGCTTTGACACTATGTAAAGGGATGTTTGGGAAACTCCCAACCCTTGCCTCAGGGGTGGGGGCTACAGAAAATAAATTATTTCAGAGCTTTCAAGAAAGGACTCTGATACAGTTGCTTATTCCCTCTGGATTTGCACCGTGTGTATGACATACAATATGCTTTGCCCCATGCAGGAGGATGACCCACAGTGGTGGCAGAGGCTGTGTATGATAACCACTGTGACAGTGCTCTGAGCAGTCTCAAAATCTGCAGTAGCAAGATCCAGTGTCCCTCATCTTCAGTATAAACTGCCTCTGCACAGGTACCTCGTTTGCTCAGGCTCTTGATGTAGTTTGGAGATAACTCTTCAGTCCTGAGAGCTCTTTCCTAAGTGAACAGAGCTGTATCGTGTTGCAGAATAATCCCCTGCTGCCTGGTTATAGTACAAAACCAGGGTTAAATGAACCTGTCACGGTGGATCACTATCATACATGGTATGTTCCAGTGAATAGGCTGTTCTGCAGATTACTCCAATCTTTTGGAGATTATTGAAGTGGAAATAGAAAATGCTGGGAATGGGGTTGGTATCGTCGGGTCAGTTGTCATGAGGAGGTGGCCAGTAGTAACGCGTGGTTTGTCAGTCCTTCCTGGAGGAACTGAGCTGTGGTCAATGCCAAGTGAGGTGCATGGAGAGAGCTGGGCTTCAGGGATGAGTTAGTTCATGTTTTGTGTGCCCCTACACTCAGGTGGCATGCATTACAGGCACAGACCCTGAGATCCACCCCATCTCTCATGTCCCGAGTGAAGAATCATCCTTGTATTCAAGCAGTAGGAAAACCTCAAGTGAGGAAGGAGTTATGGTAATGGATGGTCACATCTTTTTCAACATTTCTTACTGTCTTACCCTCACTTAAAGAATATGGAATGTCTGCTGGTCAAGATAAAGAACAAGAGAAATTTTTACAAGGCAGTGCTTTTCAGAAGTTGAAATAATTTGGCAGCAGTTCTGCCTTTAAAAATCTGAGGGAGTCTTTGTTAGGTTATTTTTGCCGGAGTAGTTGAGGTGATCATAATGTTGCATTTAGAGGTATTTACGACCTTGACACTTTTATCACAGTGGAAAGAAGATCAAACAATGGTTTTGACAAAACATAACGAACCTTAATACTCATTTTGTGGGCTCCATTGAAGTTACATTCTGTAATTGTTGTCTGAAGAGGGCAAACAGGAGGTGTATAGGACTGAGATTTTGAGAAGCATGTGTGGCACTTTTTACAAGTCGTCGTTCAATACTGAAATCCAGTATACTCTGCTTGTCTTTTGTGGTTAAGTTACATGAAATGAATCGGTGGTCTCAGTCAGCTTGCTGGCAGAGTAGTTTGTCACCCTTAAGCTGTAAAGAATGTCTTGAAAGCACAAACAAAGTGTAAATAATGTAATAATGATTGCTCCAATAAGCAAGCAGTATTCAGGGCACACTGCAATAGCTCAAAGATACAAAGAGTTCATTTGTTGGAAATAACGTGAGCGTGTACCGGTCTGTCAGAGCGCTTTTGCCACCTCTCCAGCAGGAAGAGCATGTCTGGAGGAGGGTGAGAGCACCATGTGTCTGACCCACCGGAGCAGAAGTAACCCAGCTGGTGAGGGCGAGGCTGGGAGACTGGCACTGCCTGCCCAACCTCTGCTCTGCCCCTTCTTTGTGGTTACAGGACCATGTACAGCCAAGCTACGGTTTCAATTGGGTTTCTATTGTGGCAATAAAACCCACAAGTAGTTATCGACACGAGTGTGAATGGAGTGTGAATGCAAATGTAACTGTGTTCCTATTTATGTAAATTGCACCAGGTGTATCAGTTACTCGATTTGGAGAGTTAACACAAATAGCTGCATTAATAATTGGTGCAAGATATGTGTAGCCTGCCCTTTGGGTGACCCAGTAATGTCAAGACATACTTGTTGGAATCTGTGCTGTGATTATAGTTACAGCTCAGAAAGCACAGTTAGTTTCACAAAAGGTCTTTTGGTTCTGCCTGGCTTGGTTAAGGTGATCTACTCTGGGACCACTGATCAAAAAACAGCTTTTCACTTGGAGTTTTCAATCTGTTATTCCACATTTGGTGCTCACTGTGTATGTGTGAGCCAAAAGCAGAGTGTTACAAATAGCAAGTTGTGTAAGAACTTGAACCAGAGGGGCCTTTGCCAGTGTGAGCTTCAGTCCGGATCTAGAGATGGGGACAGCTTATACCACCCTGGCTGATCTTCAGCCTCATCCCACCAACCCAGCTTCAGCCCCTGTGGTGTGTCACCAGTTTAACAAGGGAGAATTCTGATCACTTTACCTCCTCCTGTCACCCCCAGCTTTATGCAGCTGCAGTCCGTGCCCACTCATCCAATCCCTCTTCCAGCACCCTCAGTCCAGCCCTTGCGTGAGCTGCTGAGCTGGCAGCACTGGCAGCGTGGGGGTCACTGGTGCCTTACGTTACTGTTGGCTTTCCCAGGGTTGCTGTTCTCAGTGAAAAGAGGATCACCTGCTTCAGTTTATGTTGAAGGTTGGTGTCTGGCCATGGGCAGCTACACTGGAGAACCACTGTGGAGTAGCTCGGGGGCTTGGGGTGCTCAGCCGGCCGGATTGCGGGAAGAACGGCATCCCCCAGGAGCTGCATGCCTGTCTGAGGGTGACCCTTGGGGACTGCGCTGTACTTGTGTGTGGGAAGAGCTCCTCCACCAGGTAGTGTGAGTAACGGTGACAAAGCAGTGCTCTGTCCTGCGGTGGGGACACAGGATTGACATGTCAGCTGCAGAAGCAGTCCTTTGGTGTGGAGACTGGACCTTTTAAACCTGAAGTAACTGGACTCAGACCCCGCTTGTTTCATGGTAATATTCCGAGCCAACTAGACCCAGAAAGTGTAAAACGGGGTTCTCTGCAGTTTCATTCTTCGGAACTTAAACCTGAAGCAACTGGTTGAAAACTTCACCATTAAAAAGTTTCACTTCCCAAATAGTGCTGTTCTATAAATACCCTGTGCAGTGGGATATGACATTTACTCCCACACATGAGACACAGCATGCTTTGTAACTTGCATATGCTGAGCCTTAACCCTTGAGCAGTCTTTGAGTAAAACACAAGGCAAGGAACCCACTTTGGTGGGATAGACTCATGTTGCAACCAGTGAGCTGGTGTGGGTTGCTGTAGAGTAAATGGCAATAGAATTGCAGCCAAAATTATTATACTTTGTATGGTAAAACTCACTTCTTCGAGCTCTTTGGAGATCATGTAGCTGAAGATGTTGCCTTAGGAATAACAGTGCCTTATATGCACTGTTATCGACAGATCTCGGAGCACTTCCCTGCCCAAACCAGAAGCAGTATTTAAGGTAGTTTGCTTTCATTTCTGATTCTGCTACAGTTTTATGATCCTTGACAAATTTCTTAGCTCCTTGGTTTCAGCCCCATATAAAACACATGATACTGCGTTTCTCTCAATTTTTACATGTATATACGCACCCATACTAGAAATTCAAACAGGCTCTGTCTTTGTAGGGTGAGTGCTCGTGTACTGATGTTTTGTAAATATTCTGTATAAATATATAAATATCCTCTCTATGTACATATATATCTCAATGTGAGTAAGTTTGCAATATCCCTTTTTTATTAAGAAACAAATGAAGACACCTTGATTGGTAGATTTAAAAATTAATGGGTCATCTTATCTCATCCTCTTGTGTGATGTAACTTTTCAAGCAAGCTGTGTATCACAGCCAGACTTGAATGAGTTAGCAAAGCAGTCTAGCGCTGCAGCCATACCTCTGTGGGAAATGGAGCCCAAGATTTTAAAAGCCCAGACTTGTATAATGTTGGCATGTGACTGTTTTTCTGGTGCTAAAAGACTATGCAGAAGAGGTCAACAGAAATTAATCCTAACATTGGAAATAGGCTGGGTTTGTTACCTCGCTGGGGTGAGAGGTACAGAAACAGAAAATTTAGGCCTTTGTAGAATGGGTCTGATTCTGATCTCGGTTACACAATGTTGATCTAATTCTTTCATCTGAATGGCATAATCGTGGCTTGTGCCAGTGAAAAATAAGAAACAGCCTCAATGGCTTTCAAAAGTTTTTCATCAGCTCTTTTGAATACCAAGCAGTTCCAATTAATCGGAGTTTGGCCCCTGCAGGGAATACAGTTCTGTAAAGCTTCCTCTTATCTTTGCCAAAATATGATCAAATTGCTTGTCTTTCTGAACAAGTTCTGCTTTTGGCTCTGGTCTATCATCAGGAAACACATGTCAGCATTTTAACAGCTGTGTGTCCTGTTCAGAATGAGCTCTTGATCTGAGTTGGGTGCATAGGGAGCAGGGCTAGGGCTAGCTGTCGTTTGCTCATTTATGGTTAGGAGTATTGAGTAAACACCGATTTTGCCTCTGCTGTGGAGGTCATCCAAGGATTTCAGCACTTTTCCAACCAACTTGCATGAAGCTGAATCTTCATTAGATTCTTCTGTGGAGGCACCAGCGTAGCGTATAAAAAGAGGAAATGAGCACTGGAAAGATAAAGCCAATATTATTAAAAGCAGCCTCTGAGTTTGGGTCTTGGCTGCTCAGTTCAAGGAAATTTGAGCATTCTTTTTCTTGTAGATTACAGGAATTCTCTTGTAGTGATGGCGCCTTTTTGGGAGGGGGCTGAAAAGGTTTCCAAACTCAGCTCCATAAAAATCACTTTTTCTGAGAGTCACAGGTTGTATTAAAAAGAGGTGCCACTCACTGAAGCCTTACAGCATCTCAGCTATTTAAGGATATATTAGAGAATAAGCACAAAATCTTTATCAAAATATTACAATATTCATGTGGCCTGGGTTTTTTTTAAGCCGCAGCTCTTGAGAATTAAGCAGTAAATGAAAAAATCAAGTGTTGTTTTATCAAAAGAAATCTTTATATATAGTTTGTAGAGATCAAGCTCATAAATTCTAAGAAGTTGAGAGGTTGACAGTACTACTTTGATTGAATACTTTTGCTTTAACCAGTAACTCCTTAACCCAAAATGTGCAACAACTTCCTCTGAGGGAGCTGGCTGTGATTCAGCTCATTGTAGCCATTTGTCAAAAATACATCCCAGCTACAACTTCTATTCATTAGCACTTAGATCTACACATCCAGTACTTTTTTTGGGGGAAAAACTGTGCTGGATTTTCAGACAAGCTTCTAGAGGGACTTTGTCTTCACTGATGTGAAAAGATCAGTAACCAAGAAGTTAATTTCAGCAGGAGGAGCCAAAGCTGATATTCGCTCTGCAGGTTTTGCTTCATATATAGTAGAGGACTTTGTTCTTAGATAGCCGGTCTTGTCACATCCCACTGTAATTTCACTGTGTGACACAATGCAGATAAAATGTCTGTAATTATTATGGGATCCCTGGCAGTTAGTGGTATATGCTCCCAAGCTAAGAAGTGGCAGGCAGAGTCCAAAAGCCACGTTGTCTTGCGGGGTTTCCGAGCTGTGGTGTGCAGGTCATTCAGAAATACCAAGTGACTTGTTGCAAGCATGACACCTGGCAAAAAATAGTTTGTCTGTACGTTTCAGCCAAGCAACCTAGTGGCTTACCTTTCACTGCAGCGTTGCAGCAGTGCTCCTCACATTTGAAAGCGTTGGTTTTATTCCAGTACATCTGCTGGCTTGCTCCTTCCACAGCAGGACGCACGTAGACACAGGGCAGTCTGGGTACTAGTGCGTTTATTTAGAAGAATTAATCTAGTTAGCAATTTTTAAAGTCCATAGGATGTGGGCAAAACCTGATTGGCTTAGGTTTCAAAGTTTCCTCCTCCCCAAGTTGCAGCAGTTTATAAATGACTATTCCGTGTCCATTTCTCTCTTTCCTCAGCACATAGGGAGAGTAGGAAGGTGCATGACAGCGCGTCTGTACTCCTGCATCTCAGACAAGATATTGTCAGCATACTGGGACTGATCTCTGCTGGGCAATGAAGCCAAATGAGGCTGGATAAATTCTGCCCTTTACCAGGGGTCGGGGTGTGTAAGGCTGGCGTGTGCCATGGAGTAAAGCTTCAGCTGAGGACTGACAGAGGTGGGTGGCACAGTCAGATGAATCAGGTGTCAGACCCAAGCTGTCTCTAGCAGGCAGGGCTGGTGTGTGCTGCAATGTGTGGCATTTTCAGGTGCCGTGACTAGAGGACTCTGTCCCTCTTACTGTACACAGCAGTTTCTTTTCCTGACAGGCTGAACACAGGCATCATCCCCAGGGCTTGCCTTGGTGAAGCAGAAGAGCTTTCTCTCGGTCCAGGGGCTTGGAAGCACTTCTGCTCCTGGCACTGCAGATGTAGGCTTTGGAACAAACTAAAGTGGACAAATAGTGTGGCCTGAACCAAAACTTCTGCTTCAGGCATTTCAGCTCTGCAATCGCTGTTGAATGCCATAATATGGGATCTTGTTATGAAACATCCTGAGGTCCATGTCTGCAAGGCATTCAGGATTCCCTCTTCCTCTGCACAGTTTCCTACCATGTTGGGAAGAGCTGCTGCACCTTCCTGTGAAGCTGAAATGTTCAAAGCCATCACACCAACTAATGGTGGGTAGCGTGGATATGCTGCCCGCAGCAGGAGCAGATCCAGCAATGTGGTACAGGAGCAGAGAGGAAATCCTGAGAGTGTCGGGACAGGGAGCCCTTGAGGAGGCTCAGCTGTCGGTGGCTGCTGTTGTGCAGCCTCCCTTCTGGAATGTCCCCTTTCATCCCAGCCCCTGTCCTCCACTTGAACCTTCAGAAATCCCGAGCAGTCTATAAGGTCTCTCCTCTTACAGGCATTCAGATGGTCTGAATTAAAACCCAGCAGCTGCTGCTGCCGCCTGCTGTGATGTGCTTCCACTCTGTTTCTGCCAAGTGGCCATCCTCCTGCCTTGCGAGAGGGTCAGCATAGCTTCATGTTCACACCTCCTCCCAGCCCCACCAGGAGCTGCAGCAGTGATGAGGAGCTGCCATACTGTGTATCCTCTTAGCAGATTTCTTTACTCGGCTGCTACATCCTGGTCCCCCACTCAGGTCCTTGTACCGCTCCAGGCTGTCACCCTGCCCAAACCCCTCTCCCACCCACCCTGGGAACTCCACTAGCTCCTGTCAGCGCTGCTCAAGCACAAATTAACAAAATGACTGTGTGCCATTCTAGTGTGAGTTACTAATTCTCTCAGATTGGAAATACAATAAAATGTTGGAAATATTCATATTTTCTCCTATTTCTTATATGTGGAGGGAAGGGCTACCAAGAAACAGAAAAACAAAAGCCAAAGCAGTCAACCACAGTCCAGCTAGAGACATCTCATCTCCAGGGCGTTTATTCAGTTTTTACTCTGGGTGTCCTCTCCCTCTCATGTCTCCAGCCCCCCACCCAGCTCCTCAGTCCACTGCCACCTCCACTGGCATCCATGCCCTCTGCTGATTCTACTTTCAGTGTCTTCCCTCCCTCCCTTATTTCCCAGTGAAAACCCTGCCCATAGACAAGATAACCCTCACAAACCTCACAGCTTTAACTCCTCCTTTGTGATTAATTTTTAACTCCTCAGAAGGATGATCTTGGTGGAGGGAGTCCAGCCTGGCATGATCCTCACCCCTCCCGCCACGTGTGAAGAGACATGAAGAGAAATAGATCCAGGCTTCCTTCTGCATGGCTTGTCCCCAGGGCTGAGCAGGCACAACTGCAGGGTGAACAACCTGGCCCGGAGCAGGGCATGAAACGAGGTACAGACATGTCCAAAGTCATCTCATCTACAAGACTGTGCAAGAAGAAGACATTCCTCCTCTGAAACAAAATACCCAAAAAGGAGAAAGATTTCTTTCACCGTACAGCTAGAGGGGAGGAGTCACTAGCTAAATATTTACAGACAGATCAATCGGGTTTTATTGCAAACAGGCAAACCTTAGCTAATATTAGGACCTGGCAAAACATGCAAAAACCAGCACCCAGAGTATCTTTGCCTTCCTAATGCAGAAAGTGCCCTTTACAAAATAAATGGAGAGCACACAGGCACCATTTATCTGTGCTGATAAATGCGGGGCTTGTGGTTTTGCTGTCTGTGAGGGTCCTTTAGTTTCTGTACAAGCAAAGGGGACTTCAATGTACCCAGCAGGAAGAAACAGGCAGTGCCTCCTGCCTCTGCTCTTCACACCAGCCTTGGAAATTCTGGTAGCAACAATTAGGCAGAATCCTCGTTAGACAGACCACAGGATGGAACAGGGGCATAACACAAAGTAGGTCTTCACACAGATCCGACACTGTCTTCCTTAAAGCAACAGTGCTCCAGCAAAAGCAGCTGGCTCAATCTTTGCTTATGAAATTTATTAAGATAAATCGAAAGTGTCAGGGACTGGAATGTCTAATTAAATTAAACCAGACTGTAAAAAGATTGTATAAATGGAAATGGGCTAAAAATTCAATCAGACATGGTATTAATCTTACAGAAAAATGCATGCAATGCTTTAAAGTTAATTATGTGTTAATCTGTTGCAAAATAACAAAAGCCCTTAAAGCATGCTGTAAGACAGAGGTTTTGTCCTCAGGTGTAATTCATCCACTAGATAAAAAGATAATTCATACCAGCTAAATGGCAAGAGTAACATCAAGGCTTCTCCCCTGTGCTTCCTCCTCCAGGACTGCCTGCCCACCGCGTGATCCTGCAGCCTTTGAGCCATGTGGGGCAGCAGCAGTGAGAGCTGTGACACCCCAGTGCCTCACGTTTCTGCGTTGAGGCCGGTCGCTCAGACTTCTGCAGCACAGCCTTGCTGTCCCTGCCCAGGGAAGGAGGGAGCACAGGCTGTGGTCTGGCTCGCTCATCCCCTGTGGATCAGGCTGGCCAGCACCATTTTGCCTGGCATTGTGAGTCCCAGGGCAGCGGAGGTAGCTCTGCAATGCTGGAGCCAGGCGATTTGCCACCTCCTGCATGCCTAGCTTCAGAGGAGCCACAGCTTCTCCCTCCACACGTGTCTTTCTCCCATATACCTCCCTGGAAGTGTTCCAGGCCAGGCCGGACAGGGCTCTGAGCAACCTGATCTAGTTGAAGATGTCCCTGGTTGTTGCAGGGGGGGTGTACTAGATGACTGTGGTGGGTTGGCCCTGGATGGATGCTGGGTGCCCACCAAAGTCACTCTATCACTGCCCTCCTCAGCTGGACAGAGGAGAGAAAATACAGCAGAAGTCTTGTGGGTCGAAATAAGGACAGGGAGTTCACTCACCAAGTACTGTCACGGGCCAAACAGACTCAACTTGGGGAGATTAGTTTAATTTATTTCCAGTGAAATCAGAGCAGGATAACAGGAACTAAAACCAAACCTTAAAAAACCTTCCCCCCACCCCTCCCTTCTTCCCAGGCTCAACTTCACTCCCGATTCTTCTCCCTGCTCGCCCCGAGGGGCGCGGGGGATGGGGAATGGGGGCTGCAGTCAGTTCATCACACGCTGTCCCTGCTGCTCCTTCCGCCCCATGAGGAGGGTCCTCACACTCTGCCCCTGCCCCAGCGTGGGGCGTCCCACGGGCTGCAGCCCCCCAGGCCCAGCTGGCTCCTGGGGGGTCTCCAGCCCAGCTCCAGCCCAGCCCCAGCCCGGGCTCCTCTCCCCACAGGGCTGTGGGTCCTGCCAGGAGCTGCCCCAGCGCAGGCTGCCCACAGGTCACAGCCTCCTGCGGGCACCCCCTGCCCTGGCGTGGGGTCCCCCATGGGCTGAGGACACAGTCTGTCTTGCCGGGGGCTTCCCCCCTGGCTGCCAGGGAGTCTCTGCTCTGGCACCTGGAGCCCCCCCTGCCCTCCTGCACTGACTTGGGGGGCCACAGAATTGTCTCTCCCACAGGTTCTCACTACTCTCTCTGGCTGTTGTTCTGCAGGTTTTCTTCCCCACTTCTTAAATCCGTTATCCCAGAGGCGCTACCACCGTCGCTGATGGGCTCGGCCTTGGCCAGTGGGTCCATCTTGGAGCTGGCTGGCGTTGGCTCCGTCGGGCATGGGGGAAGCTTTTGGCAACTTCTCGTAGAAGCCACCCCTGTAGCCCACCCTACCTGCCAAAACTTGGCCATGCAAACCCAGTGCAATGACCTTTAAAGGTCCTTTCCAACCCCAAAATTCTCTGATACAGCCTGGGCACATTTCAGCATGATCAGTACCTGTGAGGTGGGTGCAATGTATCAACCTTTGAAATTCTTCCACTTGCTCTTTGGAGCACTGCTCAACACGTGCCTAACCATTCTTTTGTTGATGTTAATACTGCAGGTTAGAGTTGGTGGTGAGATAAAAATGCACTTGCTGCAAGATCGCACCAGGGAGATGGTTCCATGACCTCCCATTTTTTTCCAGAGGAAGCTCCGGGCTGGGCATGCCTGTGGAGAAGAGCTGAAGGGGTTAAAGCTACACAATTCCAGCTCACACCAAACACCCAGCCTCTAGACTTTAACCAAAGTAGCAGATGTTGGTTTCCTACAGCGCGCATACCCAGATGAACTCACAGCCTGTCGCTGGGTTTTGCAAAGCCAAGGTGCTCGTGTTCGTGGGACATGCTATTCACACAAGGAATCCAGCAGCAGGAGCAGCAAAACAGTAATGGGTTTGAAAAACACAACAAGAAACCCTGTGGTGAATCTGCTGGATCTCTCACTCTTCACACTCTTCACTCGCATTCACTCTCTCACACTCACATTCATTCACACTCTTCACTCGCATTCACACTCTTCAGATAGTATTAGCTCTAGGGCTAAACCAACCCATTCCCACACTGTTTCTGTTGTCCCAAACCCATGTCCGTCTGATGAGAGTGACCTCTCTTCCCCAGAGAGTTCTTTTTTCATAAAAATGGTTCCCCATAGGGCCATCTGTCCTCTTGGGGCTGTATGAATTTGTTAGTCACCTAATAAGTCAAGAAATGAGTCAGCTGAGGCTGTTACAAACCAGAAGCCTTCAATTAGTCCTAGACATTTGTTGTTGCCTTACAGTTTTCTTTGGGAGTCCTTTTTCCAAGACCAATATTTGAAAAGAGGGTGAAGCCATTACAGCAAACATTTCTGGGCTGTAGCACAGAGAAGTGAAGTAGCACTGCTAGATTAAATTCTCCCAATCTCCATGAAAGCACCCGGGATTTATCCACGCAATTCTCCAGGCACGGTTTGCAAGCAGCAAAGTTCATTCCTGCTACAAACCGGACTTAGAATTCAAGCTGGGCTTTGGGGAACCTCTCTGGAGGTCACCATAATGTCAAGTTTTCCACCCAGTCCTCTGCAGTGTTTGATGTGATGTATCTGCTCGCTGCAGGCAAGGAGGGGAACAAAAACTCCTGCTGGTGTCTGGCTGGTAGAGCTGGTCCTTTTCTGCCAGATGTATACTTTTCTATTGATCAAATCAGAAGGAAGTTTTGGAGGAAAAGGAAACTGAGTCAGAAAGAGCTTTCTGGCCAGCAGCATGCATGTGGCCCTTGCTCCCTCCTCATCTCTAACCGCGTTCCTGCCCCTCCATGGGGTGTGGAAAGACAGGTTGTTCTTGCAGGTGGACTCGGGACCATGAAAGAGGACAGCGTATGTTCAGTAAGGAGCTGCTTTTACTGTCGGGTGCTTAAAACAGCTTGAGCCTGACCCTTGCATGTAATCAGAACAGATCTAGCCAGACCTGGTCACAGGGTTACTGGAACTCGTGCTGCCACTGCAAAAAACAAACTGGAAAGAGTCCAGAAAGACAAGAATGATTAGAGGTGGGACAAACCCGCCCAACAGACTAAAGCAATTGAGTTTGTTTAACTAAGAAAAAGTTAAGGAGTGACTTGATCACTGTCTCCAGTGAAGATTCTGATGTTAGAAGATATTTATTTTAACAAATAAAAGAATAACAAGTGCCAACATCCAGGAGGAGAAAGGAGGCAAATTCAGGCTAGCATGTAGAGCAGGAAAAGCTGGTTGGATCCACTTTAATAGTTCTCCATCAGTGAAGTCCTGAAGTTAAATCAAGTGTCTGTCTAAGCTGCAGGCTTGACCATCTCCCACAGGAATTCCTGCATTAAAATAAATAGATCTTGCCACAACGTGGAACTGCAGCAAAAGACAAACTAATCATTCTATCCTATCCCTGCCTTGTGTCATGTTACGCTGTAAATGATTTGAATGATTTGACTCAGAGACAAACTCTTTGTTTTGGCTCCTGTAACACCAGATGTGAAAAGAGCCCTATTCATCAACAGGATCCCAAGATGCTCTCGCAACAGACATCACGGGGGAAAGTTGTTGCATTGCCAAGTTTAGATGGGAGCCTAATTCTGTTCTCCATATACGCAGGCTTAGGCATGTCCTAACTGATCAAAGAATTATTATAGATAAGAGCAACAATTCTTGTATTAGATAGAAAGCAGCTTCTACCCAGTGAAGATAAGAAATAGGTTCTTTTTTAACATAAATGCACAACTTCAAAGTCACTTCTAAAAAAACATAAAAAGAAACCAATGTCTTTCTTAAGGAAAAAGTCCAAGGAGACTATAAAGCATCTTTCATTCCCTGCTAGCCACAGGACACTCATTCTCCCCCACTGCCACGTGCATTCTCAGACTTCTGCATAAAGCAGCCTGTGCTGCCAGCCAAGGCAGGGCTGCATCACCCGGAGCCACACGTATTCCCCCATTCCTCGAGCAGAAAGAATTTCTTTGGCTGTTTCACCCAACGGCTGCATAGGCTATTTTAAAAAATACAAAGATCACTTTTCCCAGTGATGCTATTTTTAGGACTGGTCCCTCTGCTCCTGGGCTTTGGGAACAGTGTCTCTGTTATCTGCCTCTCTATTTGTGCAGTTAAGAGTGCACAGTCCACCATGCACGTGCAAATTTGCTGCAGTCAGCGGGATGTATTCTCTTGCCTGCTGCAAATGAACCTCGATTCGTTCAGTCCATGAGCTGGGCTGGGAGCCTGATACTTGAATCGTGTGGGCTACATCTGTCCCAGCCTGCATGCACATGGCACAGAGACTTGTTCCAAGGTTGCCTTGAGGTTTTTTTTTGGAGAAATGTGGAGGATTTACCTTTCAGGGAAAGCGTAAGGAAGCTTTGGGCAAGGAAGTCAAATGAGCTGCTCAGCCGTGCTCGCTCTAGCTCTCAGGCATAGGTCTGCTGGCACAGGCAGGGTTAATTCAGCTGTTGCAGGGTTAATTTTGTGGCCCAGATATTGAGTTTCTGAACACTGCAATGGCCCCAGGCTGGGGCAGAGAGGGGGTGAAGGATGGCAGATGGCTGGCCAGGCCATCCTTCCCCATGCTGCGACTTTACATCTCAAGCAGGTGAGGACAAACCCATGCAACACCCCTGGGAACTGCAAGCAGAGATGGATGGGAGGTTGTGCCCCAGTTCATGTTCTTAGCTGTTAAAAATAAAATGTGCCATTAATGAGATGGATCAAAGATCCATCTGGCAAAGCACCTTGGCAACTGGCGTCAGAGCAAGGACTCTCCAGCAGTGCCTTCAGGAGCTGCAGGATGGGTTTGCTACAGCCACTCTGTGTGTAACCTCTGGTACTGCTGTGCCAGGGCGAAACCTTAGGCAGCTAACGGGACATGGGAAGGAGCCCGAGGACAGCCCCCTTCCCAGCAAACCCTCCTGATTTCCAGCCATCTGCAGCTTTAGGGCTTTCTGAACTGGTTGTTGTCTCTAGACGGGTGCTTCGCAGCCCCCATGGTAGCTCCCACTTTTGGAGACAAGCGCACAGGAGGAGATGGCCAGGTCTCTGTGACCCACGCCGAGGCATTCTCCCCATCACTGCACGCACAGCTGCTCTTGGCAGTTCCCTCTGCAGGAATTATTAATGCTGAAAATTGGCGCTTGCATGTTTTCACCAGTGCAGCAGCGTCACCCGGCTCTGCCTGGAGTGCCAGGAGGGGAGGCCAGGCTGGTCACGGTCACACCGCCTGCCCCTTCCCAGCGGCGGTGTGTGCCTGAAAAACAAGCACACCCAACCAGCGCTCAGGTCTCTTCCAAAAACATTTACATCATGTTGAAGCCATCAAGCATGTGATTTCCCAGCCCTGAAACTGAAAGGAGCCTCTCTCCAGGAGAGGGAGAGGAGCTGTGCAAGAGCCAGCTGGGATTCAGGAGGAAAGGCTTTATCCACGCTCAAGGAAGGCTGGGTTCAAGTAGGGCCCCTGCCACAGGAGATGGGACCTCTGATGCACCGGGCAGGAGGGCAGGCTGCAGCCTTCAGAGAAGGAAAACACTGAAAACTTTTGATCTGTCTTTAGATTTTGAGCACATTTCTTGGGAATTGGGTAATTTCTGTCAGAGCCATAAAAGTATTTATATGTTTCCAAAGAAGGAGTTTAAATCAGAGCAGAGTGGATGCACCTGCCTGGTTTAGTGTGTTAAGGCAAGGGGATGCAGGGATGCAAAGAACATCTCACCTTGCTTAACCTCATGCACCATATAGCTTACAGCACCTGGCTCCTGTGGCCATATGGGGCAAACTGGGCCACGGAGTCCCACGGCAGCAGGATGAGGCTTTCTTCTGCAGCCAGGTCCTCACCAGCATCTCCGCTCCTCATCTCATTTTCCTGCAGTCTTGTGATCACAGGAAGTGCAGGGGTGGGGGAGCAGCTCTGCTCAGGCCCTGAGTGCCTGGCCTGACTCAGGTCCTGTCTGGGCATCTCACAAGGATCGTCTTTAATCTGTGCACAGTGAGGAGGCTGCAGAAACAAGGGCAGAGGCCACAAACGGTGCGGAATAACTAATCCAACTGAGGAAACCTACTGGGAACTGTTGTGTGAGACAAATCCCAGTCTTGGGAGACTCAGGTGTGCTTCCCCAGCTGGGACAGGCAAGTTCACAACTCGCAGAGCCCGGCTGGGAGCAGGAGGTTTCCTGAAACCTTCAAGCCTCTCTTTCCTGAAAGCTCATTTCTGCGGATTAGCAGATGTCTTTGTTGAAAGTCTGAGGACCTGGCAAGGATTACTGTAAACACTTGGCAAGGTACAGCCACTTGGCATGGATGCTGGGTGTTGGAGGGGGGAGCTGCAGTTCAGAGGGCGGTTTTGATGTTCACACTCACAAATAAGCTGTTAACTGGAAACACCCCAGGCAGGGGTAATGCAGCAAACACTCACATACCTGAAACATCAGGTATATTTTGGTTTTCCCACCTTTCTTACCCAGGAGGGGTAAAGGGGTTACTTGCCCATTTACTGGGAAACTGGCTGTTCCCAGATCTGTGAAGTCCTGCATGGTTAGACACAGTCCCACGCGATGGCCAGCATAAAGACAGCATCTCTGTGGTGCCAGGTGTCAAAACCAAGAAAAGACCACTATAGAAACGGATATATGACCTAGGGTCTAACCCAGGCCTGCGTGGCCATGGCCAAGCGGTACTGGGAGCAGCTCACATGACGTAGCATCAGGAGGGTGCTGCAGGAGAAAACCTAACAAGTGCCCCCGCTGTCAGTTGGTGAGGATCTCCCATGAGACTAAGAGTGCAAGAGGACTCCTTCGCTGAGGGATGAAGACCAGGTCATCGCTGGAGGACACTGTGCTCTTGGGTGTGATGCCTGAGGAGCATCACGCTCGCTGTGACACTCGAACACCAAAGGCCACACTTAAACCCAGCGTTTCAACCCAGGATTGACTCTAAAGAAGCATCTGGGTGATGCAGGACAGCCCTGAAATAACTCACGTTTGAAGAAAAGTGTTTTATAGAAACTTATGCAACCTGATTTCAGACTGTCAGTGACTGAGCCTGCCAATACCTTAATGAGTGGCTCCAACAATTAATTACCTCCCCTGTTAGAAATATGTGCTGTTTCCAGTCTCGGCCAACAGTGCTGGCATGCATTTTTCTTTTCTCTGCCAGACAGAAGAACCCTCCAGTGTCAAACTTCTGTTCTCCCATGGGAGCTGCCAGAGATGAAGTCTTCTCTGACTTCATGGGTGCGGGATCCCAGTCCAGCTCCAAATTCCCCAGCCTGCTGACACAAGCTCCCAGGCTGCCTGTGGTCCCTCATTCCATCTTCTAGATCACAATTTCCCCATCCTACGTCAAATTTACACAGTAACCCCCCATCCTGTATGTGGGAACTGCATTTCCCAGCCACGCAAACGCAGCGATGAGCCCCGCCAGTATGTCATCTTTATGTGCATGCAGCTCCCAGCAGGTGCAGGGGGCATTTCCCACCTACGGCTGGCACGGACCCTGGCTCTGGGCAGGGGGTCTGGGTGGCCCTGCCTGTCCCTGCCTGCTCTGCCCCTGGTCCTGCCGCCGGCCCTGCCCCGGCTTTGCCTCTGGCTCTGCCCGGCCCTGCCCGGCCCTGCCCCCGGCCCTGCCCCCGGCCCTGCCCCGGCCCTGCCCCGGCCCTGCCCGGCTCTGCCCCCGGCCCTGCCCGGCTCTGCCCCCGGCCCTGCCCCGGCCCTGCCCGGCTCTGCCCCCGGCCCTGCCCGGCTCTGCCCCGGCCCTGCCCGGCTCTGCCCCCGGCCCTGCCCGGCTCTGCCCCCGGCCCTGCCCCCGGCCCTGCCCGGCCCTGCCCGGCTCTGCCCCCGGCCCTGCCCGGCTCTGCCCCCGGCCCTGCCCCCGGCCCTGCCCGGCCCTGCCCCCGGCCCTGCCCGGCTCTGCCCCCGGCCCTGCCCGGCTCTGCCCCCGGCCCTGCCCCGGCCCTGCCCCGGCCCTGCCCCCGGCCCTGCCCCGGCCCTGCCCGGCTCTGCCCCCGGCCCTGCCCGGCTCTGCCCGGCCCTGCCCGGCCCTGCCCGGCTCTGCCCCCGGCCCTGCCCCCGGCCCTGCCCCGGCCCTGCCCGGCTCTGCCCGGCTCTGCCCCCGGCCCTGCCCCCGGCCCTGCCCGGCTCTGCCCCCGGCCCTGCCCGGCTCTGCCCCGGCCCTGCCCCCGGCCCTGCCCCGGCCCTGCCCGGCTCTGCCCCCGGCCCTGCCCCGGCCCTGCCCGGCCCTGCCCGGCTCTGCCCCCGGCCCTGCCCCGGCCCTGCCCGGCTCTGCCCGGCCCTGCCCCCGGCCCTGCCCGGCTCTGCCCCGGCCCTGCCCCGGCCCTGCCCGGCTCTGCCCCCGGCCCTGCCCGGCTCTGCCCCGCCCCCGGCCCTGCCCGGCTCTGCCCCGGCCCTGCCCCGGCCCTGCCCGGCTCTGCCCCCGGCCCTGCCCGGCTCTGCCCCCGGCCCTGCCCGGCTCTGCCCCGGCCCTGCCCCCGGCCCTGCCCCGGCCCTGCCCCCGGCCCTGCCCCGGCCCTGCCCCCGGCCCTGCCCGGCTCTGCCCCCGGCCCTGCCCGGCCCTGCCCGGCTCTGCCCCCGGCCCTGCCCCGGCCCTGCCCGGCCCTGCCCGGCTCTGCCCCCGGCCCTGCCCCCGGCCCTGCCCGGCTCTGCCCCGGCCCTGCCCGGCCCTGCCCGGCTCTGCCCCCGGCCCTGCCCGGCTCTGCCCCCGGCCCTGCCCGGCCCTGCCCCCGGCCCTGCCCGGCTCTGCCCGGCCCTGCCCGGCCCTGCCCCCGGCCCTGCCCGGCTCTGCCCCGGCCCTGCCCCCGGCCCTGCCCCGGCCCTGCCCGGCCCTGCCCGGCTCTGCCCCCGGCCCTGCCCGGCCCTGCCCGGCTCTGCCCCCGGCCCTGCCCGGCTCTGCCCCGGCCCTGCCCCCGGCTCTGCCCCCGGCCCTGCCCCGGCCCTGCCCGGCCCTGCCCGGCTCTGCCCCCAGCCCTACCCCCCCGGCCCTGCCCCGGCGCAGCGGCTGTCGGGCCCGGCCGAGCGCGGGGCTCCGCCGCTTTCCCGAGCGAGCGGCTCCATCTAGTGCCCGCGGCCCGGCCGGGGGCGGCGCGGCGGGAGTCGGGGCGGGCGGGGGGCGGGGGGGCCGGGCCGGGCCCCCGTCCCCTGGAAGGGTGCGAGCGGGGCCGACCGTGGGGGCGCGGGGAGCCGCGGGAGAGCTCACGGCGGCCTCGCAGCGCCGGACGGGGTCGGCAGGCAGCTGGAGAGGAGCTTTGTACACGGGCATGTCGCGATAGGACGGGGGGAGTGGCTTTGCACTGACAGAGGGCAGATGTAGATCAGCTATTAGAAAGAAATTCCTCACTGTGAGGGTGCTGAGGTGCTGGCGCAGGCTGCCCAGAACAGATGTGGATGCCCCGTCCCTGGAAGCATCCAAGGCCGAGTTCAACGTGGCTTGGAGCGACCTGGTCCGGTGGAGGTGCCTCTATGGCCAGGGGGTGGAACGGGCTGGTCCCTTCCAACCCAAACCCTTCTGTGATGCTGCGACATCTCTGCAGGCTGGGAAGAGGCTGCGTGAGCCTCTCTGGTGAGGAGGAAGGAGAAGGAAGGAGGAGGAAGGCTGCCCACCACCACCCCCGCTGAAGGGGGGGAGCGTCAGGAGGCAAGACCAGGGTGGGGGGCAGCGCCGGGGGCGGCGGTCGATGCTGCACGATGGTACCAAGAGAATGGAGATGGAAAGAGGAAAGAAGTGTGGGTAAAAACGTACGGTGCGTTTTATACCAGTGCTAATGACCCCCTCAGTGCTTCGGGTGGCCTTGCTCCCACCAGGGCATGCTTGCGTGACACGAGCAGGTCCCTGAGCAGAAGGTGGCCGGCAGGGCTGGGGACACTGGGAGCAGACGCCTGTGGCAGGGCTGAGGGCAGTGCGGCACCAGCTGCCCTCCTTGCCGGTCCTGCCGGCATGGTCAGCAGTGCCAGCCCTGTGACCCCAAGCAGAGGTGGGGGTTGTGACAGAGACACTGCAGGAGCCGCTGGCTGAGCAGTGGTAGGACTCGCCCACAGAACGCTCGGCTGGCTCTGGCTTCTTGTGGAGCACAGCAACCCTGTATCCTCCTCTGCACTCCTACCACATTAAGCATTTTTCTCCTACTTTTTCCTAGAGCTTCCTGCAGAGAAAACATCTCTGTTAATCACCTGGGTGGTGGGGCACAGTGTTCCCAGTGACACAAAGCTGAGTGAGTGGCTGGCACACCAGAGGGCTGTGCTGCTGCCCAGATGGACCTGGAGGAATGGGCTGGCAGGAACTTCATGTGATTCAGCATCTCTTTTCTCTTCCGCTTTCCCTCTGGCCCTTGGATTCTTCTCGATCAAACTCCCCATCCTTGCATCCTTTCTGTACCAGACTTCACGTCTTTGCTTTTTCTGAGGACAACATACGCCAGCTGCCTCACTGATGGGTGCAGAGACACCAAGGAGGTTGGCAGGGGACCTGGGTGGCCTGAGCCCACCTCTCTTCAAAGGGGCTGGCTGTGACCTGGGCTAACAACATGCCCTTGATCATTTCATTTCTTTAAACACACAACACTGAGCCCATCACAGGTTTGCTGATCACACGTTCTGGTACCCAGAAGTCAAGTCACAAGTCCCTGGGGTGCAGGCTCCAGGGAAGGCTTGTTCATGCCGACCTAGCTGGAAAGCACTGGGTGCACAGCCGGGACCTCTCAGTGGCCGTTGTATTTCTCTTGAATCTCTGCTAAGTTACACCCAGCTCTTAGTCCTTGATTCAGGGGATTTCTCTTTTGGTTATTCCACGCAGCCATCCATGGCTTTCCCAGGAACTGGAGCACAGTGGAACTGAGGGTCATCGCTGGCAGCCGCTGCTGCGCTCGGCCACCTTTGACTCATGCCTGGGACTGTGCTCCCACCAGGAGAGCTCGGGGCTGGGGGCTGCTGTGCTTGCGGTGGGTGGGAGGAAGCTTATGAGCAGTTGCAACACATTTTTTAATGACTGATTGGGAAGGTTCATGCCCTCAGGAGTCCCTTTGCTAGAATGGCATGATGTGTCATGACGAATGGGTGATTATCATATTGACTTACGCTGATGCCTTGCAGCTGAAGTCGCTGTGCCAGATTTTTTTAAGACACAGGGATTTTAAAGATTTTGAGATAAAAAGAAATACCTATGCAGATTTTTGACATTCTTTTGGCAATGGGAGTCCAGGTTTCCATGAAGGATCTTCCTAAGCATTCCGCTGCATCTTGGATATCTGGAAACCTGCCCCTTGAACTAGAATTCCCACTCAGAAGCTATGTCCTACTGTAGCTGGATTAGCTGAGAAGGGAAGGGAATGGAGGAGTAACTTCCAGGAATAATACAGGGAGACTTTAATTGGCCTTCAGAGCCTTTTCTCTGATAGGTAAATTAGGAGCTGCTGCTTTTTTTTTTTTTTTTTTACAGTCAGGATAGGCAACATTGTGTCAGGGAACCATGGTGTGGTCTGGGCACCTTCTCCCTTTGCCCAGAGGAGGGCAGGGAAAGCACCTGCTGCTGCGGGTGGATGTGCTCTGTTTTATTGCTCAAGACACCTGCAGGAAGCGAGAGCGCTGGTGGATAAAGAAGACCCCGTGTATCACCCATTTTCGTGAAAGCGACCGAGTTCAGGATCTTTTAGGTCACGTCAATAGAGATGAGAAATTCTAATGGATCTGGATATTATGTGGTGCAACCATTTTGGTTTCTGAAGACCAGACAAAGGCAGTTGGCCCTTACAAAAGTCCTGCTTTGCTGCCTTTGCTTGCCATCCTGCTGGCTTCTCTCCTAGCCCTGTGCTCTTGCAATGCTCACACGATGGCAGGCAAGGTAGCAATCCCTTGGCAGAACACATGGCAGGGTTCGCTCACCTCCCAGGTCTGGGGACTTGCTCCTTCCTTGCTACAACTGGTCCTGAAAAACCTTCCTTTTTTGCTAGCAGCAAGGATTAGCAGAAACCTAGAAAATATGATCTGTGAGGGAAGAATGAAAGGATTGGGTTGTTTGGTCCAGAGGACCAAAGCCTGGGGGAGGATCAGACAGCTGTGGACTAGCTGACCTCCAGACTCCTTCAGCAGCTGCGTGTTCTGCACTGCTGTGATAACCATCCTTCAAGAAATAAAAGGCTTCCATGAAGAAGAAGGGATTAAATGCTTCTCTGTCTCTGCCTGGAGAGGATGAGAAGTCATGGGATGAAACTGCAGTAAGAGAGCTTTAGTTAGGGGGACTGGCTAAATGTAAATACAGCGATGCGCCAGAACAAATTGCCTGATGTCAAGTCTCCATTAGTGGAAGTTTCAGGGAGGGAAAAAACCAGAAAAAAACCACAGATTAGACAAACATCCATCATAAAGGGTTTAACTTGGGCTTATCCTGTGCTGGAGCAGGGTGATTAGACAGTCCGTCAAGGAACCCCTCCAGCCTGGTTTGCTCTGCTTCTGTCCCCAGCAGTCTTGCAGCTCCAGGCAGTTGTTTGACTGCAGTCAGCCTTGAACCAGCGCCTGCTCTCCAAAAGCAGATTTTTGGATGAGGTGTTCGCTTCCATCAATCTGTGATGACCCAGCTGCCTTGCCGCAGGGAAGCAGCACTATGCCGTGCTGCCTCAGGCCCCTGCTGGGGTGGGGGAAGGTGTGAGAACTGCCCTGGGAACATCGCACAGGGACCATGGAGCTGGCTGAGCTTTGTCAAAGGTCTCCAGACTCCAAAAAGCTTCTTTATTTGTTTGTTTGTTTGCTTTGGGGTTTTTTTTTTGAGTTATAATGGAAACCATTTGGATGCCACACAGTGCAGTAAGAGGGTAACTAGCCCTCCCCACCCCACCCCCCACCTCCCTCCCCGCTGCCATGAAGTAAGAGTACGGAGTACAGGAGCTCAAGATTTCAATGGTCAGCCTGGGTTTCCATCACTTCTGTGCTCGTAAGGGCTGGTCCAGGCTCAGCATCACATCTCCAGGCAAGGAGGGATGATATTTTTATCCAGGCTGCTGCAAAATTGGCTATACTGCATAACTGGAGAACATCCCACGATGTTTCCCTTCTGTTCAGACAAGTCAGTCTGATGGTTTTGGCTGAATTCCCACCTCTCATCAGCTTGGGGAATCACAAGCTTGTATGTAGATACAAAATGGCTCATAGTGAAGCTTTTGCCATAGGGCAAATTTCTTCCTCTCCGGGAAGGGAAAAACAAAAACGTTGGGTACTGCAGAGGGACAAGGCAGTCCCGTAACCCATCATGCTGCCTCTGGGTTCTCAGCTCCTCCACCTTATTCTTGCAGAAAGAAAAACATCCTCAAAAGGATTTTCAGCAACAGCTGTGGGAAAGTTTTATAGAATCGTAGAATCATTTAGGTTTGGAAAAGACCTTTGAGATGATCATCAAGTCCAACCATTAACCCAGCACTGTGGACTCGACTTTATCTGCTTTCTTTTACAGGATGTCTTGCTCGGTCGCACTCTGTCCTGAAAGGGGGTGTTCATAATGTTCTTCCAGTACAAGTGGGTACCTGTTTGTGCAACAGTCACGTTACAGACTTGGGAAGTCTCATTTCTGTCTTAATAATGTTTCCTGGAAAATCCCACAAAAGGAAACACAATATCCATGTTATATAATTACAAAAAGCCCGAGAACTCAATATTTAGGTTTGTTTACAGTTTAACATCATTGGCTAGAGACCATAACATTGTTGTGTATGTGAGACTGGAAATTTTGATGTGATGTGTAATTTTCTTTTTTGCTTCCCTTTTTGGAAGAAAAATAGAGAAGAGGGAACGGCATATGTTACCCTGTCACAAAAGGTTGATGCTGGGGAGGCCCATGGCAGCTATTTACCAGCAATGAAATTGTGGAAGGGAGGAAGGTGACGTCACTGATGAAATAGAAGAAGACATATCAGAGGAAGCTAAGAAAGAAGAAATGAAGCATCGATGGAAAGTATCAAAAGCAAAACTCATGCTTTTAAAGGGAGACCAGGCAGATCATTAGTTGAGGCATCAGAGAATATCCTTCAGGAAAATCTCTGTATTTAAGTTACCTTTTTTGTCCTCAATTCCATCGTTCCATCTCAGGGAGAAGCCAGGTCTCAGGGAATTCTGTGCTGAGTCTCCAGTGTGCTCCTGAGATGTGATTTTGATGTGTTCAGACCCACCTGGGTGGACTTTCAGGCTGATGTCCTGGCTGAACTCAAACTGGCACTGGCACATAGCTGCCATCACACGGCCTGCATCCCTGTGCTGGGCAGAGCTGGCACCCGAAGCCAGCCAGGATCAGCAGGGCCAAGCAGACAGCAGGGATGCTGGAGCTCTCGTGATGCCTCATCCAGGGACCGCAGTGGTGGGGAACGTGGGTACCCAAGCTGCTTCTGGCTTCTGTCTCTTCCCACAGACAGAGTGGCAGCAAGCCTCATCCCTTTTGCTGTCTCCAGTGACCTGCCGGCCACGACACGGCTCTTTGCTGGTACCTGGAGCAGGTACACAGCCAACCTGCACCTCCCACACCATCCAGCTCCC
The DNA here is from genome assembly GCF_023634085.1 of Falco cherrug. Lineage (NCBI taxonomy): Eukaryota > Metazoa > Chordata > Aves > Falconiformes > Falconidae > Falco > Falco cherrug. The sequence goes on from NC_073716.1 coordinate 6,420,122, forward strand.
AGAGCCCAAAGCAACTGCAGCCCCAATCCTGCCCCACCTTGTTGCTGTGATTAGCTTAAACGCAATTAAATAGCTAAAAGCAAACCGTCAGGCGGCTTTGACTGGACTTTTTCCTGCCCAGGCACAGGGATGTGCTCCAAAGCCAATTTTCAGTTCATCACCTCACAGCTCCCCAGCGAGGGGAAGCATGTTCATCCCTCCTTACGCATGGGATGAGAAGAAGCAACTTCTATTGGCTTGTCCCCATCCTTTCACACTGTGCTGTGCTGGAGTGCAAAGCAGCCCCACTGCTTGCTTTTCCAGAGTTGTTTGCTGCCTAATTTAGGACTGTCTACTTAAAAGTCTCCAGCCGGAGCTGTAAAAACTGCAGCTGTGCTCTGCAGATGAGAGACTTGGGCTGATTTCAGCTCTGGTTTTTGGAAAGGCTGCTGCGACCCTGAGTGAAGGCAACACAAATGGCACGAGTCCATCCTTCAGAGCAGCGAACCACAAGAGCCACGGTCCTCCAGAGCTCAGGACAGACATCTTTCTCTCTCAATTTTGGATCTGCAGACTGAACAAAGTACCTCTTTTATGTTTAACCCTTCCATTGCTTCAGTCTGTCTAGGCTTCTATCAGCAGCATAGTAAAAAAAAAAATAATCACAGAAGACACTATAAAAAAAAATCCTGAAAAGCCCTTTCAGGCCCAGTTACTTGGGGGTTATCCTCCTGCTCCTACCGAAGCTGCTTTTTGGGATGACAGAGGATTTTTAAAGGGTGTCCACGTGGTGCATGCAGCCTCAACAGGGCACTTCCCCTCCAGGAATAAACCATCGCTCTTGAGTTTTGAATCAAGGCTTTACCTCCAGATGTTTCCCCATGAACACATTGGAGGGGGGAGGATGAACTGAACAGTACAACTGCAAAAGAAACAACAAACACAGACTCTGATGTGTCGCTGCCAGGGTGCAGGGGAACTGTGCCCACGTTTGGGGATGAACGTGTGCCAGGGGCTGCCTACACATAAGAAACTGCTGCTGCCATGGGGTCAGTGGAGCACATTTTGCTCTGCCCCTGAACCAGACCCTCTGAGAGATTTTTTGGGGAATTGCTTGATTCAACCTGTGTTTCAGGTCCCTATTTCTAACACTAGGACTCTCCATTCCAAAAGCAGAGGGCGTATAAGGACAAAATAAAGGAGGGAAATAAGGATGAAATAAAGAGAGGGAGAAAAAAGGACGAAATAAAGAGGCTGAAGCACGGACCCCGGAGAGCTGAGGATCCACTGAGTGATGAGGCCGAGTGAGATCAAGTGTTATGCAGACACATATTGCAGGCATCACCCTGGTGCAGAGCTTCTCATGCCGCTTCAGCTGACTTTGCTAGAGACGGGTACAGGTTTCTGTAGAATAGGGTCAAAAAGAAAAGGGATGAGCAGGGCACCCAAGCACTGAACAGAAAACTGATGGAAACTAGAGTCCTGGGCGAGGAATCATTAGCTCTGGCTGCTCAAGACTCTACTAATTATATTGTATCTGTTCCCAGATCACACTGAAGCACAGCTCCACACAGGAGAGCCTTAGCTTGGAGGGGGATTTGGAAAGACATTTGCTCCAAGGACAAAGCAATTTGAGCAGAGATTTGCTCAGGGATTTGAGCACCACTGTGTCAGACACTGACCTTGACGCCAAAGCCAGAGCTGCATCTCAAGATTTCAACAAAATTCAAAGGGCAATTGAAGCATCACAATGATTTCCAGTTGGTGCCTCTCACACAAAGTCACCCTGACATACGACAGGGGACCTGCTTCGGCTGCAAGTGTGCTTGCACCAGGTCACGTTCTTGGCTCTCTAGAGCCCAGGCGACCTTTGGGTTTTCAAGTAGGAAAAGGCAATGCTGATAACACATGCTCTCCTGACCTGCCCTGGCACCACCTCACACTACAAACCCGCTGAAGAGGCATTTCACAACCTTCGGCTCATGCCAGCATCACGAGGTGATAAAGGCCAGATCCCTCTGGAAGGATCCTGTCCACACTCCTGGGAGGAGAAGCTGGAAAGGCTGCTGCAGGGAGGGTGTTTCAGTACCGCCGGCACTTGCTGGGACTGAGAACCCCTCCATGGGAAAGGGGGTGGGGGTGGGCAGCTATCACCACCCCCATGGCTGGGGCTGAAGCTGTGGGCAGAAGGCTGGAGACCCTGGAGCCACCCCTGTGCTTGTGGGGCAGGGACACTGGCAGGTGAAGGGGCTCCACAGAGAGCCTGCAAACAGGTCACTTCAGTGACACCAGCTAACACAGTATCGCAGGGGATGCTGCTGCTCTCCAAGCTTGATATTTCCCCAGGACTTGGAACAACGACCACCCTTCCTCCTCTCCCCATTTTTTGGCCAGATCTGGTGCCAGGAGGCATCCAGCTGCCCCTCAGCCCCGGGGCTGTCAGAGCCAGGAGGCTCCACTGGCCAGGGAGCCCCCTTTGTGCCCCTGGGGAGCCCCCTTTGTGCCCTGGGGAATGTTTGCCTGCTGGCAGGGCTGCTCTGCAAATGTTTATCTAGGTGGGTGTGTGCCAGCACCCTCCCTCCTGCGCCCTGCCCTGGGTGCAATGGCGGTCCAGGCCCAGCAGCACCAGCCCAGGTAGGAGGTTCCGTTAAACAATGCTAATAAATACTTTTATTTACCAAAACCACATTAAAATACTCCTAAGACTGTCCTGTCTTGCTGGGTCCCTTCGGGAGGAGTCACAGCTTGAGGATCTCAGAGGAGGCTTGGAGAGCTTATGCAGCAACACCAGCTTCATGGCTAGCAGGACCTCATGGTGGCCATGGTGGCTTCTTCTGCTGCAGTGGGACAGCTGGGTGGCCTCCAGCGCTGTGGCCCCAAGCAACCAGGGGCTACCCAGCCAGGCGGGGGTGGCAGGCACAGGGCAGGAGGATCCAGGGGAGCACGGCTGTGGGGAGAGCAACCCACAGAGCATCAGCACGGCTGAGGAGTGGCTCAGGCAGGGCTCCCCAAGCCCCAGCACTTCCATTTTAAGCCAAAAACCTCCAGAATCAGCTAAGACACAAGCACCCAGGCTTGGATATGTGGCTAGCCGAGCTGAGCTGGGAAAGTGGGCAGCTGGACCCAAGCCCAGGTGGAATGTACCAGTAGCATATGGATGTAGGAGGAATAATCTGCCTTCTCCTTCCTGTGGGGCCAGAGGATGCTCTGCCCAGTCGCTGCCTTCTTCCCATGCTCCATCGCCGCTGCCTGCTTGCTGTGCTGGTCCCACACCTGCTTGCCACGGCCCCAATGCCTCCACCTTACTCTGCCTTTCCCAGGGCATTTACAAGGTGTTTAATTAGCATTGTGCCAATTAGGGAAATTGCAATGACACAAAAAATACTTAGCACGTTGTGTGAAACAAGATCAGAAACCATCCATCTTCCAGGAGCCACCCATGCCACACCAGCAATGTGCAGACATGGTATTTTGGGGGAGATCTATCTATCTATCTATCTACCTATCAATCTATCTATCTACCTATCATCTATCTATCTATCATCTATCTATTGATCTATCTATTTCTCCTCCCTGCTCACCCAGGAGCAGGCAGGGAGCCAGGCACCGCTGCCTGTAACCAGGGGGTCACCGCTTTTAGCTGAGGCTGCAGCCCACCAGCACCCACTGGGCTGTGGGGCTGTGAGGCTGTGCTTGCTCCTAGGTCTGTCATTAATCTAATTAGCTCATGGTGGTACTGGCCCTGCAGGTGACCGGGTGCTCCCAGGTGGGAGTTTTTGCGTTTATTTGGGGGGAGTCTGGGGGTTTGGTAAGTGCCAGAGTGAGCAGGGTCCGGGAGGGCAGCCAAGGTTCTGGGGGCAGGATCTGGCCCTACATGGTGGGGCGGGAATCCTCTGAGAGCAGGATCTGGCCCTGCCCACGGGGATCCTGCAGTGGAGATTTTCTGGGGGCAGGATCTGACCCTGCTGCACGCTGGGGTGGGTCTGTGGGTGCAGAAGGTCCCCCCCACCCAACACCCCCGGCACAGGATCCAGTGCTACTTGCAGCACCCGGGGCTGGAGGTTCGCCGGGGTGCAGGATGAAGGCCCCCCCCATGCTGTCCTTACTCCGCGTGCAGGAATGTGACACCCCCCCCCCCCCCCCCCCCATGCTGGGAGACAGGGTGGGGGTGTCACCCGGGTGCAGGATACAGCCCCCTTCCCCCCCGCAGGGAGTGCCCCCCGCCGCCCCCATACCGGTGGGATTCCCCATGTGCAGTGCGCCCCTCTCCTCAGCAGAGGGCGCTCCTTGCTCCCGCCCGCGCTGGCTGAGGGGCGGGGCCGGTGGTGTGCACGCTGCGCGTGCCGCCAGGGGGCGCCGACCGGTGGTCGCCTCGCACCCGCCGGCCCCGCCTCACCTGCGCGCGCGAGGCGGGCACACCCCCCCCCCCCCCCCAAGCCTTCGCCACTTTCCCGCCCCGGCCCGGGGCAGCGCGAACTCAGCCGTTGCCGCCATGGCCGAACAGGAGAGCCTGGAGTTCGGTAAAGCGGATTTCGTGCTGATGGACGCCGTTACGATGCCTGAATTCATGGCAAACCTCCGCCTGCGGTGAGTGCCGTGAGGGGGGGGAACGGGCGGGGAGGTGGTAACCCCCGTTCTCCTCACCTCGGGGGGAAGGGGTTTGTGAGGGGTTTATGAGGGGATTGTGAGGGGATTGTGAAGCCCTGGCTTCCTGGTTGTTCCCCCGTTGCACCCCCGATTAGCTGCCGGCTGTGGGGAGGGGGGGTGGGCTGTGCCGGTTTAGTGAGCTGAACCGGCCCTGCCTGAGCCCGATTGAGGGGCAAACTCTGCACGAAAGAGGGGAATTCTTTGTGAAATGGGGGTAAATCAGGAGGACCAAGTAAATAGGAGGGTGCCCAGGGTGCAGCCAGGGGGCACCGAGCCCCCCTTTGGCTCTGGGGGGTGTGTGTGTTCAGTCACCCCCCTGCAAAACCTCCCTCCTCTCACCAGACCTCATCTGCTTCAGGCTCCACCTCATATGCCTTCCCTCTGACAGGTATCTTGCCTGTGCTGATACGTGTGCAAAGTTAAAAGGGAAAAAACCCGGCAATAAAAGTCACCAAGTCGAAGGTTGCTCGAGCCCCGTAGGAGCCTTACAGCCCTTTACTGGGGCAGCCTTGCTGCGTTAACGTTTTGTGATCTTTATAGTTTTATTGCCCTACTAGACCAGCTTCAGGAAGATCTGCGTTTTCGTCCCGGTTTCCTCTGTGAAGCACAACTAAATCCTGAGCAGCACTGATAGAGGGACAGCTGGTGGGGACCCTAAGTCCATGGTTGCCTTTCACTTTCCATTATAAAAGATTAATGGGAGGTTTTCCTGATAAACTCTTATACCCCTGCTTGTGCAAGGATTTGATAGTTACCAAAGGGAAGCCTTTGGGATAAAACTGTGGATTATTGGCTGCCCCCCCTGCCCAGTTTTGCTTGTACTTTACTGACTGTTCCTCCCCTGCCACTTGTGTTCTGGAGATAGATGAGATCCGTCGCGTGTCAGGCCTGTGCAGTTGTTGGGCGCACCTGAGAGTGGTTCTGGCAATAGCCGAGGGAAGAGCGATGGGCTAAGCTTCCTCAGCTGGCATAAAACTACTGAGGAAGGAGGAAAACCAGCTCTTTGGCAATTGTGGTGTCTCCTCTGGGTGAAATCTAGGTTTTGAGCCGTGGCTGCATCAGCCGCTGAGTGCTCGGGAATACTTTGTGCTAGACACCTGGCTACTGGGGTGTACCTGTCTTCTGTGGTGCTGCAAAGTCAGGGCTCAAATCCTGGTGGTGTGAGGTACAATAACAACTGGCATATTTGATACTATATTTTCTTTTATATTTTGGATTTTTATTTGGATAGGGAGGGCAGTTGTGTTTGAATACTAAGAAAAACAGCATGAACAGTTGAGCTTTGAACATGAGGAAATGTCAGATTCAAAAGAATTTTGCAGTGCCTCTAAAAGCTTTAATTTGTTTCTCATTTGTGCACGGCATGACACTAATTGTATTACAAAGGGCTTGCAAACAAAGTAATTGTAATTAGCAGGAAACATGCATGTAACAGGTTGTTCTTGGGGCTTTTATTCTTTGGTTAATGTGTATTAGAAACTAAATGAAGTATTGTAAACGGATTGTTAGATAAAAAAAAAATCAACTTAGCATGTTGGTTGCATTTAGGAATCAGATTAATTAACTGAGAGATGCCACTGGTAGACTTTGCTAATTTTGTGTGAAAGAGGATGAGCAGAACAAGCTAAAGCTAGCAATTCTTGATCCTTACAGTTGATATGCAGTTTGATTTTGTTTTATTTTTTTCCTGTCATGTTGCATGCTGATTGTGCTGAAGGATGTTGTCTGGACATCCCTGCTGTGTCTAATACGCCATCAAGTGTCCCTTTAACTTCGATACCTTGATCACTGGTACTTGAAACCAGACTTTTCCTTGTGACATCAATTCAAACCACAGTTTCTTTTGCATGAGAAGGCATGTGTTACTTTGGCCGTAATCTGCAGTTTGCAAGCAGAGGTCTGGCTCAAGATTGTCTTGTATCTGTCTGTGCTGTGGGCAGAATAATCTTCTGTTAAAAAAAAAAAAAAAAAGAAAAGAAAAAGAGAACACTGTTAATTTTTTCTAGCCTTGGTGCTGTCATCCCCTGGCTTAAGGCTTGTCTGCACCAGGACGTTTAGGAAAGCTAATCTGAATTTACCAAAAGTGAGGCTTTTCAGTAAAATTGCTATACTCTGCTAAACCCTGTTTGACAGTGCCAGTAGAGCTATGGCCCTGGCCTGCTGACCCAGCTTTGCTGCTGGTGTTGTTACAATTCTCAAGCAACATTTGCTTCTCTTATTTTTACTGCTTTGGAGACAGTAATTAACTCTTGCCTGATGATACATCTTAAACTGTGTCATACCCAAATTACATCCTAGATTTTGACCCGCTCGAGGTTTGATTATGTCACATTGTGTAGATGGCACGAGTTGCCTTGAGCTGAACAGAATGGAGAAATTGTTGCTTCTCCATCATTAACTTCAAGTGGCAGGTTTGTTCAGTTTACACTTGGATGGGCTCCACCCTATTCCATAAATCCAGCTTTCTGCCAGAGCTATTTTTGTTCAGGGTCACTGGCTGACCCAAGATGGGTTGTGCTGGATTTAGTTCCCAAGTGAGCCCAGATGTGGGTGGAATTGAAATCATACCAGTTTTGGTGCATGCAAGGATATTTCCCCAAGGACGTCTCTAGTGGGAAAAAGAGAAATGGTGAAGTTGCACTTTAATACTAGAATTTAGTGGTGTTGACATGGGCTGGATTAGTATGGCAGATGTGTTTGTCAGTGTGAGTACCTGCCCAGGTAGGTGGATGGACGCAATGTCAGTTCACTATCTCGTTTCCCAATCCCTGTGCATCTTGCGTTGTCAATTTGTGGGTTCATGTAGCAATTCAGCAAGGATATCACAGCATTAGTATTTTTTCATGGTGATGTCTTGCAACTGGTTAATAAACTGGCCATATCATGTAGATACTCAAGCAGTCACTGTGCGTTATGTGCTAATTGTAAATAAAAGTCATCCGGTCCTTGAATTCCTTAGTTCTGAGTGGGCTTCGTACCAGTGTCTGGTTGTGATTCTTAGTCATCAGAATAATTAAAAAAAAAACAAACCCAAACCCAAAATAAACAAGCAGGACTATTTGGAACAGTTAGCATGGACTCAGTAGCTAGCTTTGTTTCTTTATAGCAAACCTCTATAGCTTTAACAGATAATTATTCTTTAAGTGCTCCTAAGTGTGAATTATTTTTACCTGCTGAAGCACAAACTGCTCAAATATGGCAGTTTATCTGGCATTCCCTTTAATCGGTTCCCGGTTGACCTTTGTGGGCAGGTTGATTACTGCAGTGATAGTTGGCATTTTAGTTCCTGTCAGAGGACATAAGAGTAATTGAAAGGCTCCTTAAAACTGAATCTTTTTAATGTCAAACAGCTCACGGATCCTCTTGCTGACAGTCAAGGGCCAGTATTTAGCTGTACTCTGAGCGGTACCCACCTGTAATCTAAGGGAGAGCATCCTGCTCTGGACTTGTTAAAACACTTCAATTGCAGCACGAGGTCTTGGCTTAATGTGACTGACTATTCCATAGCAGGTGGAGTGAGATGGTGCTTGTGGGAAGGGAGCAGCGATCTCGCAGGAGTTGCTAATGTTTTGCAGAAATTGTGGCGTAGATGAAACCTGCAGTGTGAACTTTTGAGTAAGAGATACACAAAACTGTACATCACTTCATTTTTCATCACACCATAATGAAAATTTCAAGTGATGGAAGTTATCATTTTTCATTTACTTCCTTGTAAGGAAGAGGGCAAGGTTATTTTTCATAAGTATGAAATATTCTGTTTTATATGTGATTTCTCACATTATCCTGCAAAGACCACTCGTTGTACTATCCTTACAACTAACATTTTTATAAACAAATCAAAACACAGAGCTTTAAAAATCATACATATGGCATGCAAAGAGTTAGCTTGATTTCTTGAATTATCTGTTCTGCAGTCTTAGTGATAATTTCAGGAATAACTTGAGACTAGCTTCTCCTCACAAGGTCTCAAGTGCTTTGCAGGAGAGTGAGATGTGATCCCCTCTGTGCCGGGCAGTGAGATGGTGTGAGGGTCCAGCTGTGGATAAACCCAACACCTCTGAATTGCAGCTGGGGACTGTAAGTGGAAAGCCATGCTGAAGTGCAGGAAAAAAATGCAGCAGACAATTATGTATCACAGCGGCAGCGTAGCGTTTGGGGTAGTTCCATATGAGCTGTGTGCTCAAGGTCTTTTTGTTCTCTCATCTAATTTGTGAGCAGGTGCTATTTGACTCATCTTTTCCTGATTTCTAGCGAGTTGCTTATTATTCATAAGCATTGTGCAAATCCCCTTTGGGGAACTTAATAGATCTTAGTTCTGATTATTAAATAATTCAAAGATGCATGAAAGGAAACTGGTGAAAGCACCTGGTAAGATGTAATGATCGTGAAATGAGTTTTGGGTTGTTTTCTTTTTTTTTTTTTTTCTTCTTTTTTCTTTCATTTCTTTATTTTTTTTTTTTAACTAATTCCGGCATGAAATCTGATGTGGAAGGCTGTACTTGCTGCTCAGATAGTTCCTGGTCATCCCGGCCCACCTGTACCTGAGGATGTGATGGAAAGAACTATAGCTTAATAGTCCGTGCAGTTGCCTCCCTGCACACATTGTGATTTCAAACTTCTTAAAGCAATGCTGGATAAAATCGCAGTTCTGACTTTAGTTTAAAATATGCTCAAGTGGTCTTTACTGTTTCTCAACTATTTCTTACAGTCAAACCCTAACATTTTCAAAGCTATCCTAAATTAAGGCAACAGTTCTAAATTCTTATTTATTGCAGATACTTTTGAAAGAGATCTAGTATTTATTAGGATTAATAATATTTTTGGTATCAAGAATGTATGAAGAAAATGTGTGTTTCCTCTGAGAATTTTCTGTGTTTGCTGCTGAGGCAAGTGTTCACTGTGAAGCATAGGCTGTAGTTCTACAAAAAGGCTGTAGCAAACCAAAACAGAGCTGGGCTTCAAATGCTGCAGAGGGATATCTTGAAGGCATTGTCTTGAGACAGTGGTGTGTAGGCTATGCCTTTTGGACCTCTCAAAAAAAAAAAACCCGAAACATTTTTTCTTCTGGATGATGTGGTGGGTTGAGTTCATAGTATCTGTCGGTCTTAAAAAATGATCTGGTTTGTGTTTTGGACGACTGATATGAGCAGCTGTTGGTCTCTTGGGTTTGCAGCACACTCCTGTGCAGGCAGTTTTGGATACAAGAGGCTGAAGATGGTGCCAAAAATGTACAGACTTTGTAACTGCCCGGGTGACGTGAAGAGAAGCTATAACGCAGTTGTTCACAGCCCCTTTCAGTAGGTGATAACGAAGGGCATTTTTTTTTTTTTCGTGTAAATGCACAGATAGTCACTCATCTTATGGTTCCGAAAGGCAAAACTCTTGTTCTGCATTTTAGTATCCTCTAGACCTGGAGACTGGGTGACTTACCTTCATTTTTGTGTTCCTGGGAGCTCTCCTCAACAGGTCTGGAAAAACGCACACAAGTTCTGGGGTTGACCAAACACTTTAATTTGTTCCTGTTTTCAGAGGATCAGTGTCCCCATGAATACATTAGAAACAAATCTTTCTCAGCAGGGATGTGGATCATTGATGGCACTTAGTTCTTCATCTGTATAGCACCCTTTCTGCTCTTCTGGTGACTTAATCTTACTTAAAGTAAGCGAAGGAGTGCTGTCTATATTGTATTGATGTTTTTACAGCGGCTTTCTTATCTTTTGAGCACCATCTTAAACATTCATATTTTTGGTTGAAGTTGTGGTGGGAGAGGTTTGGCTTCATGCTAGGTAGTAACAGAAATATTATGTGAATGCTTAGTTTCATTCATGCTTTTGGTAATGAAATATTCATGCTTAATAAACAAGCTTTTCATGCCTTTAAGCCATTTTTATTTTCTCATTTTAAATAGGTATGAGTATTTGAATTGTTCATGTGGCATTGAATTAAAATGCTGCTGGGAAGAGTCTGCTTTCTTTTTGGAGAGGGGTGCCTGCCACTGCAGATGTTGCAGGACACTCACTGCTGCTTGGACGGTCAGCAGTTAGGTCTCATCAGGTCTTGGCTTCTTCAGAATTGCTCAGTTTGCAGAGAGCTGTCTTGTGTCAGAATTTGGAATGAATGGAATGAAAATTCCCCTTAGTCCATCAAAAATTGTCTTATGAACTTGGACAAGGTCTAGCTTGATCTTCATAGATGGAAAAGGCCATCAATCTCATTTAAAAAGCAAATCCGAACTAGACAAGTAGCAAAAGGGAGGAGCAAGGCCAGTTTTCTGATTTCTGCAGGGACTTCATGTTCAGCTTATGGAAACTGATAGCTGCTGCAGGTGGGCTCAGTGTTTCCTGACAGTGTTCGTATGAATGAAGCATTGAATGAGATGGTGTCCAGTGTGGAATTTGTTTTGCCTCCATGTGTGCTGAATTTATGTAGTTCCACTGAATCTTCTTTTGCACATCTGCCCTCCCCTGACTTATGAATACCTTCTTTTCTCAGAGTGAAATTTTACAGTAGTCTTTTTATAGCAGTGTGGGTGAGGTAGTGTTTAATAATTTTAACACATGGGTGTTGAATAATATACGAGGCCAGATTTATGAATGAGGTTAGTCTCTCAGGGTAGCTTACCAGCATAAGAGTGTAAATCTAATGCTGTGCACCAGATCTGCTAGTCCTGGCTTGCCAGCTGATGTTGAGCTGCATTTATGGTACTTGTAAGAGCACAGATAACAAAGTTTAATTGTGGGTAGCTAGCAGCAAGTTGGGGAGGGACATTCATGTCACATGGCATCAGGTCTGAAGAGAAAGCACTACAGAATCAGTTTTGTAACCAGAACTATTGCAAATTAGCTCAATAAGGAGCATCTTCTATTACATCTCTTTTTTTAGTATATTATTTTTTTCTGCTGTTTTACGCAGAGTGTGTCAACAAAAGTCAGCTGGTAATTTAGCAATTCCTCAGCAGCCTTTTTGCTTTCGTTCTTGCCTCTTCTCTGCGCTTATTTTGTAGATTCTGATGAAGTAATATGAGTCCTGAAGATCCTCAGTGGGCAATGCATCTGTTTGTGATACTGTAAAGTAGAATCCTGTTCTTGTTTTTGACTACCACACATTTGAGATGGCTTGTATTACCTGCATTGTCTTAATGAAAGTAATTTATCTTCACCTTCTGAATTTCCCTAGTTAAATTTTGACTTTAAGATCTGCCAAATTTTTACAGTAAATATTAGCTTATACTTCCAATGAGTCTCGTGGTCTCCTTTCGTCAAGAGTCCTCTGCTTTGACTTCTGTTCCAAAATCTACCTCTTTAGATGGTTTTACTGATAATACCACTCCACCAACCCCTTGCATTTCTTTCAGATCGAGCAAGCTTTTACACTACCTGAACATTTCCCCTTTAGTCATATTTACTCAAATTCCTTTCACAGTTGCAGATCTCGCTAGATATTTGGTTGTTAGATCATCACTCTCCTTTCTCAGTCCCTGGGTCATGATTGTATCTTTTTATGGAATGAAGACATTCTGAGGTTGCGGGAGAAGGAAAGACATGTCCGAACATAGGTTTGCCTTTAAGTGTTAGATCAGGGAGCTGTGTGTCCTTTTGTAGCAAATACTCATTTCCAGTTCTAAGAAACAGAAATACATTTTCTAAAATATTTGTGTTCCATTGAGGGCTTTTCAGTGAGACCCAATGAGATCTCTGCTCACACTACTGCTGTCAGGTACTGCTGTTTCTGTCTCTGTTAAACAGACCAGGAGAAATAAGTTTCCATTGTGGTGCTTTGAAATGCTAAAAGAACAGTTTGGGTATGAAGCTGCTCTGTGTTTGGGAGTGAAAAAGAGGCATTAGATAAGTTTAACCTGTTGAAAATACTTTTTCTCTTCAAATCTAAACCCTGTTTCTTAGATAACCTCTGTCTTTTGTTAGGAATGAGGTTTTTCTCGTTCCTGGGATTTGTTACAGGTAGTGTTCTCACCTGGTCTGTGTGGGGCCTGGCAGCCACAAGCAGACATGGCACAGCAGACTGCTTCTGTTTGTGAGTAGTGTTTCAGACAGATTACATGCTGTCAGAGCCAGCAGTGAGAAGCTGAGGAAGGAGGAGGGGTATATCATGTAAAGACCTTTTAAATAAAACAGTTAATAATAAGCCAGAGGATGCAGCCCCATCGTCGCAGATGGTCTTGCAGTGCGTTGCTTCTCAGGCTTGTCAGTAGAAGTGTGATGAGTGCTTGGGCCGTAACAAGTCTGTTCTTGCTTTTAATTCTTCATGGTGATGGTACTTTCCATTCTGCCCCTTCTAATTGCAGAGCATTTCTCTTTGCAGGCTTTAATGTTTTCTTTGAACAGCATTGGAGTATTTGTTTCTCACCACTATTGCGTTTTGACCGATTCACCTGTCTGCTGAAGCATTGTGCTGCACGCATTTCCTGGTTGCTGTGATGTTGCTAGCCACCCCTTCTTGATTTAGGAGTTGGCAGTGGCCTGCCCTCTTGCTGCCATTTGCCTGCTCTGACCTGCCAGCCTTGAGATACGTGAAACTTTAGAGAACAGTTAGTGTGCAACCGTTGGGCTGGTCTGATCCAGAGCGTCATTTACAGAAAAATATACTGTTGGGGGTGAAAATACGGCATTAAACCAGTTATGTGGTCCCTAGACAGCTGCTTACTTGCCATGATTTCATTTCTAATCCTTGGATATTTCTTGCTGTACTCCAGGGTGTCAGCTGTTGTCAGGCGCTCTCACTGTCCCTCCAAGAAATGTTGTCCCACCTGACCCTTACTTTCTCCTCTTGCTGACTTCCTATATTTTTATAATTGCAGCTTCCTCTTGGTCATTCTTGGTGACTTCTCTTGCTTTCAGCACCTTCTTTGTACAGGTAAACACCTCTGCCCAGCTTTCCCCCTTGTGAAGTGTCTGCTTACGTCCCTTCAGCTCTCCCAGTGGCAGAGATAGCTTCTCTGATACTGGTGTTGATCTTTTCAGCCTTGCCCAGTGAGTGAGCTGGGGTTCCCTTGGGCTGGAGCAAGCAAGCTCTTCTGGACAGCAATTTGCTTGTTCTGCCTGTACCATCTGACTTGGTCCTTTCAAGGCCTTTGCTTTGAAGCCAAGGGTTATTTCCCCTATAGTATATCAGACCTGAGTTTAAGCTATAACACAGAGCTCAATCTCTTGCCTAGAACCACCTTCGCACTGATTTTTGTGCTTGCTCCTTGTCTTACACCTTGGCAAACCCCCCTTTCCCACATATGCTTGTTAAGTTATCTACAGATTGTTTTTGCTTTCTGTTTTATCTGCTTCGCCTATCTCTTTGCCTCTTTCCTGTTTGACCTCAGAAATACAGCTTATCTCCTTCCAGTGTTTATCAGTTTCTCCTACAGCACTGATCTGTTAACATGTCTGTCTGAGAACTTTCTGACAAGCATTCATGTGCTTTTCCCTCAGTTGCTCCTCTTTTGGTGTGGAAGAAAATCTCCATATAAATTTCAACATAGACACTGCCTCCTCCTTAAATGTCTAATTTATGAAACCTACACAAACTTTGTCATGGTAGGAGGTTTGGTATGCTGCAACCGCTGATTATCGTGTTGATCTGTTCAAGTAGTTTCCTGATTCCATACTGGATCTGTGCCCACTGGAGTTAGTTTCTTGGGTCTGGACAGAGCCTGGCCTGATGCTATCCTGCCTGAGGTTGTTCAGGTAGAGAATAATTTGCTTATAGTATCATGATCTGTTCCCATTTAAGGTTGATGTAACTTAATGGTGGGAAGCCTGAAGGCTCACTACATCCTCCTGGAAATAAAAATTGGAGATTTGTGGCAGGACTTTGTGCATTGTGTGGTATGTGATGTGCTGCAAGAGGTGAATGTTTAGTTTAGGGTAGTGTGTCTAGCTCTGTCCCCAAACAGAATTTTTTAAGTTTGTGGTTTTTTGCTTGCCCCTGCGCTCATGCGATCCTGCATGGTTTATTTAGCTCAAGGCAACTTAAGCACGCTGGAACTTCTGATGACCTTTGAATAAGCCTGCATATTATGGGGCTCCTGTTGAAAAGGTTTTCAGTCTCATTCTGATGTAGAACAGGTGTACATTGCTACTCCTCCAATGAATTATACTTTAGGGCACCACCTGAAAATTTCTGAAAAGGTCCCGTTTTAGTATCTGGCTTCCATTAGAAGCATCAAACTGGTCAGTGCCTTTGTCATTGTGCTGGTGCCCAGGACAAACTCACAATAGGGAAACCAAAGGGGGCTCAAGCAATGTACTACATTGTTCTGTCCAGGAAGCAAAACAGCCAAGGAGTAATGAGAACCTATATTTTAACAGCCTACTGAATGACAGCAAAGGCTGTTCCACAATGAATAGTTAGGAAAAACAAACTAAACAAAAAAATTCTCTTTTCCCACTGTACAGACTGCTTGCTTTCGGGAGAGCTCTTCTGTGGTATATTGAGGTGGTAAAATCTGGTGTGTTGGCCTGCAAAAACTCTGGTGGTTGTAAAAGCCTGTACATCACGGTTATCAAGAGTACAATGAAGCTTTCATATAGCTAGACATCTTTTAGGTGTTTACTGTAAAACTTCGGCTTTTAGTCATATTGCTAAAATTCACCTAAATAGGTTATTTTGTTTACAAGGATGAACTATAAAGTAAGTTTCACCTTCAAAGGAAAAATCCAGCTACTGTTGTTTGAAGGCCTTTCTTCCTGTGCACTGTTTATAAAACAACTGTTTATAAGTTTATATATATAAAGTTTATAAGCTTGTGAGGCTAGAAATAGTGCCTTCCACTTCTTAATACTAGCTTATTTGGCATTTTGTTCCTTCTTGATCATGGGTGTAAAGACCAGGGGAATGAATCAAAGAAGATTGAAAGAGCTGTAAGTACAATTTAAGCCTCCAGAAAAATCCCAGAATACCAGACCCTGAGCACTCGGAGTCTTTAAGTGAACTTGCTTAGAAAAATTGTTGCCCTTGCTACTGCAGGGATTATACTCTTTTGTTTGCTTTTCAAAATATCAGAAAGACACAATGCTGCTTTTCCTTTTGCTTGCAGAGACATAAGTACCCCAGTATTCTTTTAGAGCTGGATGTAAACAGCTCCTTGGAACAGTGGCAATTAAACTTTGTTGAAAAGTGCTTAGCAATGACAAGAAAATGTTATTTCCGAAGGATTTCTGTAGTACTGAGGTGGGGGTTTTTTTGTGTGTTTTTTTCTTTTTCTTTTTTTTTTTTTTTGCAAATGAAAGTCCAAATTTACCACAAAAATGTCCCTGTAACCTCTTATAATTCAGAACATATTACTTGCTTTTCAAAAGCACAGACAAATTACCAGGGAGACTTTCTAAAATAAGACCAAGGGTTAGATACATAACTTTGTGGACAATGATTCTTGATAATAGTATGTTTCCTTTTTTGAGTTTTGCCTATGTCACAGTAAGAAAGTAACTTTGCTTTATGTGGTTTATGTACTGACCTCTTTTAGTTGAAGAGAACACTAACGACATTTGTGTATGCCTGCAGGAATCAGTATATAAAAAGGAGTATATTTGTTTCCCTTTTTTTCCTGTTAAATGTAGCATTTATGTCTCTAACAAAACAAACAATAGAAATCTTGTCTTTGTTCTTAATTTGGTTTTTGGGCTGTACTGCATCCTGGCTTTTAAGGATGCAGACATTCCTAAGCTAGACATCTCCAGTCTCTGGAAGCTAATTCTCTGAACCTTTATTAGTTATACTGAACTTAAACCCCTTTGAGGAAATGCCAAGAAAATGTAGATACGTGTAAACCTTTTTAAACCCGGTATAAAACTATACAAGCTGAACTTGATTGGAAGCAGAAGTCAAGTTGAACAATTTTGAAATAATTGGGAATATTTTGCTTAATTTTTCCAATTAGTTGGTAGAAAACATGTTTTCCATTAAGGGCTTACGTTTTTTGGAGACTTAAAGCCAGGGAGCTGCTTGTTGTCAAAGTGAGTCTTATTTTTAACCAGAACATTTTGGCTGCCTTCTTTCTTTTTAGGTACTGTCACTCCATTCCTGTGGGTAGTGGAGTGGCAACTGATGTATTGCAGGTGTTCCAGAGCTTCACCCTGTTCCAGTGCAGTCTGGATCAGTCCATGGCAAATGGTAGGGCTGTGTTTTGACTCGTGGGGCAGTCAATTCCATGTGTACTTGTCACCCCTGTGTAACTTGATGGCATTAGAGTATGTTGTGTACCTGTATCTGCTAGAGCCTTATACTCCTGTGGGTCTGATGTGCCAGGCCATCGGATCCACAGAGACCAGAAAACCCAGTTGTCCCTCTCCTCCACCTGGCCAGAGGCAGGGTCCCTCTAGTCCTGGCCATAGGATTCTCCTCTCACTGCTTGTAGAAACAGTTTAGAATTCCTTTCCATAGGGTCAGGAGTAAGATCAGCCCTTCCACTCTGTCTGAGGAACTGCCCACTGGAGACTGGAGCAGGAGGACTGGAAGAACCCCCATTTGTGATTGTTTTTCCTTGCAGTTCACATACCAGTGCCTCTAGGGTCGAGGTGTATTTTTCATCCCCCTTCCTTATGTCCTCGCTGTGGTCGTGCAGGTAAAACCACAGGGTACCCCATGGTGTGTACGCTCTATATTCTCTCTTCTGAGTAAAAGGATGCTTACTGTAATAGCTGAGGTACTGGTCCCTACAGGGGAGTAGGACATATTCTCTTTTTGCTGCTGGAACTATTGAAACAAGTTTTTCCCAGTTTTCAGACAGTTTCTCCACAGGTGAGACACAAGTCTGTAGGGAGGAAGAGAATTTTCTTTCTATTGCTGGAGTTGGTGAGCCACTTCATCAGCTGTTGGTGCCTCCTCATCTCTTCCAGTCTTTACTGGCCAGTGCCAGTCAGTCACCCCACCTGCCTGGAGCGACGGATGTTGTGGGGTTTGGATACTGAGTGCTCCTGCCATGAGGAGCAGAGGAGTGTTAGTTAGACTTCCAGCTGGTAGGTAAAGTATGAAAGGCAGGAAAGCATGATGGTGGACACTTATCTTTTAAAAGGTGCTATGTATATCATCCCCTGTCATGCAGGAAACAAGTAGCAATGTAAATTTCAACATTTTCATTTACAAGAATGCCTGATTATTTTTTTCCTGCTTTTCGGTTGGGTTTCTGGATCTTTGATCCTCCCATTGGAGCCAAGGCAGCACCTGCTGCTTGCTCTGTGAAGGAACAATTGAAGCAGTTGGCTTAGAGCAGGTAGATCTTTGCTGTTTTCATGACTTGTCTGAGGTGATGATGTTTTGGGGCTCTGGTCATGCACATAGGTCATGTCAGACTTCAGAGGCCAGCCCAGATTTGTTGCTACTGGAATTGGGGAGAAAACTCTTTAGCTGATCTTGGTCTCCTCCTGTGATTTTTTTTTTTCCATAGTTGATTTGTAACTGGCAATTCAGCTGCTTTGCTATGAGACTGTTTACTGAGGTTAGTGAGTAAACCCTGCACAGATAGACAGATTTATTTCACTTGTTTTATTGTATAGACTAGCTTGGGAGCGGTAAAAATGTATTGTGTAGCAAACATTGTAGTAGAATTGTGAAAACTGTTGAACTGGGTCGTAATCTTTTAAAATGTTAAACTCAATCTGATATGTTTTAACCTTCTGGTTTTCCTGTATTGTCCTTGTATCTAGAAAAATTTAATGTAAGTTAAATACAGTAAATTTAGTTAGTTTTTAAGACATTTTGTAGTGCCTTGACTAAAGGAAAAATTTGCTAGGATTACATTTAGTAATGTATGCTATTAAACTAAAATAAATTGCAGGATGGAACAAATTAACAGGTGCTTACTGAAAGACTGGCTTGGTCAGTAGGTCTGGTTTATGTTGTACTAGCGATGTGGGAAGACTGGAGAGCTCAGACATTCAAGTAGTCAGGGTCAGCTTTGTGGGTTATTTTTATCAAGACACTTTTCTGCCTTTTTGAAGGCTCCTCTGTACCTGTATGTCGGTTATGTGTTAGAAGTCTTGTGCGAGTAGGAATTCCCACACTTTCACATCCTTTGTGCAGTGCCAAAGCATTTTTCACCTCAAGTGCCAAATTCTGGGCTGTCTTGATGAGTATGGTAAGCCCCATAACCAATCTGGGAAAGCTTTCAGGGGAAAAAAAACCCCAACCCTCTTAACCTTTCATATGCAGATGTATTGGCTTGGCTTAGCCCAGAACAGTTTAAGATAAATGAGCAGCAGCCTCTGTTTGTCTTAATGAGGCATGTGATGTAGAAGCTGATAGCACTAATGGCCAGATCCCAAGGAACTGGGAAAATAGGAAAATGGCACAATTGTGCCCACCCATCTGGTCATCACTGGGTGTCCACATGGGTAGTGGGAGCCTTTGAGACTCTCATTTTATCATTCTGTGAGTAATGGAGTGTAATGGATATTTTGCAAACTAAAAATCCCTGTCGCTGAAGACAGCAATTTTTTTGTAGTTTTTACCTGGGTTTGGTATTCTTTGTACTCTCCAGTGTGTGCAATGAATACCAAAAATAGCCCTTCTTTTTTTTTTTTTTTTTTTAATGTGGGGAGGAAATAACATGAAAAAACATCCTATCCCTTATCATGTACGAACTG
The DNA here is from genome assembly GCF_023634085.1 of Falco cherrug. Lineage (NCBI taxonomy): Eukaryota > Metazoa > Chordata > Aves > Falconiformes > Falconidae > Falco > Falco cherrug. The sequence continues at coordinate 6,439,339 of NC_073716.1, forward strand.
TCCATCTGTCAGTAAGGACACTCACTGGGTCTAAGTGGTGAGTGAGCAGCACTGACAAATTCAACTCTTTACTGATTTGATTTTTTTGCTTTCTGATGTTTAAGCCTTTGGGATATGCTGTGGTTGCTTTTAAGCTTTTCTTTACAGTGATGAAAGCTAAAAACCTCTTAATAAAGCTGAAGATGGTTGTATTCATTCTACTCTAGGAGGATGTATTTTTAAGAAAAACAATAATTGTCATGAGACCCATGGAATAAATCACGAATGCCAGTTGTGAATATTATTTTTCAGTCTGTAGTCTTGCCTTGTGTTTACCTCCCTGCTCAGTGCTGCTGTTGCTGCCACTGACCTCTTGGGTTGTCCGGCATTAACTTCTGCCATAGAGTTTGCGTACCAAGGATTTTGCCTTTGAAGTCACATCTTTCACTCAGGGTAGAAGAGTGGAGTTGTTTTTAGTCTCCCAGAAATTTTGTGTGAACACAGAGAAGGCACCAACAACAGAAAGCTTTTTTGGAGCAGGTAATGTCAGAATTCACTTTGACAGGATTTTATGTGATGCAAGAACCCAGGGTTTTCACAGGGGATGTCCCTGCCCTTAGGTGCTTTTAAATGCTGATGTCTGGGAATGCCTGAGAACTGATTTGGTTGGAAAAAGGATCTGTTGCTTCTCTCTCAGGATCCCCAAGAGCCTTCCAGGGTGGGAAACTGGTGACACAAGGTGATGCTGGGGGTCCTGGGACTTCTGCTCACTCGGGTTGACAGACCTCCCTTCCTCCCTTCCTCCCTTCCTCCCTTCCTCCCTTCCTCCCTTCCTCCCTTCCTCCCTTCCTCCCTTCCTCCCTTCCTCCCTTCCTCCCTTCCTCCCTTCCTCCCTTCCTCCCTTCCTCCCTTCCTCCCTTCCTCCCTTCCTCCCTTCCTCCCTTCCTCCCTTCCTCCCTTCCTCCCTTCCTCCCTTCCTCCCTTCCTCCCTTCCTCCCTTCCTCCCTTCCTCCCTTCCTCCCTTCCTCCCTTCCTCCCTTCCTCCCTTCCTCCCTTCCTCCCTTCCTCCCTTCCTCCCTTCCTCCCTTCCTCCCTTCCTCCCTTCCTCCCTTCCTCCCTTCCTCCCTTCCTCCCTTCCTCCCTTCCTCCCTTCCTCCCTTCCTCCCTTCCTCCCTTCCTCCCTTCCTCCCTTCCTCCCTTCCTCCCTTCCTCCCTTCCTCCCTTCCTCCCTTCCTCCCTTCCTCCCTTCCTCCCTTCCTCCCTTCCTCCCTTCCTCCCTTCCTCCCTTCCTCCCTTCCTCCCTTCCTCCCTTCCTCCCTTCCTCCCTTCCTCCCTTCCTCCCTTCCTCCCTTCCTCCCTTCCTCCCTTCCTCCCTTCCTCCCTTCCTCCCTTCCTCCCTTCCTCCCTTCCTCCCTTCCTCCCTTCCTCCCTTCCTCCCTTCCTCCCTTCCTCCCTTCCTCCCTTCCTCCCTTCCTCCCTTCCTCCCTTCCTCCCTTCCTCCCTTCCTCCCTTCCTCCCTTCCTCCCTTCCTCCCTTCCTCCCTTCCTCCCTTCCTCCCTTCCTCCCTTCCTCCCTTCCTCCCTTCCTCCCTTCCTCCCTTCCTCCCTTCCTCCCTTCCTCCCTTCCTCCCTTCCTCCCTTCCTCCCTTCCTCCCTTCCTCCCTTCCTCCCTTCCTCCCTTCCTCCCTTCCTCCCTTCCTCCCTTCCTCCCTTCCTCCCTTCCTCCCTTCCTCCCTTCCTCCCTTCCTCCCTTCCTCCCTTCCTCCCTTCCTCCCTTCCTCCCTTCCTCCCTTCCTCCCTTCCTCCCTTCCTCCCTTCCTCCCTTCCTCCCTTCCTCCCTTCCTCCCTTCCTCCCTTCCTCCCTTCCTCCCTTCCTCCCTTCCTCCCTTCCTCCCTTCCTCCCTTCCTCCCTTCCTCCCTTCCTCCCTTCCTCCCTTCCTCCCTTCCTCCCTTCCTCCCTTCCTCCCTTCCTCCCTTCCTCCCTTCCTCCCTTCCTCCCTTCCTCCCTTCCTCCCTTCCTCCCTTCCTCCCTTCCTCCCTTCCTCCCTTCCTCCCTTCCTCCCTTCCTCCCTTCCTCCCTTCCTCCCTTCCTCCCTTCCTCCCTTCCTCCCTTCCTCCCTTCCTCCCTTCCTCCCTTCCTCCCTTCCTCCCTTCCTCCCTTCCTCCCTTCCTCCCTTCCTCCCTTCCTCCCTTCCTCCCTTCCTCCCTTCCTCCCTTCCTCCCTTCCTCCCTTCCTCCCTTCCTCCCTTCCTCCCTTCCTCCCTTCCTCCCTTCCTCCCTTCCTCCCTTCCTCCCTTCCTCCCTTCCTCCCTTCCTCCCTTCCTCCCTTCCTCCCTTCCTCCCTTCCTCCCTTCCTCCCTTCCTCCCTTCCTCCCTTCCTCCCTTCCTCCCTTCCTCCCTTCCTCCCTTCCTCCCTTCCTCCCTTCCTCCCTTCCTCCCTTCCTCCCTTCCTCCCTTCCTCCCTTCCTCCCTTCCTCCCTTCCTCCCTTCCTCCCTTCCTCCCTTCCTCCCTTCCTCCCTTCCTCCCTTCCTCCCTTCCTCCCTTCCTCCCTTCCTCCCTTCCTCCCTTCCTCCCTTCCTCCCTTCCTCCCTTCCTCCCTTCCTCCCTTCCTCCCTTCCTCCCTTCCTCCCTTCCTCCCTTCCTCCCTTCCTCCCTTCCTCCCTTCCTCCCTTCCTCCCTTCCTCCCTTCCTCCCTTCCTCCCTTCCTCCCTTCCTCCCTTCCTCCCTTCCTCCCTTCCTCCCTTCCTCCCTTCCTCCCTTCCTCCCTTCCTCCCTTCCTCCCTTCCTCCCTTCCTCCCTTCCTCCCTTCCTCCCTTCCTCCCTTCCTCCCTTCCTCCCTTCCTCCCTTCCTCCCTTCCTCCCTTCCTCCCTTCCTCCCTTCCTCCCTTCCTCCCTTCCTCCCTTCCTCCCTTCCTCCCTTCCTCCCTTCCTCCCTTCCTCCCTTCCTCCCTTCCTCCCTTCCTCCCTTCCTCCCTTCCTCCCTTCCTCCCTTCCTCCCTTCCTCCCTTCCTCCCTTCCTCCCTTCCTCCCTTCCTCCCTTCCTCCCTTCCTCCCTTCCTCCCTTCCTCCCTTCCTCCCTTCCTCCCTTCCTCCCTTCCTCCCTTCCTCCCTTCCTCCCTTCCTCCCTTCCTCCCTTCCTCCCTTCCTCCCTTCCTCCCTTCCTCCCTTCCTCCCTTCCTCCCTTCCTCCCTTCCTCCCTTCCTCCCTTCCTCCCTTCCTCCCTTCCTCCCTTCCTCCCTTCCTCCCTTCCTCCCTTCCTCCCTTCCTCCCTTCCTCCCTTCCTCCCTTCCTCCCTTCCTCCCTTCCTCCCTTCCTCCCTTCCTCCCTTCCTCCCTTCCTCCCTTCCTCCCTTCCTCCCTTCCTCCCTTCCTCCCTTCCTCCCTTCCTCCCTTCCTCCCTTCCTCCCTTCCTCCCTTCCTCCCTTCCTCCCTTCCTCCCTTCCTCCCTTCCTCCCTTCCTCCCTTCCTCCCTTCCTCCCTTCCTCCCTTCCTCCCTTCCTCCCCACTCGATTCCCACCATCTGCTTGCTGAGCCCTCCTGCTCTGCCTGTCCCATCAGCGAGCTTGTAGAAGGTGTCAATCGAAACCCTTGTTTCTGAGCATATTTGTATTAACTTTTCCTTTCTAGCATAGTTATCTTACATGTTGTCACCCCTCAGAAATGTTCTTAAGGGCCTTTACTGTTGAGCCAGCACTTGACCCTCTGGAAACCACTGAAGTATTGCTTGCGTTACCCTGGAGCGACTCTTTGCTTTGCTGTTACATTCTGTAATTGTGCATGCTATTAATTATTATCTGTTGCTTCTGGATCCTACTGCAGTATTTGTCAGTCTTTTGCTTTTGGATTTCACATTTGCAGAGTGTAACTAGCCATTCTTTGTGTGGCTTGGATTTTTCTTGCTAGATTTGCCTTAAATTACATCATAGAGAAGAAGTTGAAATAGTAATAATAAATCACCTTCTTATTAAGTAGATAGCATCTACTTGTCTTGGTTTGACATGCTTTCTTACCAAGTGTATTCTGGGATCTCATGAAAACTTATTTATTAGATCATACTTGTGAAGATAGCATGTGAGATTGTTCCTCGTATTCCAAATATAACCATCCTGTGATCTTAATCAACATTTGCTTTAAAACTGCCCAGCTGACTTCCCTGACAAATTTGGCCAACACTAGCATTAACATGAAGGTGGCTTTTTTTTTTTTTATTATGGACCTATTTCCTTCTTTTCTATGTGCAGCTGTGACTGTGCTAGGAGAGCAATTTAGGAGTTCCTCCAAAGATGACTCATATTTGACAGATCCACGTATACTAAAAATAGGACATGCTATTACAGGGTGTATTATTTAGGCTACTTAATATTTTAAGCAGTAGTCACTGAACTTTAACTGGTAGCCTTCATCTCTGTGCTTGCTTTTTCTTCCCCCATTTGTCCACCTAAAGACAAACCAACCCCCCAGGTGAAGCTGGAGTGTGTCTCCATTAATATTTTTCTGCTACCCTGCCTCCTGTCTGCCTTGATTTTATAACTGGGAGTGGCAGTTGCCCAAGGTCATCTTTCAGAAAGCAATAATGTGTTATTCCTGCCATTGACTCTGCCTCTTGGCTGGTTTCTGTAGACCTCAGACTCCTGCTTGCATCAGCCTGTGGGAGTATTGGTGGTTAATTAGTGTGAGCCACACCAGTCCCGTTTTTTAATTTCTTAGATAGTCCCTGGGTAATCTCCATTTCAATGATAGTTTCACTGTTGCAAAATTACAGCTGCGGCAAGGGCCTGGTTTTGTATTGGTGAACTGACCTGTGGTTCCATTCCTTGCGGGCTGTGCAGATCTCGGAGCTGATAGGATAGGATGTGAGAGAACTGGGGAGAAAACACTTTTAATCTGGAAACTGTGCTGTGCAAGTTCCCTAGAGAGCAAGAACTGGTCTGGTCAGGTACAGAAAATAGTACCTCAGCTACTAGTGTTGTGATCTCTTCTGAGAGCATCATCTACTGAAACATCCAGAAGGAAGGTAAAAATTCCTAATGCCTCATCCAAGGCAAGGTCTTCCTGCCAGAAAGTTCATCGTTGATAGCAGTGTCTGCAGTTGGGTCTTGTGTGGCATTTCTCAACTACTAGTGTGATGAACACACAAATGGAATAGATGTTAAAGAAGATTTGTAGTTGCAATTCTCTTGTCTGCTTAAGACACTCTTTCTCATTCTTTTCTGTTCCCTGGCATTTTGTTGATAACATCTTTGTCCTCTGGGCTGCCCTTTGTAAATTGTTTGTTTGGAGCCAGGAGCAGTGGTCTTTGCTGTATGTATATCAGACAGGTGTTGAAAGAAGAATTGCCTTTGAAATTAATGAGAAGGTTAAATGGCAGGCAATTGTCTCCACTTCTGAATTAAATGACTGAAGCTAAACACTAGAATCTAAATAAACGTGTGAGCTATATATTTCCAGGATGAAATTAGCCTTGTCAGGATGATTCTTTGGGGGGTTTATAATTTACAGAGTTACTTCCTAATATTTACAGATATTACTTCCTAAAAGGAGATTATCTATGCTTTAGTGCTCCCTCGGGGCTCCAACGACATGGTGACCTGTAGGAAACCTAAATGGGTTTATTCTTCTCGATTTAAATTCCTTCAGTCAAAATGGGAATAACTCTTTGGAGTGGGAAAGGTTTTTAGCAGAATCCTGTCTGCTCGGTGGTGGTCCAGCTTCACTGGATTCATGTTCGTTGTGTCACAGGGAGGGATGGTGCTTTTCAGCCCTGTTATTATTAGATATACTCCACCCTTGAAAGCTCCCACTCCTTTTGCTGCTTTTCCCTTCGTGGCTGGCACAGACAAACGTTACGCCAGAGTGTCGGCATGGCCTGCGGTTGCATAACTTACTTGCAGTGGGCTAACCAGCTTTAGCAAAACAGTCATCTTGGACAGATGTTGCAGTGAAGCAATGATTAATCGGGGAAAAATTTTAACAACCTTAAATGGCAGTAAATTTATTTTGGCAGGTGGAGACTGAGAAAGTCATTGCTGCCATGTAGTGGAGTGTTACTCTGAAGAATCGCATTTTATCTGCCATAACACTTTCTCATGCTGTCTCCTGTCTCATACTTTAACCGGAGCAAGAGAACAGTACTGAAATCTCCTTTTTATATATACCTTTCTAACATGTTTGCCATCCATGTGAGAATGTGGAATGGCATTTTTTCAGACCCCCACTAAACATCAGAAGTACTATTGGTTCTTGCTTTGGAGAATGCAGTGAACGTGCTTATGGATAAGGAATGAAACATCCTCCCGAATTGACGTGATGACAGCTATAGCTTTATTCTAAAGTTTGCCTTTTCAAGACATATGAACTGGCATTGCAAATAATGCTGACTATCTTCCGTGAGACTGATTGGATAAAGTGATGTATCAGCTTGCCAGCCTGAATTTTTCGAATATTCTTGTAATAATTTTTCTGGAGGTGAAAAAGTAACTGGGTTCATCTGAGAGCTTTCTTTAATGGTGTCCTGGATTAAGATTGGAGCTTTTTAGATGTGGTGAGATAGTAACCCATATTTAAAAGATCCTTGAGAAGTGAGTGATAAAGGAGAATTGATGGATAATTTTAGCAACTTTCAAGATATGAATTATTTTTTATTCAAAAGCTCCAAATTCTCAGCAGTTCTACTGCTGTATTTGATTTTGAACAGGAATTCAGTTTTGACTTCAGGAGTAGGCTGCTGTCATTTCTCTTTTTTTAATCTCTCCTTGTTGGCCAGCAAAGGTTCTTGTTGGTATATCCGTAAATTTCATGGAAGTTTATTTTACTGAGGCTCTGTTCAGAGCAGAAAGCACTTACCTGAACCCAAATTTTAAATGTTCTAGAAAACTTCCAGCCTCCCTCTCTCAGATTGTAATGGTTAGGTAGGAGGACTATAAATGGCTTTTGAATATTTGTATAATGTTGTTATTGTCCGAGATCCAACGTGTATGCAACCAGCAGGCACAGTGACAGCACTGCTTTCGGTTGTGGTGTTTGTCTTGTGTCCTTAGTCCTTTCTTTAACTAGCAGAAGTGGTAACCTGTATGTTGTTTTCCTACCAACACTGTACTGAAAGTAAATGTAGTCAGCATGCAGGGAACTGCACAACCACTGAAGACCATGTGTTAGAGAAAGTGTTTTCTTTGTAAAAAACAGCATATATTTTATGCAGTCAATCTTTCTGCATACAGATGAGTTCTTAGTCTGGCAGGATGTAATTTCATTTTCCTTAGTAGTTTGATTTCCTTTTGGTTTGTGTGTGCTTAAGCTTGTCACTAGTTTTGTGCTGAATTGATGTTGACTCTAAGGTACTTTTTTAAATAACTCAAGGGAAGGATATTTGTGAAAAGACTGATTTGATTTTTATCTATAGTAAATGCAGGCTATCAAGGGAGCTTAAATACTGAAAGTATAGGCCCATCTGAACATAATTTTCAAAGTGACATTTTGTGGCTGCATATGATGGTTGTAGTTCCTAGTGCAAAGAATCAGCTGGCAGATGCTTTTACTTGTGTTTTTTTTTTTTTTAGTAAGGTCTGAAGGCATAATACACATCTGCAACAGATGAGAGATTGATATGGCTTAAAGAGTTTATGAAGTTTACTTAAAATCTTAAAGCAACTCTAATTTAAGGCATGTTGATTTCTTCAGAAAGCTTTTGTTAGTTTGGATAGAGGCCATATTATGTAAGATACTATTTATTTGGCAACAAAGCAGTGATTTTAACAAGGAAACAGTTTCAAGCTTGATGTCCTCTGCTGTAGCAATAACATTCTAAGTGTCAGTGCATGCAGGAATAAAACATGGGTGAGGTATGGTTATAAAGGCACAGTTTCCTTATTTACGGTATCGCAACAGCTGCGTTTCATTTCCTTCAAGTTACCTTGCTGATCCATGACTATCCTGAGTGCTGATAGCCAGGAAAATGAGAAAACAATCAGGAAAAATTTCTGATTTCACATTATCCAAAGTGCTTTGAGGTTGCAGCCTGCAACTTCTGTGTGTCATTGTCTTGTGGAAAAACTCCGAGAGGTGCCACACAGTCAGTGTGGACTCCGCTGAACAGTGATACAGCTCGAGAGGAATATCTTGTGGGGCTTTACCCAGGATGAGGTGGGGCAAGCCTGCCATCAGAGATGCGTTCAAAGGAACAAGAAATCTAGCACTGCTGGCTCGGTAGCCACAGCTGAGGTGTTTTTAAAATCCCCTTTCCTGATATTGGAAAGAATTGTTAAGGACCTCCTTAAATAATTCTCTTTAACCAGCTACTTCATTTTCCTTAGGATTTTTTCTTTGCCCTAAATGGAGTCAAGGCAGTCTGGAATAACGTGTGGAATTGACAGGCCGTTTTTTTTATTGCAGTTTTCCTTTCGGATGACCTTTAAGCCTTGTGTTAGTTGTATTTCAATTTAGGGAATCCTTAAACTATTTGATATTATTTGGGGGTGGAGGAGACTTAGATAGAATCAGAATTTTGGATGTTTGTTTTCTGATAGTTAATTGCCTTCTTGCATGTCCTCCAAAACTTCACACAGAAAACACTATCAACTGGACTGCTATCAGAGAGTTGGCAGCAGGAGTAGCTTTTAGGGTGAGAGGGTCTGTGGGGCCGAGTGAGGACGTACCAAGCCCAGTGGCAAGTGACTGCCAAGGGCTAGTGCCCTGCTTATGTCCTGCTCAACTGCAGCAGGAGAGAAGAGAAAAGGTCTGGTGCTGAAAATGTTTTGTGTTGCCTGAAAGTACACTGGAGACACAGGATTTCTCAAGATCCTGGGCACATTTTAAGTTTGGAGAAACTGTGCCTAAGTGCAACACCATGGAATGTTCTGGAGAGCAGCTCCTCATTGGGTCATCCTCAACCTCTTCCTCACACATTCAAATTCTGGGAAGGCAAAGCTTGACAAGAACTAGATTGTGTCAAGAGTGACAAGGCTTTTGCCTGTGCTCATCAGTGTGTCTTGGAGTTTCACATTAGTGTCTAATCCTGTTGTGGAAACTTACTTCCTTTTCTTCCTCTTAAGTAATTTTATGATTTGTACAAACTGTTCAGATGATGTTTCGCTACTGTGTTGAACATAAACTTTGGTTTCTCTGAATTCTCCAGCGTTTGCTTCTATATTGGTGAACAGGGATTGAAGGCAGTCCTGGGCCTCAGCTGCTGCTCCAGGCAGCTGTGGGCATCTGCACAAGAGGCAGCTCATCACACCCAACCCCTCCTGCTCAGTCCATCTGCCTTCCCTCCCTCGCCTAGGAGAGCATGGCAGGAGCAGTCATGGAGGATGCTCTGGCACAAAGATCCCACTTTCCTAAGAACAGTCCTGTGTTCTAGTTCAATACCTGTGTGAAAGTTTCACTGAGCTTCTCGGCCCTAAGGCAAAAAGTAGGGATTGTTATCAGTGGTGGAGGAACTAACTTGCTAAAAGTGTTTTTCCTGTTTAATGCTTTTACGGTACTCTGTCTGGGAGGTGGCATCAACTGTCATCTTGGGAAAGGTCAGATTAGTATTCTATGGTCAAGATACTCATATATTTACTGCAGGTTTAACAGGTACTAAAGGGAATGAACCAAGTCAATGTGTTGCTGACAGACCAGCTGCACAGGCCTTGGACAAACTGGCTGAGGGGTTGATTTTCAAAGTTATGCCCCTTTAACTGAAGGTACCAGCCTGGCACAGATTTATTTTGCTATGGAGGGATGTGCAGGTCTTTCTTCTGCTGGAGGGTTTTGTGGTCCACAGGTCACTGGAACTAGTTTACAGCTATTTTTATTGTATTCATTTCCTTCAGATCTATACAGGATGCTTGTTCTTTTAACATCCTACTTTTTATTATGATTATAGATTGTGAGTGCCAGCTGTGAAGGAGGCAATGCCTGTAATTGCAATTCTGCCTTGGAGTGCCTGGCAGCATGTGTCCTTCTATAATGTCAGACCTTTTTTTTTTTTTTTTTTTGAAACAGACTTTTGTTTGGATGCCTCACTGAATAATCTGTCAATAGCTGAAATAATACCTTGATCCCAGAGTAAGTGGTGCTGCCAGAAATCCTGCTTGCTTGTCTGGCTAGTTCCATGTTCACAGCTAATAAACTGTCTTTGCTCACACTACAGCTCATTTTGCTCCTGAATTGCGCTTTCTCCTATAGATCTGTGCGTGCTGCCTGAATTGGGTTTGTTACCCATTAAAATAACGTATACAAACAACTGCTTGCTCTACTGTTCTGAGCCCAAGTCTGTGCTTGGGTTTATCTCATTCTTCCAGTGCCCCTTGTGAACCTGTGAACTTCCTGGGGGAATTTCATAATGGGAACACCAATGCAGACCACCTGCCTGACTTTTGGCTGAACATGGCTAAAAATCACAGCCTAGCTGGACTTCTCTTTTCGTTGCTTGCAGTTGTGATGTGAAGGTGGTTGTGTCAAATAATTTTCCCTCCTTCCCCTGCCCCCCCCTCTTTTCTTTTTTTTTAATTAAGGTTGGGTACAATGTGAGGGAGAGAGAGGGACATGAGGGGGCCATGAACGAATTCCAGGGTTTGTGAAGCAGCAATAAAAATGCTGTTATAAATGATCAATGGCTTGTAAAGGGTTGCAATCTGCTAATGTAGGTTACTGGGTTGATACCATTGATTTAATAACAGTTCTTTAATCTGTTCAGATACGTTGACAGGCCTTTCAGTTTGAGTATCAGGAACTGGTCCCTTGTGAATTTTTGGTTATTTCTCTGGGTCATTTTAATAGTTGCAAATCCTGTCAAATACCACTCAGCTGCACAGCACAGTGCTATTCCTGGTCAAACCATGAAGACAACAGCCTCAGTAATTGCAGTGGTGTTGAATTTATCATTATCCAACAAGATGTAATTTGAAAATGGGTACTACTGCTTGACCAGTGTGGTAATATAGTTTAGAAGCTTTTAAAATACTACCTTCGGATAACTTTGTTTTGATATGTACTGCTTATATCTGATTAACATGTGATGAAAACATCACATGTGCCCATCTTCTTAGCCTTTGCATTATAATTACACTTTTACAAAGCAATCAATGCTGTGCAGAAACTGAGAAGTACAGCAAGAGCCTAGGTTTAAATAACCAGTTGCACACGTCTGTGCAGTTTTTGAACATGCCATATGGCGTGTGATGTATGGTACTTTGTGTATTAACAGTTGGTCAGTGTATTATGAAGTCTGTGGTGTCATATGATTGTGTTAGTTTGCACTAGAGAGGCTGCTCTTAAGAAGAAAGGACTGTCTGTTTATAAACCTGTGGAGAAAGAAGTGTGTTACACAGTCAGTGCAGTTTCACGTTGCTGCTCGCACCAGTGGAGCTTAGTTATGTGCTCTCCTTTGAAATATCTTTGGAAACAGAATTAAAGCAGATGATCAAGGAGGGACTTCAGGAGCAAAGCACTCTGAACCATCCAGTTGAAACAAGAATATGAGTACTGCCTTCATTTGGAAGGGGATAATCAGGAAGGAGGCCAGCAATAAATGATCAGAAAGAACCGCAAATTTCTGAAAGTCTCCCTAGTTTGTGGAGATTGTTTTGTGTTGTGTGTACATTGTTGTACTGCCTGGAACTGCAACGGTGCTTTACGTTGGCAGTAACACCTGCGTGTTAGCACCATCATCTTTCCCTACTTAATGAGGTAGATGGAAGGCTTAAAAACATAGTCAATCAGCAGTAAGTTAATGTTTAGTTTTAGTAATACTTGTTCTATTTCCTGTACTTTTAATCCTCAGTTGCCCAGAGTGGATGATCTGGTTGCAAATTAACCACACCATTGACAAATGAATATGGGAGCTCCACTGAGAAGCAGCTCTGTCCTGGCAGAGTGCAGCCGCCTAGGCATGGTGCTGGGAGAATGTGCCTGTGCTTCTCTCTGGCTGAGGCTGTTTTCTCACCTTGTGGAGCTCCAGCTAACAAAGCTGCAGAGCTGAGGTGGCTGTATGCAGAGCTGCCTTTTGCCACCATATTCTCAGTGCAGGGACCCTAGGGAAGAAGCTTCAGAGATCTCCTAGCAGGAAGTGAACCCCACTTCTGCAACATGGACACCATACAGGAGCTAGTGATGTTAAAGAAGTCTTTATATAGGCAGTGGAAACCTGGGCGATGCAGTTGATGAATCAGCCCCAGAATTTCATCTGCCTGAATGCTGGTAGCTAGTAGAAGGCTTATGGCAGTGTGCTGGTTAACATGGATGCAGGACTGGCAGGCTGGAAATGCAAGCACTGCTCCCCACAGGGGTTTGGCAAGCTGGCTTTGTCCTGCGGGGCTACTCAAATTAAAGAAAAATGTAACCTGGCCTACATTACGGTGCCTCGTGGGAGCAGCCACGGTGTGTGGTGCAGAATGTGGACTGTTGAAGAGCTCTGAGAGTGTGTATGTGCAAAGACCTGTTGAGGAAGATCCCTCTCTGAGGACTGCTGCAGATGCTAGGCCATGTGACTGGCAGAAACATCTGCTTGAGAAGGAGCTATCGAAGATGCTGTGCTTGTGAGCTGCCTTGCATCAACTGGCCTATAGAAGAAGAATCTCCCCGCAGTGGATCACAAAGATGATATGGATGTTGCTGAGGTAGCCTTTGTGTAAAAGCTAGATTCGTAACATTAATGATGGGACGAATGGGGGAGGTGGTGCTCCTCTTGAAGAAGCCTGGATCACCTTGCAGATGGAATCCAATTATACAAAACACTGAGCCATTTGTTTACAGGTGAGTAATGTGCTGTAAATTACGAGGTCATGGATTAGTGGCAGAGGATGATTAGAGGACACTACATGCACAAGTGATTACCAGCCACCAGTTCAGTGTGCTTCTAGAAAACATTCATGAGGCTCAAGGATGCAGTGGGAGGAGATGCATCAGTAAAGACAAGGAAGTGTTGGTATGGCTTCATAAAATACTAGCAGGGTTTTGTTTTAATAACTACAAACAGTTTTGTTTCTCTGTATTTAAAATAGGGTAAATTATAAGAAATAGAGATGGTTATTGGGATGAAGAGTTACTAGTGGTTTGTGGGAATACATAAATAAAGTAAATAAAGTTTGACTTGTTTAAACTAGAAGTGGAGAAGCAAACCCTCAAACTTGAGCTGATGGAATTACACTTTTTTCTGTTATCGCCTCTCCTTCCAGCCTTCCTTCTCTACCCACTTCTCACTCCCTGCTATCCCCACCGAAAAAAGGGGGGAGAGAAAGATTTTAAGGAGTAACACTGGTAAAGCAGCACTAGGTAGTAGAGGGGAAATTGTGAGTTATCGTTGCTGGTTGGTTGCACAGGTTTAGGTTTTTGTTTATATTGATCCTGTGTTCTAGGATTTCCACTTAGTGTTTGCAGAGGCCATGCAGGAATCCTTCATCCTGGCACAGTGCTTTGGCTGGTGGGTGTCTATTGTTCTCTTCTCCAGATGAGCTGCAGCCCAGATGAGATATTTTCAGGGTGATCTGCCTCTTCAAGTAGTGTTAAACTGTTTTGGATCCCTTGTCTGTCTTGCTTGAGGTTACATCAACAGATTTGGACTCAGGAAAGGATTTTTCTTGTATCAGGTTACTGGACAGTTTAGAAGGGTTTTTGCGTGGCCCATTTCCTAGAACCATTTTTTCCCTCCTGAACTGTATTTCTTTAAGGACTGAGACAGAAATTTCACTATGCAAGCAAGTAGCTTCAACAGATGAAGCTTGCTTGTGTGAGAGAAAAAGTAGAAGAAATAATTAGCTGGTTTTTATCTGCTGTGACCTGGGACTTTGAGAGAAGTGAAGATATGGTGTTAATAATCGTCCTTATTTCCTGGCATTTGCTTATCAGTGTTAACGACCTATGCACCATAGCAGCAACTTGTCAAAGCCTCTGATTTTTCTGTATGTAGGACATCTCCTTAACTGTTAATGCGAGTCTGTACTCTGGTTAAAAAGCCAAAGGAGGGGTACTCAAGATGAGTGTGGATATGAAGTGTCAAATTCCTTTGTTCTCTTTCTCAAAGGACAGAGATGCGAACAGGAAATAACTAAGCTTTATTTCTTCTTCTGTAAGTCTCTCTTGAATATATTTAGGAGGAAAAGAGTCATTTCATAAATACATTCCACTCTCCTTTTGACAAAACCAGGATTTGTAGTAATTTTTTTGGCACTGCATGAAAGTGCTATGAATGAATCGCTGGAACCCTGGCCTTATCTGCAAGTGCATCAAACCATTTCATTATATCCCAAAGCTATAGATGCATTTTCTTACTGGATTGTGTAAGTAAAAAAGAAATAGACCATGCAAATTCTGTAGTCAGTGGACTGGATTTGGATGTGTACACAGTAATGTACACAATAATGTAGTAGTGACTGTTGCAGTAAAATTTATTAAATATTTAAAATGCAAGTAGTAAGGGTTGTGGATGTTGTGGGTTGAAACTCTTTCATTAAGAGGTGTGGAAGACAGTGTTATGCTTGAGCCAGATCTGAACAGAATTTCTTTAAATAACAAAAGGCCACTTTGGGGAGAGAATGCCAGCTTTGCTGCTGCTTCTTATCAGATAAATGTGCATTTTACGTGGGTTTTACAGCACTGAAGTCATGGTATGTGTGTTTTGATATGTAATGGTTGACAGTTGTATTCCACTATGGATTGCTAGTAGATGCCTAAATATATCGATTCCCCATGCTTTCCAAATATGAAAGCAAAGTCTTTTGAGAAGTTTGAAGCCTTCAGTTGTTTTCAGAAGTCCTTGGAAAACTGGCAATAAATCCATTTCGTTCATTTGTTATTGCTGGTGGGAGGATGATTGCTAAGCATGTTGGGGAGCTGATATGTGAATGTTTCTAATTACTAGTAATTCAGTAAGATCTGTATTATTCCAACTGTGCAAGTGTTGATGAGATATCCAACCATTTCTTCTGCCGCATGTATGAATGTGAGGGTAACATGAATCTCTTAACTTAAACATAGAAAAATAACATAGAAAAGATTATTTTTTCCATGTAATAAGTGAATTCATGTATATTTTTGAAAGATTTAAAGAGATTGACAGCTTGTGACTGTCAGACTTGTTGATTCAAAGTGTATTTCTTTGTTCCCTTGCAGTATGTTGCTGTTCTACCAAGGCATAGCAACTGATTGCTCACAGGAGGCAAAAAGAAACATAGCTGCATTTGGAGGAGCATGCATCATAGCTCTGAAACATTATTTAATTTTTTTTTTCAGAAATCTGTTTTAATTAATTTCAAAATGAATTTGAAAACCTGTGCTGCTATTATTGGAAATAACAGTTACTTTCAGCCATTATTTGAAGCTGCAACATGTATGTCACAGCCATGGAATAATGCTGTTTGGAAGGGACCTGTGGAGGTTGTTTCATCTAACGCCCTGCTTTAAAGTGGACCAACTGCTTTGTTACTGGTGTCGAAAATGAATGTAGTAATCCTGGAAGTGAGCAGCAGTGCAGGTTTACTTTGTGCTGCTGGTTTTGAGTGTGTAATTAGATCTGCCAAAGCTGAGAGTATGCACTTGACCACCACTGTAGGCTAAAATTGTGTTTTCAGTAAATAATCTGTGGCTGAAAACTTTGTTATTAAACTTTTTGATAAACAGTGTAACATTGCTCTGACTTTTGGTGATTGTCACTAACTAATGCTCGTTACCTAACAAATGATATTTCACAGTAGTAGTAGCCTGTCTGAGTTCTTGGGCTGATATGTTGTCTGAAAAATATCTGTTTTAAATAATTTCACAGGGCTCTGAATTCCGCCGGCCTTGAATTAAAAATGTGATGACATGGTAAAGTAATCTTGGCTTGTGTAAGATGATTTGTAGCTTTTTTACAGGTTATCTGCATATTAATTGTGACTGGTATTTGTGCTGTCTCACAATATTATTTGAATAGCCTTTCAGCTTCTGAGTGGGAGCTATCTTGACAGAAAAAATATGTAAAATCTAAAGGAAGTAAATGAACACAATCTTTCTGGTCATAATTTAACATGATAAAACAAGCAGCATGTAAATCAAGTAATCTGTTTTAATAATCAAACCGTTTAAGTCCTTTTCCATATTGCTAATGTTCCCCTTGCATTATCATTGTTTAACAACTCAGGTCAGTTGGCATTTAGAAATTCACTCCTTTTGCAATGAGTGCATAAATAACGGCATTCCTACTGCTCAAATGTTTTTCCATTCAAAGAACATAAAGCAAAATACTTAAGATTTTTGTGCAAATTTACTTATCTTGCCTATCCTACCCTGCATTTCCATATCCACAAAGAAGTTTGAAGACTTCCCATATAATTTCTTCTCTTCCCTTTTTAAAGTATTCTTTTCAGTGAGAGGGAGAGAGATCCCGATGCTGAACCTGCCAGATGAATCACACTCATGACTTCAACTGAAAGTGCTACATTTGGTTGCAGTAAAAAAACCCCTGTATTTATAAATTGAACTTTTGGTAAAATATTAGTTGCTTTTTACTTGGAAGAATAAACCTTGTGTATTTAGTAAGCCTCTTCAGCACTGATATGCATACTCAATCTCATTTCTCTAGGGCTTGAGGGTTTGTCTTCCAGGGCATCTGCTGCTTGATTCTTGCTTACCAGGGAGAGACTGAGAGATGGTGAAGGAGGGATTTCACTGCAGTTCTGGTTCAAATGGCTGTCAGGTGACATAAAGCTTTTCCAATACAAAACAGAAAATACAAGAAAAAAAGTCTCACAATAAACCCGAGCAAAGTCTATGACTAAAATTGGGAAGCTTTTCCTGACTAGACATGCTTTCAAGGAAACATGAGGAAAAGTCTTTTCTTTCAGCCTGAATAGTTAGTGGACATATTGTGGTGAAATGTCTTTGCTTTGTGATTTGCAAACCTAGTTTTCTGCTCCATTGCTTATGACTCTTTCATAACGTTAGCTGCCTGAAGTTGTTGGTAGCTGTCCTGCAGGAATGGTGTCAGTGATAATCTGGACTTGGAGTGGCCGAGATCATGGCTGTCCATCGTTGTCCCTTCAGCAGACGTGGCAGAAGGGAATCTGGCAAAGGAGCTGGATGGGCAGCTGTAGGTGGAATAGCTTCAGCTGTTGCTTTGAGACTCAGCAGTTTGTCTGCCGAAGCCCTTAACTGGTAACCTAATGTGCTGCTAGGACAGTTTACAAGCCAAAACCACAAGAGCTGTGTTAAGTCACGATATGCTGTAAAACACATAAAATGCCTGAAGAAGTCTGCCTGGTTATATGGCCAGAAAACAAACAGTCCTGTTTGAGGACTACATACTCAGTATTTGTTTTTAGGTGAGATGGTGCAGAACACTGTAACAAATCTAAAAGAAATCCAAATTATGCAGAAACATAAGTGATATTTGTGCATTATTTGTATGTTTTGTATTATTTTTGCGTTATTTGCATGGCCTGTGTTAGTACAAATAAGGCATCTAATTTTATTTTAGATCTAATGTTAGCAAAGGACTAAGCAAGCCTTTTGGAGTGCTTGCAGCTGGTATACTGTATTTTAATAGTGCAAGATGATTCTTGGTTTTTTTGAGCCCCATATCAAAACAATACTGTATTCGGGAGACTCCAGCAGCATTCATAGATCAGCACTGGGCACGAGCTTAACAAATGCAGAATATTCCTTTACAGCAGAACAATGAAGCATCTGAACATCAGCATCTCATGGCCAGCTGACAGCAAAAGGAGTCTCTGAGCTCTACAAAGAAAACCTGTGAAATACTGTGGTTGTACCTTGGCATCTACGCTTGTGGGATAGCTAGAGGTGTAGTTAGACATCAATACGAAGTTATGTTAATGGTGCAGTGTGTACAGAAAATTGGGAAGGTGGTATAGTGTATATATATATGTGTAAGAAAGAGATGGCTTAGAAAATAATGTTGAAAGTCATCAGTACAGTTGCTGATGTGGCTTCAGGTTATGTTTGTGTATACAAGGATGCTGGTGTATCAAGGGTCATCAGCAGTGATGTGAATGGTTTTTGTCTCCTGAAATTACTGGAGAAGTCAGGAGCAAGTAACAGGGTATCAATCATGATCTTTGTTTTTCTGCATGTTTCTTGGTCTTTCTGTTGAGTTGCAGGGCTTTATAGTTCCTTCAGCATCCCTTGGGAGAAAAGTTGTTATTCAGAAATATAAGCTAGTCCTTGCCTGGGCACTTTTCAGACAAACCTACTGTTGCAGAATTCCTGCACCACTGAATCGGGGAGATGAAATCAGATGCTAACTTCTGCAAGATGCAAATCTGTCCAACCACCAGTCATTAGTCTAGTTTTTGCCTTTTGTGCTGCAATTTTGTCCACTGATATATTTGAACCTTTAACACAGCGGTATGTAATCTGACAAACAAAGCTGAATTCCCAAAAATGAAGGCCGAGATAATCATACCGTGGCAGGTTACTATTAATGTGGGTACACAGTTTGGAAAGAGAAGGTGGTGGTGGAAGGTGAAGCATCTTTTTGTAAGTACATAAATGCTGTAACACCAAAGTGGAGGGAACATAATGGATCATGAAGTCAGTTGCTGGTCAGTGCAGAAAGAGCCAGATCTAAACACATCCATAAAATAAGTTCAGTAATACCCAGCTGGGCACAATGGTCCTGGCAGCTTCTGTTGAAATGCCCTTCCAGGGCTGCCTCCCTGACAGCGAGCTTGCAGTTTCAAGCCTGTGTTGGCCAGGGTAAGTCCGTTCCCATTTTAGTTTTGTATGGGCCTGTGTAGTTTTTTGTTTAATTAGTTCCTCTGGCTACCTGGCAAGGTGATATTCATCTACCAATGTATTTGTAGAGTAATTACTTCCACCTTTTCCTCCTCCTCAGTAGTTTTGAGTCTTATGTACTTGTCAGTTCTCTTACATGACAAGCTCAAGGTTCTTCTGCACATGTGCTCCAATTCACTTCACATGTGATTGGAGCAGATGGAAGAACCTACCTGACCTTTGAGTGTTCTTTTTCTTTTTACTATCCTTTTACAGATTATGTGCTTTTATTTTACAGATTAAAAAGTGAAGAGATGATGGGTGGATAGCAGTCTGTTGCTGTCCCAGGCCTGGCTTTACTCTTTCCTGGGTAGATCTAGGATCATGGGATAATTCAGCCTCAGGAGGTCATTCAGGGCAGCCTCCTGCTCAGAGCAGAGTAATATGATTACTGCATTAGGATTTTACAGTGTTCCAGCCAGACTTTTCACATGGGAAGTGGGAGTGTGCTTTACTGCTCTAGGCCGAGAAATCAGGAGCAAGCTTTTTCCTCTACCTGTGCTCGATAGGAACTTTCTCATGCGTGCATTGGAATAAAACCACAAAGCATTATGTTGTCCTGGAAGCTTCTCAAAGAACTTCCTTTTGTCTCATTATCTATTTCAAGTCTGCTTGTGCCTTCTTATGCTTCTAGAGACCTAAAGAGTATGCAGTGCTTCACTGCTGTAGGAGAGACGGCTCGGTCCTGTCTGACACAAATAGAAATGAAAGTTCACTGATTCCAGTGGTTTGGCATTTTTTCAGTGCAAAGTTAGGACTTTAACTTCATGTTTAAGGAGAGGGACTTTAATATTATTCCCATTTCTAGCTAGCTATGTTTCACGCGTTTAACCTTTATTCAGTGTTCATTAGAGCTAGCTTAGCATCCATCTTCCATTTACCTTTCCCCTGACCTTACCTGGTGGGTTTGCAGAGCTGCATAGATGACTCGAGGGTCAGCTGTGTTGAAGCTGAATAAGCCTTGTAAAACTACAGTCGGTTTGCTTAAATGTTGGTTTGTTGAGGAAGATGTGGCACCAGACACTCGTAGTTTACTGTTTTCTTTTGAAAAAAAAATTTACAAAGGACTCTTTTAACCTTATTTCCAAAGCTGACTGAAAATTGCAGATGAATGAAGTATTCCTCACCCTGCCTTTTCTGCTCCCTCTGTACAGGAAAGGAGTGGTGCAGAATGCGCACTGAATGGCATTTCCTATTTTGTTAAACTGGCAACATCTGAAAACTGAATCCATGCAAGGACAACTGCAAGCAAAAATTTCATCTGTGTGTTAAATTAACTTAAATTCCAGGTTTTATGTCCCTCGGGTTGGATCAAAACATTGTAGACATGCATATTTAGAATCGTGACAGACTTGGATTGTTTTCCTAGCACAGGGAGGTAATACTGACTGGACAGTTTATTTGGTTTGTTTTTCCAAGTGCAGCAAGAATATTTTAGCTATAGTTCTGCCAACGCAAATCCTGTTTATCTGAGTTCTCTTCTGATGGGGTTGATTTGCTATAATAGTTTGAGTAATTTATTGAAAGACTTGAATGTCATTCTTTCCTGCTTGACAGCTGATTTTTGTTTTGAGCTTTACCTAAAATAAAGTCTTCAAGTAGCACTGAATTCCTAGTGGAGAGACCTGGTATCACATATAAAAGGCACAATCGTCTGACATACCAGTTGAAGTGTGCTTAAACAAGCTTGAGAAGAATAGTTGTTGCTTTGTGTCAATGCTATACGTTCTTGTATTTAAAAACAGGTAAATAAGTAAGACTTCTGTCAGTGAAATCCTAAAAGTCCTTTCCTTAGTGAACACATCCTAAAGGCCCGTCCTTGACTATCTACGTGCATCTCTTCATGAACACGAGTTTTAATTAAAATGTCTTCATGCATGTTTGCAATGAGAACGGAGTCAAAGCTTTCAGTAATGGATTTTTAATGTATGTATTTGGTGGTAAAAATTAAATAACCTAAAATCACAGTGGGTGTTTGCAAAAGGAAAAGGAATTGTCCCTCTTCATGTGCCAAAGAGGTGTATAGTTGCTAGATCGTTCTTCTTCCCCCGCATAAAGGAGGAAGGAAGAAAAAGCAGTATGCTCATACTAAATATTTCAGTTTGTGCTTTGGAATTACTAAGTTGGAAATGGATCATAGTTTGCAACCATTGTCTTTTATTCTTTTAACCTTCATGGTACTATGTTAGCTATTGACTATCTAGTGCAGGCTGATGCATCTGTAGCATTTCCGTACTTGAATTATTTGCTTTTTTTGTTAATGATTCCTTTACTTTAACCGCTGCTGTACAGTTAAACTGAAAGTCCGTCTTCAGCTGATGGCTGCGTTGTGACTTCTTGTTGTGAAGATGTTCTGTTTCTGGAGCATCAGGGAGCCCTGGGGGTCAAGAGCCTGACAGAGCACCTGCTAATGTAGGAAAGCTTGAGTGTGTCTGCATGTATGTAAAGCAGAATATGATGTCAATCTGTGATCGCGGGTGAGAAAGGAGTAGTTCCAGATGAGAGAAAGCCTTTTCCCAGGAGGAAGTGATCCATAATACCGATAGCCTACACTTCAGCTCTCTGAAAGTAACAGAAAATGGGATGACTGGTGACTTAATGTGTTTTTTCCAGCAGTTGTTCTACTCCTCGGGTGTTAGACAGGTGGAGGGAAAGACTGGCAAAAACGTGTTTCTGAGGAGCTGTTTCACAGCCCAGTGAAACCCAGCCCGTGATCTCACTGCGGACTGATCCCCTGGTAGCTGGCATGGGTCATTTCAGAAAGTATGCTGAACTCTAGAGACAGCAATAAGCCTGCAGAGTGCTCCTGCTCTCTGTGATCCTAACAAACTTCTATTTATCTTTTAGTACGGAGGAGTTACCATGTAAATGATTAATTAGAAATTCCCTTTATAATTTGAATTGCAGCATTTGGAGTGCAATTGCATGGTAGGATGCCTTTGTTTAACAGTCTGCATTCTGCAGATGTTGTTTTGGAGTATGGGTTCCAAGTCTTGCCAACTAACTCTTTTTCTTTATTTGTACTGAGTGCATTTGAAGTTGCATCATTTCCTCGGTAAGAACAGTTTTATTTTTGACTGGAGTGTTTGTCAGGTGGGAGAAATCCTAAATGTGAGTGCTCTCTGGTGGTGAACATTTCTGCTTCAGTTTTCTGGTTTCTGCAGTGCATTTTCTACTGGCAACTGAATGTGAACATGGGATGGCTGGACTTATGGATATATATTTTTTTTCAACTCCCTTTCCCTAAAAATAAAAACTACAAAACAAAGTAAGAGCCTTTTTCTTGCCTTGGCAGTCCTCTTTCCTGGACAATAATTTCTATGCTTTCAGATGATTTATGTTCTGTGACTTACGGATTTATATTTTCCCAGTATCAATCAGTGTTTTAACAAGGTAATAAAAAATAGTATAAAAAATTCTCATGAAAGAACTGATGTTTCTCATCAGTATAACATACAGGGATTAAATACGGTGACTTTCTTTTTGGTTGCTGAGCTAGTGGAAAATTCAGAAGATACTGATACAGAAATTATTCCAATAGAAACATTACAGGGAAATCTTTTCTCCTCAGAGTTGTAGCACAAGATGTGGTTTCCATGACGCATACAAACCAAGGTTTGACCGTGGGGTGTCGACCCCTAGGAGTAGATACAGGGGAGCCTTTTATGTAGTGTGCTGTAGATGGTTTTTAATAACAAAAATCCAGTTCTGTGTGTTCTGTGCTGGGTACTAAAATGATTATGCTATCCTTTAGGTTGATGAGCTTTCCCTTGGTGGAGTGCAATGCCCCAGCTGATAAGCCTTTCTGGATAGCTTCGATGTCTTGCTTTGCCACCTTGCTGTGCAGAAGAATAATGATTTGACACAGCTTGGTCTGCTGTCATTGGTTGTTTTCTTAAGTTTTCATGAGTTCTTTTTGGGAAAGGAAAACCACAAATCTCACACTGAAGCAATGCAGCTAGGAAAACAGCCGCTGCTGTTCTTGGCCTGCTGCTGTGCTGAGCTGTGCTATCTGATGAAAAGAGGCTTTATCAGCAAGGAGGGGTGAGGAACCACGAGCGACAGCTCCTTTTAGGACCATCGAAGCACAGCTCTGGAATTTTAACTCCGCTAATAAGAAGTAAAGAAAAATGAACAGAGGTGTAAACGTGGGTGTCAGTTGTTCATAAACCCTGTTCCTTAAAGCCAATCTGGAGAGATGCCCACCTGTCAAGCCTGGAGATGGACCTAGTCTCCATCTGCCTTTTGCCACAGAGATTGTAGACACAACTGGTCAGAGTCTAGTAAAACCTTTTAAAACTTGACTTCGAGACCAAATGTGAGGTCTGTGGCTTACACCCAGAGCTGCCAGGGGAGCGAGCAGGCAGTATGGCAGAGTGCTGTATGTGCCACATCACAGCTGTAGGGCTCCGAAGCCACCCTGCACCCCAGTCCCCCTCTGCAGCCGTGTGCCTGCAGGGCCGGTGGTGGGTTGGGCTGGTGGAGCCAAATCTCTCGGTTCTGCCTTTCGAGGCAGGCGGGGATGCTGAACTGTCAAGGGAGGAAACTTAAACTGTGCTCTGCTACTGAAAGTTTACATAATTCATTGCTTAAGGAAGAGGTCAAAGTACTGGGTACTGTGATGCTGACTTGGCACGACACTTCAGCAGAGATGTGCTTTTATTTCTTTCTCCTTGGCAGCTAAAATGCACCCCCTTAACCCCTCTGTGCTGTCCATGGACTGTCTGGCTGTGCATCTGGCAGTACAGGGGGGCTTAAAACCTCACCCTGAAACTGCTTTATCTTGATCATTCATAGTGCCTTCAGCGGTGGTTGTGTACCTGCTGTGCAGTAGCTTTTGGAGAGCAGGGTGTATGTTCTCCATTGCTTGCATTTTTTGGATGGCCCATCTCCAGAAAGATGGGAAGGATTCTGCTAATTTTGATGTCCTTGTAATGGTTTCCGTTACATATGTATGTCCCAGTGTGATTCGATCTCCTTGATCGAAACAGTGTTGTGTGTGTGTGGTTTTTTTTTTAAGTGCTCCTCTGTATATGTAGAGTCCCTGGTGCTCCTGAGAGGGCAGAAGACAGCAGCCTGGTATCCGATCCCTCCGCACACACACGTCTTCTGCCTGTTTGGTATCTTTCAAATGCCACAATTTCCAGCTGCTTTGTGCTTCAAATAATTAAAACTAGGGATGGGAAGTGACAAGGACTGTGTGTGTGAGGCTTCCCGTGTACCCGAGTCTGTGTGATTCTGTTTTTGCTTAGTGTAGTTGCCTATGTGTTACCCATAATTTTTGTTACGATATTTACTGGCCTGCGGTTCATATTGCTGCTGCTGGCCTTATCTTTTCTAACACACTTTTGGTAGCTTTCAAACAGCATATGCCTCTAAAATAGAAAATACTTTTGCATTTTAAGCTTGCTAATGCTTTGGGAAATACGTATCAGGACTACCTGCAGTTAAAACAATGCAGGAACAAAAAGATTTTTTACAATTCTTGTGTCTTTTTAGTGAAGTATTTCTGGAGGAGGCTAGAATTAGAGGCAAAAATAATTTTTAGAAAGTGGAATGCTGGTTGCTGAATTCTATTTCTTCAGTTTTATTACACCTGCTAAAAACTAACACTGCCAAGATGCTGCAGAAAATTCTCAAATGAACAATAGAAAATGTCAAGCTCGTCACCACATGGGGGTGGTAATAAATTCGATAAACTAATAGTGGAATTTGTGCAGAGTCCATCAAGCGTTGGAAAGGTCCGGGTGCTCTGTAGAGGTGTTGTGGTGCCATCTAATGTTGGAAGATTTAAATACAGGATGCAGACCTATTTAATAGTAGAAATGCCATCGTTTGCCTGTTAATCTCTAAATCTGCTGTCATTCTTTCCTCTCCTGAGAATCAAATGATGTGTATGAATTCTTCAGCTGTTAATCTGAAATTCCTTCTGTGCTATTCTACTAAATAACTTTTGATAAAATATTTGGAAACATCTTTTAACTAAAACAGTTGTTTGTTTGTTTGTTTTTAAGTTATTTTCTGTCTTGTTTGCAGAAAGAATGCTAAGGGCCAAGTAGGGTTCAGGAAAGGTGTAGTTTAGGGTTGTTTTCACATGTTCTTAAAAACCTTTCACTTCTGGTTTAGCAGCAGCGATGATATTAAAGTGCCTTCTAGCGGAAAGGACAGAGTGGAAGCGAACTGCTAGAGCTGAAAGGCTGTAATTTCCTTCTTTGCTTGTATCTCTGTTTACTTTCCTTGCAAATGTGATTAGACCTCTACATGAGTGGCTTCAAAACTTCAACTTCTCTGGCCTGAGCTGGGTTACAGACAACTGTAGAATGTGGAAAAAGAATTTGCCTTTAAATCCCTGTTATGAAGCAGGTTATATAAGCTCATTGCAAACTCATGTTTACTTATTGTCAACTGTAGAAACAGTAAATTATATTACCTTAAATCTTGCTAAATAATTTTATAGAAACATTAGTTTCTGGCAGCATGATAATGGCAACAGAAATACCTGAATATGTAGACAGCTGACTTGATTGCACCAGCAAAGTGAAAGTTTGCTATACTCAGAAATATAGTTGGTGCTTGTATCTCAATAACCTGATCAGCCATACATCTGTAAGTGAAATAGCAGTAGAAATTTCCTTTGTAGGTGCTAAGATTCAAAGCTAGCCCTAGTTCTTAGCCTTTGTAATATCAGGTCTCTGTGCAATATGCTAACATGCCATCTGGGCCACGCTGGTCAGATAATGTCCATAGTAAATGTTTTATTATAATTTTTTGGTACGACGATGGATTGAAGAGTTCACCTGATGAAATGGGCAACTTGCTTGGAAGATACATTCTGAATCACTGTTTGACTAATTCCCTTTCTCCCTTTTGTCTCCTCCTGGGTAGGTTCGAAAAAGGACGGATTTATACATTTATTGGGGAGGTGGTCGTTTCCATGAATCCTTACAAAAACTTGAACATCTATGGGCGTGACATGATTGAGCAGTACAAAGGAAGGGAATTGTATGAGAGGCCTCCTCACCTCTTCGCAATTGCTGATGCTGCTTACAAAGCAATGAAGAGGCGATCAAAAGACACCTGTATTGTAATATCAGGTAAGCTGAAAAAGCTTCTCATTATGATGAACACATGATTTTTGTGAAATTCTGGGCAGAAAAAGAGTTAATGATATGGCTAATGACAGCATTTTGTAAAAGAAAACTTAATCTTAAAACTGCTTATTTGCATTTGAATCCATGTGTGGAGACCTTTAAAATTATTTCTTATCTAATTCAAGAGCTGGTGTCGGTCATTAGCTTAATCTGTGCATGCAGGGTGATAACTTGAACATGAGGCCTCTGCTTGCTCTGCCTGTGTGAATGGAGATCAGCGAGAACAGGGTTCCTGTCTCTCTTTAGAGAACTGCTGATTTTTATCCCCTAGATGACTGACTGGCCAATGTTTTGTTCTCTGTTTCGATGGTTGGACTGATTGCTTGTCGTGGCTCTAACAGTGGGAGCAGGGCTTGTACCATGAACGGTCGCTATCTGGATCCTGGCACTTCGTTTCCTTGATGTTCCTGTGCTTTAGCAGCTCTGAAAAGCGAGAGACCCGAGATGGTGTGCTGAACAGTAGCCTCTTGTATTGCAGTTCCCGGCACTGCTGCTAGCCAAGCCTCTGCGTGCCAGTCTTTCTCCTCTAACAATATTCCTTTTGATCCTCTGTGTGCCAGGCCTTTTACCGACCTGTGCAATTTTACATCATAACTGATTCTAAGTCGGCATAGCAGCAACAACCAGGCAGGGTTATGGCTGTATTTAGAAAATGTTCAAAGTGCATGCAAACAAGATTGCTTTAAAGAAAACCCCCAATAACAAAAAACCCAGACACCGTTGGGGTAGAATTGGGATATACTGTTCAGTGACGTGCTTTGCTTTTTTTGATCTGTTGTGTCACCTTTGTATTTATGCCCTCAGGTGAAAGCGGGGCTGGGAAAACTGAGGCCAGTAAATACATTATGCAGTATATAGCAGCCATTACCAACCCCAGTCAGAGGGCTGAGGTGGAAAGGTAAGGACTTGGCAGAAAAATAAGTGAAATTGTTTTGTTTCTGGATCTTCAGTGGACTGTGTAGCACTGTGTTATTAGATGATCTCTTGTACTAATAACATGCTGATTTTTACAAGATTTACCAAACTTCTTCAGATACTACTTTTACTTTGAGAATTTTGCAATATTGATTGCTAAAATCATGTAGAGAAGTTTATTTTGGAAGTTTGAACTTTCAAAATAAAACTCTGTATCTAGAAATAGTGTTTCCTGTGGCAAACTGCCTGAAATATGTGTACATTAGAAAAGCATGTGGAGTGCAAGAAGCATATTCCATGACCTTTCAGGGTTGCATGCTCCTGAATTGCAAAAATGTGCTTGTCAGTCCTAGAGTAAAATTTTTAAAGCGAAGAGTGTGGCTTTCTGCTGAAACAGACTTAATACCTGCCCTTTTGAAAATATCTTGCAAAAGAATTCAAGAAATTGTTTTGAAAACTTACATATGTAAAGGAACTGAATTTTTGATGCTATTTTCAGCAGGGAGATCTGATTCTTTTGTTTGCATTTTCTCAGCTCTAAGGAACATTGCGGAAAACTCCCAGCTGATTTCCCATGGGATTGCTAATGTCATACACATCTGCCCAAATATGTCATCATAGAACATCTCTGCTGCTACTAAATTCTTATTGAGAAATGCCTACGAAAAAAAGTGATATCGAGTATACAAATCTGGACTTTACCCTGTTCTGTTTTCCATTTCTCTGTACTACAGAGTGAAGAACATACTGCTGAAATCCAATTGTGTGTTAGAGGCCTTTGGCAATGCCAAAACAAACCGCAATGACAATTCCAGCAGGTTTGGAAAATATATGGATATCAACTTTGATTTTAAAGGAGACCCAATAGGTGGGCATATCAATAATTACTTACTAGAAAAGGTAAGCCACCCTCACTTTTAGAGGCTTTTGTGTAGTTACTTTTGCAATATGTGCTTTGCCATTAGAAAGTTTTCCTTTCGAATATGGTCTGTCAACAGGTGACATATGAAGGCATAGAATCTCACTAAATATAGGCCTTAATTTTCCTTCAAGAGTTAAAGTAACTGAAATGCTGCTGAAACACTGGCAGTGCCCTGTTACTTGAACACCACTACTTTCAGAGCTCACTACATAAGGACCTAGCGTTACTGAAAAGCTTATTTGCATATAGGTGTATGTACTTTGTATCCGGAATAAAAGCTGAGATTAATTTAATGTCTGCAAAACGCCTTCTTTATAAGTTCCCCCATTGAGATCTCACTGGTGAATAAAAGGAGAAGATATCCAGGTCTGGAAGTAGCAACAGTACGCTTGAGAAGTGTTATTCTGGAATAATGCCACAACCTTGTGTGATCTTTTAGTAACATTGTTTTTATATATTCCAAGTGATCCTAAGCATATTTTCATGTCATTATCTGGTGGCTGAAAACATTGGAATATGTAAAACTGTAGAGAAACTGGTCATGATCTATTAACAGTTCTAGAAATGTGAGACACACATGTCTGGCTTTAATTTGTATGTTTGATCACATCTGCTAACATCCTTTTTTTGTGTGTGTTTTTTTTTTTTACTTTTCCCTTCATTTCCCTGGAGTTTATTTTCAGAATAAACACTTTATTTTAACAAACAAAACAGCAAAACCAAACGTTTAACATGTGATACTTCCATGAAAAAAGAGGATGGGGCTGCAGCTGCAGTAACTTAAATCCTGTTCATTTATTTAATATTCTTGACTTTTACCAAGTTAAATTTATTTCTGTTTTGAAAGCAGTTGAGGTTCTGGTCCAAACACAAGCAGTTAACAGAAAGTGACTTTGCACTGCAGCAGGATACATGCCTCATCACTCTCCATAGTTCCAACTTAGAGAATAAAATAAGGATATGTTGCTTGTTGGCTGCATTTAACTTTTTTTTTTTTGCTACTGATTTTGAATGAGTGCTCTGAAGATGGAGCTGTTGCCTGCCCCCTAAAACAATGCCCTTGTGTTAGAACAGAGTGTTCACTTGTACAGTGGCTGTGTGCCTTTTGTAGGCCTGTCCTGGGGTTGTAGAAGTGGTTACTGGGCCCTCACTGTGGCCCATGGAGCATTTATTTGTAGTCAGAATCCTGTTTTTCAGTTCCAGGGATTAAATGACTCTTAAACTAAAATGGAGTTTTGACTCTTCCATGAAAGCAATTCTGTAGTTGCCACATGGATTTCCTGGTTGGAAGTAGGAATCGCACCTGTTAAGCAAGCTGGTCTTTTTTATTATAGACTTCAAACTCCATGGTCACGCCTGGCTAATAATGTTCCTAACAGGCTTATTGTAAGATAAGATTAATTTGGAGGTGTCCTAGCAGTGGTGAACCCATGCATTAGTGTCTAAGGGGAAGTGCTGGGGAAGGGCCATCCACATCCAGAAATGCCTATCTTTGTGTTTTGCTTCCCACCCAGTCTCGTGTGATTGTGCAACAGCCGGGAGAACGAAGCTTTCATTCTTTTTACCAGGTTAGTATGAGTTCGCTGAAGCAAATGACTTTTCCCAGGTTTCCCAGACGTGATAGGCAAAAGGTTTCAAAAGCCTCTCGTGTGTTTTGGAAAGGGTTCCCTTGTTGTTGCATCTTGGGTGATCTTAGGTTCTTTAGTTCTTTGGAGAGGCCTAGTCTGGGGAAGGAGCATGAGAAGATTTATTTTTTTTCTATTCTGCAGTCCCATATTAACACATTTGTAAACTTAAAAGGAGGCTAACTAAACAAATATGGTGGAATATTGGACTTTGACTCTCTGGTTTATTTGTAATAAGTCGAATCCCTCAATTTTCTCTTGAGGCCTTTAGTCCATATGGAAGTAATTTTATGACAGCGAGTTCAGTTTTTTCCTTGTAGGGGGGTGGTGGTTCTTTTTAATGTCTTCCATATTGCATGGTGGTTCCCCTGTGTGTCCCTTGGGGGAAATGGTTGGCCTATTAGTTTAACCTTTATTCTCAGTTTTGCAGTGAGGGAAACATTATTTGTTTATTTTTTTCCCCACTTATTCAGTACTCTGTGATAGCATGTTAGCACCTTTCTCATGAATGTGTCACTTCCATATTGGAAAGTCTTTGTGTTTAACAGAGAAGGTAAATGTGCTTGCCAGGGCACATCTGTGGCATGTCGCAGATGTAAATGTCTGGTCTGTGAAGAGGTTCAGGCTTGTTTGCTAAACAATTGTGTCACTCCAAAGGACAGTCACTTAAGCAACCACTTTCTGGTGGTCAGAGCCCTCCAACAATGTATTTTGCATATGTTGTGCTTGGGACTCCAGATACTGTAGTTGATTCTTCTGTAGCAGTACGTTAATGTTTTTTGATGTTGTTTGTCAAGTGGATGAATAAGAAACAGAAAACGGAAGGAATTTACTTTTTTCATTCACCGTTTCTTAAAATACTCTCTGTACAGCTCCTCCAGGGGGGGTCTGACCAGATGTTACATTCTCTGCATCTTCAGAAGGATGCATCTGCATACAACTATATCTGTCCTGGAGCACAGATAAAGGTGAGCGTGTTGTTAGTGAGTTAAACGTAATGTCTTAAAATTATAAATGCTTCTTGAAATACTCTTTAAGTATTGCTGAGCTAGCAGAAGCTGAGACCAATGGGAAGGTGACACCAATTTGCTATTTTTAATATAGTGTTATATACATATATAATACATATGTTTTTATATATATAAATAAATTTATATATAAATATACAATATATATAAATATATTTTTAATATAGAGTTTCTGGCCCTAGAAGACAAAGTATGTGTGGACTTGTGCATACTACAGTTGTCTGCTTATAAAAAGCAATAAAATGTAGTCAGAGACACATCACCTTTGTTAGTAAAGGCAGATATTGGACCCATTACCAGTGACAGACTTTTCATGCTTCGTAATGGGTAAAACTTAAGCTGCTTTCTGGATCAAAAAGCCATAAAGGCTAATTCTTTTACAGTAGGTCTATTTCAGTTACTGAAGCATTCATCATGTCTGACTTGCCAACAAGGGGGCATCTGAGCAGGAAAGAAGAGAAAACAAATTAATAAAGTTTTTAGGACAACAAGATCCTAAACACTTTAAATATGTCTGGAGTTTTCCCTAGTGTTGCCCCTCTGAGGCAGGGTCCAGATAAAATGCTCCCTGATTTCCTGCTTGCTTTCTTGAGATGCTCTTTGGCAAACAAACCCACAGACTTTCTCAGATGCCTTTATCAGCCTCTCTAGAAATTTGTGGTGAAAACAAACCCAGATGATAGGGAGGGGAGGGAGGCGTAGGCACATCTTGAGAAAGATGATGACCAGAAATTTACTGCTGGTGCTCTGCAGCTTCTGCTCAGAGGGTCTGACTGCACTACTTGTAACTCTTGTTCTGATTTTTTTTTTTTTTTTAGTGCATTGCTGCTACTTTCACGTTAAATACCACTGGGAAAGTATTGAACTATTTAGTCGTGCTGTGATGGACTTCTGTGTCTCATTGCTGCTAGTATACATGTGTGTTCAGTGTGGGGTTCAGTGTACAAGCATATGGCATGGCATTAGAATAAGCTGAGAAATCTCACAACAGTGTCTTGCATCTGAAAAATAGCAGAGAACAAATCTATTTCTCATGGGATTGCAAAAGCTTTGCTTTCTCATAGTTGACTTCCATTAAGCACCTCATGTCCCAGACATCTCTTTCCCCTCAGTGTTCCATCAGTGACGGTGCGGAGTTCAAAGTGGTAGCTGATGCCATGAAAGTGATTGGCTTCAAGCAAGAGGAGATTCAGACTGTCTACAAAATTGTGGCAGCCATTCTTCACTTGGTAAGCTCTCTTCTCTGCCTGCAGGTATGATTAGGCTGTTGCTCTTCAGCAAGGGTCAAGCAGTATATTTGTACTTCCAGCAGCTCTAACTTTCTTGCTGCAGAAGTAGCTGGAAGATGTGCTGGCTGGAAGTGTATACAGTTTACAACTTCCAGTGGTGAGTGAAACTCCTCAATGAAATAGGACACTGCAATAATGGTAGAGGATCACATTTGTTCCTGCGTATTCCACATCCCAAAACAGATGTGCCACTAAGCACTGGGAGCTGCTAAATGTTCTGAAAAGGAATTGTTTGGGTTTGGCAATGGAGCTCTCTCCATGCTATCCTTCTGTCTCCTTTTGCCCTCACAGTCACCATCACCACTGTGGTTTTGCTGGAGGGATGGTACTTCGTGGTGGAGGCTTGAGGACAGCCAGATACAGGAGACCTCTTAATTCTCTGTATTCTGTTGTGAAGGAAATCCCTCCTGCACCAGTATTCCCCTGGGACCACAGAGCCTCTTCCCTTGCGCAGTGTCCCTGTAGCTCTCGTCTCTTGAGGAGAGAGGCACCACAAGTGGGCAGGAGGAGGGTGGCAAAGAAAACTGCTGCTTTTTCCCAGCTCTTTCTCCTCCGGCGTGATGCTGGGGAAGGAATGGAGGCAGAGCAGGGTCAGGCCATGCAGGCAGGGTTGTGACCACCCACTCCTGCAGTGGTGTTGCTACGTAATCCTGGTGCTGCAGGTATTCGGTAAGAAATCTGTTAGGGTAGTGTGCTGTCAGTCCAGTCTTATTAGCAGTGCTGACTTGTCAGCTTCCCCAGAATATTTCCATTACCTTCATGGGCAATAGCATACAGTAAGAATTGCTGTAAGAATAGTGTTTCCATGGCGAGCTGCAGTGAGGATGAAATGCTACATCCAGCATTTGTGTACTTGATGTAATTTCCCATCACTAGACTCTGAATCTTGAGACAGTGTTTGATTAAACCTCTGGAAGTGTTTGATATAATCTTTTTTTCCAAAAGCAGAGCTGAACACTGAGTAGCAATGCTTAACTTTGGGTCAGGCTTTGCTGCTGCCACTGGTGTTGGGGCTTTGTGGGTACATGGAAATGCAAGGCCCACCGTTCTAATGTGTTAGGAGATATACTGACTTGAATAGCAGGTGGAATGTGGGTGAACTTGGAGTGTACTGATTCATATTAATAAATGACAGACTGAGAAATCTAGTTTCTCATTACTTATTTCAGGGGAACCTGAAGTTTTCTGTGGATGGTGATACGCCTGTGATAGAAAATGGCAAGGTCGTGTCAATCATCGCAGACTTGCTGTCAACAAAATCTGACATGGTGGAGAAGGCTCTTTTGTTTCGAACTGTAGCTACAGGTCGGGATGTCATTGATAAACAACATACTGAACAAGAAGCCACCTATGGCAGAGATGCCTTTGCAAAAGTGAGTTTAAATTTCTTTGCATCCAATTTTATATGGGACAGTAATGCAGACGCATTTCTTTTGCTTATGCCTGTCGGTTGAGTTGTACTTAGTGCAGCAGAGAATGCAATGCCTGTGGAAGGCATTCGATATTGAATTGCTTTCAGAATTGCACATTTTTCAGTGCTCAGGTCCTAGTGGGATTCCTGGGTGGATCAATGAGAATAGTGCGTGCTGAGACACAGGAAGCCTCGACTTCATGCAGGTTTACTTCTGACTGTATGCACCCCTGTGTTCTGTATGGAGATTGCAGAGCAGCACCATCCCTGCCCTTCCCTGGTTATGACACAGCATGCACAACAACCAGCATTGCTTGAGGCACACAGAAGAGGGGAGGGAGCTGCAAGCCTGGCTTGCTGGCATCTGCAGAAGGAATACATTGTACAGGGCTGAATCTTTTGCAAGATCTGATTCTTGACTTCATTTAGCAGTTAAATTCAAAGAGTAGAGTGGAACTGTAACACCTAGAACTTGGGCTGAAACCCAAAGTGCTGCTGTCTTTTTTTTTTTTTTTCTTAAGGATGGATACTGATGACAGGAGGAATGACAATTGTCTTTCCTTAGCTAAGAAATCAATTGATAAGGGAAGAACGGATGAAGTTATGAAGATCCTTGATTATTAACTTGACGCTTTTTTCCTAAGATTGTATGTTTGCACAGCTTCACAGTACATTTTGAACACGTAGACTTTGAAGATACCTGTGCCTACAGAACATTTTCTTTATGAAAGTTGAACAGGAATATTTTACTGCCATTGTGTTTGGTTGTTAGGTTTCTATAACTGACCTCTCACTTGCTCTTCAATATTGTTAGGTAATTCTTAGGAATGGAAGTTAGTAGGCAGCTGAAAAGCAGACTGGAATCAAATGAGGGGAACCGCTGTACCTAGTGACCTCACCAGCATTTAGACTTTGTGTAAATGACTTTTTGAAGAAAGAAAAAAATATTTTCATAGAATATTTTCTTCATGTCAGTAGCTGTTCACTTTCAGCAGAATGTTATCTGTAGCTTTTGTGTAGTTAGGGCAGCATCTTGAATTAAGCTTTGTAGCACCACATGTTGCATTTACCAGAAAGAACTGAGACGGATGCAGGCAAAATTCCTTGGTATTTGTTTCCTGGCAGGCTATATACGAGCGCCTTTTTTGTTGGATTGTAACACACATCAATGATGTGATTGAAGTGAAGAACTATGACACTACAATACATGGGAAAAACACAGTCATTGGCGTCCTGGATATCTATGGCTTTGAAATATTTGACAATAACAGGTGAGCCATGTTGTTAAAGCACAATGCTGTGCCTTCTGCTTTTCCCAGAAAACTCATCATCTTTTTTTCTTATGTTTTTACAGTTTTGAGCAGTTTTGCATCAATTACTGCAATGAAAAACTACAGCAGCTCTTCATTCAGCTGGTTCTAAAGCAGGAGCAGGAAGAATACCAGCGAGAGGGAATTCCCTGGAAGCATGTGAGTTATTTGGCAGGGGAGGGAGAGGTCGGTTTGGGGTCACTGTACCAGCATAAGTCCCAGATCTAAAGTTGCACCACATGTAAATGCCTGTTGGAATTGATAGGACATATGTGTCTGTGCCAGCTGTACTGTCACACTTGCTGTCTGGAAATCAGGCTGTGGAAGAAGCTAACCAATTATCTCACAACATGTCTTTATTTGCAGTGGTGTGGGAAAATAAGTGACTCCAGATCTGAGTTAAAACATACTGTGGCATCTCTGTGATGCCACACACATCACACAGTGTGTTTCTGTTCTGAGTGCTCATGTATTTTTGTCTAGTTGTAGATATTAAAGTGTAAAAATCTTTGAGTTCTCCTGTTCAAATTCCTTTCAGAATGCCAAGGATAAGATGCACAGTTTTCACTGTGGTGACTGTGCACAACTGAATTGTAAAAGATGTTTTAAAGTGCTTTCTGTAGCAGCTGATTTTTAGCAGAGGTCATGAGATTTATGTGAGGTGTTTGAAAAATCACCTTCTCTGCTGTTTAGTCGTAGAGAAGTAGCCTGCTTAATTTTGAATTGGTGATCTGCATATTGAAAATTGATTGCTTCTCCTATGAACAGTGGGTGCCATTCAGTGGCCAACACTGCTGTGCTCCTTTTTCACTGGCCAAAGTCACAAATATACCTGTTCGGGTTTTTTTTGTTGTTTTTTTTTTTTTTTTACAGATTGATTACTTTAACAATCAGGTCATTGTTGACCTGGTAGAGCAGCAGCACAAAGGGATCATTGCCATTCTGGATGATGCCTGCATGAATGTGGGAAAAGTTACAGATGAGATGTTCCTTGAGGTTCTTAATAACAAGCTAGGGAAGCATGCTCATTTCTCCAGCAGAAAGGTAAGTACGTACTCCTCTGAACCCTCAAAACTTGTTTCCTTTCTTGTGTGATACCTTTCATATTTTTGTAGGTGTAGTGGAATGAGGAAAAAGACTTGGAAGGTGGCTGGGGTTGGAATCTTTACCATCAAATGTGAAATGAAATGCCTGAGAGCAGCAGCAGCTCCCAACTACGGAGCAGGCTTCCTGCTCTGGGTTTAGGTCGTGCCTTGGGTGGCCCTGTATCCGGCAGAGGGAGCTGAAGTAGTCCAATGCGCGAGCAGTTTTATTCCAGGCATAAAAGAAGCATGAGCTCCTGCCTTGACCGTATCATGATGTCATCTATAACCAATCAATGTGCAGTTTCAACCCACGTGACATTCTTCCCAGGCTGCTCTAATGCATAGTGACAGTGAAATTATTCACACTTCTGCATTATTACAGCACTGTGATTTATTTTTTTTCATCATTATTGGCTACAAAACGTGCTCATCTCATTGTACCTATGATCATCCAGGCCCCTCGACTTGCTTTGGTTTTGGTACAATGTACGAATTAAAAGGCTTTATTTATTCCTCACTTGCAGCATATTGAAAAAACAGTCACTAGCCTGATTAATGTGAGAACCTTTTACACTGAGTAATCAGATAAAGGCCTTTAATTTATTGACATCTCTCTACTCAGAAACGTTGTTTGAAATACATCGTTTGGAAAGCTGCTTCCCCCCTTCTCCCTCCCACCCTGCCACAATATTTTATGTAGGTCAGAAATACAAAATTAGCATGGTTGTGTAAGATATGTGCTAAAGGCTGCCTTCAGGGAGGCTGAATATAGACAATAGATCTGGATGTGGCTTGTTTGGGTAGAGGCTAGGACAAAAGGAAAATAACCACTTTTTCCTCCCAGATGTGGCTTTCCTTAAGTGCCCTTTAGCTGCAGCACACCTGACATCTCATCTGCCATCCTCACTAAGGAGCAATGGGGGGAGTCTTGCTTTCTGTGTTAACCTAGGTTTTACGTGCATAAGCAGTAGATGAGCTAGGCATAGCATGTTCTGAGTAAACTTACCCAAACCCAAGTATTTTCATGAAGCCTAGTCTGAGTTTCTATGTTTTGATGCAAATTGCTTCCTTTAGTAGTACTAATGATTGTGCATAGTGATGTGTAGGGGGATGGAGTCTTCAATCCTCTGCAGTGGGGTGGTGGGGGAAGTGGTCCAGTTTCTGGAGCTGTCTAGCAATGGGTGTAAGCTGGTAGAGAAAGGAGTTCCGTTTCTGTTCTAGCCTTCCCGCATCTGCTAAGGTGAAATGGTTCTATCATGGAGAGAGCAGGTAGTCCTTTGGTACAGTGAGGGAAGAGGACTGAATTTCATAAAGTATATGGGAAGCTATGAAATGAAAATTTTTTTTTAAAAAAAAGATTGTCCTTGCCTTCAGGAGTCCCTTTACAGCATAGGAAACATTAAAAGAAAATATTGCCAGTTGCAGCATTCCTCAGTAGGGGGTGGCATTGTCAGAAAAGCATTTGCACAGACTGAGGGAAACAAGGAATACTGCTATATAAATAATGTTTATGGAGGGTATGATGTATCTTTCTGGCTTGCTAATTTCTAGCTGAAATCAATATAGCCTTGAAAAAAATGATCCATAAAACTCTCAGCATCATAATTATTTTTCCCCCTCTTGCATCTTCGCAGATGTCCTTTACCAGTATCAAGATACTTAATCAGTTCCATCTAGAACTGCTGTAGGAAACCTGAGCTTTCTAAGCCAGCCTTCTCTAGCTTGAATTAAAACAAGGGACCTGATTTCATTTCACAATTTGCTTTTGTAGACTGCAGTTGTTCTGTGCACACACTATAAAGTTCAGCGTATATCAAAGCTGTTCCTAAAGAGTTAAAGTATGTGTGCTGACATGTTATGGGAATGCTCCCATCTTTCAGACTGAGCTAATGCTTCACTGCTCCCTGGTAGAGCGTGTTGCACACTGGCTCCATGTGGATAAGCTCTAAGGGGCTGCTGTGCCCTAAATAGTAGTGTCCTAATTTGTGTACTGCATGTCTGATCTGCTGCTGTCTGCTTGGTTGTCCTGGTGAAAGCCAAATAAACCACAAAAAATACGGGTAAACACTTCCACTATAGGTATTTGTCACAAAATTTTATGTTCCTAGAGCATGGGTTGTCTTCCAAATTGTCTGATGCTCACCTAGATCTGTAGACATGCTAACTGTGCTGATAGTACGTCTCAACATCGCAGGTTCATTTTCTCAATCTCTTCAAGTTCTGATTTTTTCAATTGATCTTATACTTTCAAAGGGCCAAGTGCAGTGATAGACAGTCTGTGAATTCCTAAATCTTCGAACTTGAAAGTGTCAATTTCAACAAACTGATTGTGATGGGAAGAATGTCAGAAGGTCCATTCTAGTCCATCTGGTGTAGTATCTTCCAAGAAACTAGGCAATAGTGAATGTCTATGTGGGAGAAGAGTGCAGGACAAACATGTAATGATAACTTGATATGCTCCCAGTTGCTGCTGATGTGCAGTTCAGGAACCTCCTCAATCAAGTCCTTAATAGTTTTTTTTCTTTCCTTTTTTTTTTCCTTCTTCTTTTTTTAAGTGGCAAAGAATTCCACAGCTTAGATATTCACATGAAGGGTTCCCTCCTTCCTGTTTCCATCCCTCCTCCCTTTTCCTTTTTAGATTATATCTGTTGCCTCCTAGTTCTTGAACAGTGAAACACAGTTCATGGTGTCTTCCAGTACATCACCTCCATGTCATTTGCCATCGTCTCCTGGCATTTCTTCCTTAACCTGAAGAGGTTTAGTTCATTTGGCCTGTCCTACCATAGCGGTCAGTCAGTATTGTTAATCATTTTTGCCCTTCTTAAAGCCTCTTCCAGTTCTCCTGTGTCCTTCTTGAGATGGAGGGTAGTTAAGGTACTTGTTGGATTGGGAATGGACAGTATGGGGCCCATCATTTACGATGAACTTTGGCTTTTCTCTGTGTATATCATATGTTGACTTTCATTTCCTCTTTTTTGCTGTTGCTTTAGCCTCTTGTGTCTTCCTGCAGTTCTTTTACTTCCCTGAATAATTAGGTAACATAAACAAACTTGCTGACCTTCCTACTACTCGCAGATGATAGTTCATTTAAGACGATGTTTATAGTGTAGACCTCAGAACAAAAGTTCCCTGCAGGACTCCTGTTCCCATCTTTCCAACAGTGAGGACCCTTTCTCCTATCTTTCCTAGCAGCTTAAATTCTTGGAGTAGTTAGCAAGAGACCTTGTAGAAAGGCTCAGAAACCCAAGCAGACTATGAACTGTATTGATATACTTTTTGGTTTGGGTGTTTTTAACTAATTTCAACTGATTTGCCCAGTAGACACAAAGCTCAGAGAGAAACACTCCTTAAAAAAAATAAACACCAAACCAACAACCTAAGATCATGTTAAGCCACCTTCCAGTCTCCCCAGTACTGGATGAGTTTTAGGCGAGAAGCTTGTGCAGCCAACCATGTCGCAGTTGTGGTAGCAACAGTTACTTCATTCCTTTATGGTTTTGCCTGTTGTATACCTCTTGGGCTGACACCTTGGTTTGAGATGAATGTTTTAGGTGGTTAAAAACAGGCATTACATCCTCTATAGCCCCTTGCTGGTGAACACAGCTGCAAAAAGAAAAATTATTTGTTTTCCTGATATGGCCTCATTTCTTTGTTTTCCCTGTGTTCCTGCTGCACCTTGGTCATCTATCAGCTCTGCAGACCCTGGTGTGCTTCCTGCTCCTGCTAAGCTGGACGACTTACACCTTTGTAACCTTCTGTATACCTTGTTATTCAGGTTTTTTGGTTTCCTCCTTGTAATTTATTTTTTTTAAATATATTTTATTTTATTTTACATCTGTCCATTTGAGCTAATCTATTTTCTACTCTTGTACACAGGTGAAGTTTTTTGGACGATATCTTTCTGCTTCTAATAATCTCTCCTGCCCTGCAGTTTAACTATGCTATTTCCTCTTTTGTTTTCCCAGGACTTCTGGTGGATAGTGGTTATTTGCTCATAGCCCTTGGTGTTCTTAAATGATGCCCATGCTTCCTGCAAAGACTTAATTCATCTAACTGCCCCTTCTGGCTTTAAAAAAATCCTCATTTTGATCTTGTTGTCCTTTTTTAATTAAGCGGAAACTGATGGATTTTTTGGCTTTTGTTCTTCCTGAAGGGATGAGTGCATTATGGCTACTGCTACTGAATGGCTGCCATGTGGGCATTTGACATCTTTGTAGTGAAGGAATGTAATGGGATGTCTGAGCTGAGAGCAGAGGGCTGGAGCGGTGACCGCTATGGGTGGATCTCACTGAGGGATGTTAGATATCTAGAGTGATTTGGGACAGAACAAGCATTGCTGTTGCAACTGTCGTATTTTGATTGCTTCATTGCTTTATTTCTTTGCTGAGGAGTGATACTGCAATGGAAAAAAATATAAAGGAAGACTTAAAGTCATATGTTAATTCCTAGGTGCAATGTTACTCTACATGCACAAGTGTTCTTTTTGCATAATGGTGTTTCTGAGATAGTATCAATTTTTTAATAAAACTGTAGGCTCTTGCAACTTGGTTTTGTACAAATATGTGTTCTTGTAATACATCCATGACAAAATATTATGAAGCAATGTTATAACTGTATTTCACATCCACATATAAAGCGGAATGTCTATAGTTTCCATTTCTATTTCCAGTGCATATTGCTTTTCCATGAAACTTGAAAATCCACAGGTGATGTTTTAATGTATGTGAATTTATTTTAGCTATGTGCAACTGACAAAACACTGGAGTTTGACAGAGACTTTCGAATCAAGCACTACGCTGGAGATGTGATGTAAGTTTCTTTCAGAAATAAAGTTGCACCTTCTATTTTTGTCTTTTAGCTAGCTTTGAAGTGGTACAGTATTCTGATTTAATGCTGCTTCTGGTGTGAACCAGAATAGCTGTCATCCAGAATTACAGAGTGCAGCCGTTCCTTATCAGTTAAATCTTAGGCTGGTTACTTGCTCTACAGAATATGATTTTGTACTTGGAATTGAAACAAAAGGAGAATATGGGGAGGGGAGATGAGAGGACAGCAGTGCTTCAGGAAAGTAAAAGGGTGTGGGGGGGAGAAGCCAGCACTGTTTATGCAAGGAAGCTGTGCTGAGCTAATAAAATCTGGTTTAGACATCTGTTTAGTATGATTATATAACTCTCTGGCTTTAAATTCTCAAATCATTTTGAACAGACTGAAAACACAGGGTTAAACTGCAACAAATATCAGTGCAAGGAGCCTTCCCCTTTCAGGTTGAAGTTTTCTGTACCCGAAGCCTGCAAAAATGTCAACAGCATGTGACAATAACACGAAGGAAGATTAAGTAGAAGGGAAAAGATGCACGTATGTTAGAAACTGTTCATTGGGAAGGCTGTTGTCTGCAATATCACTGGAGTGATTTAATGGTTTAGGATTTGTGTAGACATCCCATGTCAGCAGAATCTAAAGGGAGTTAATAGAGACATAATTTAGGATTTCTTTTGCCTTGGGATTAAATTTACCTTTCATTTACAAGGGTAACCAGCGTGATCATACTGGAGCCCAATCAGTGCAGCTAGATTTTTGTTCTGGAGTCTTTGTTGAGCAATTGCTGATAGAGATCCCTGATTTCAAAGCATTTTGGAGGAGAAGATACAAGGTGCCATATCAGGGGTTGAACCTTCTGTGTTGCCAGTTTGCAGGAAACCTTTATAAAAGAAAACTGAAATGCGGAAATATTCACAGATAACGTAGTTCAGGATTTGAGGATGGCTTCGTGCAGGGATTTGTGGGGCTCTCGATCCCAGTGCCTGCAGTGCAAGTGCAGAGATCTGAAGCTCAGGAAGCAACTGTGTGGGAGTGGGTGAATGGGGAGATACTGCACTTCTGAGGACAGTGTTGTCTGTCTTGTCTTGAAGAAGAGTTGAAACTGTGAAGTGGTAATCTTTTGGGGGGTGTGTGTGTGTATTCCCAAGACAGTTCCCTACTCTCTGGTTATAGGCTGCTCTTGATTTCAGGCACTCTTCTACTAGAGAATATTCCTTGATACCAAGGGAAGGGCAGACTAGACATTAAAAACCAAAAACTTCTGTAGGATTTAACACAAACGTCTGCTCTGAATTTGGAGGCAGAAGTAATGAGTGTCACTCTTGAATTTGGGCCATCTACAACTTGCTTAAGTCCTGCTAGGTGCCTCAGCTGACATGCTCTTCACCTGCATAGTTCAGATAGAGTTCTAAACCTAGATTTAAGTTGCTTCTGGAGTGGAGGTGGAAACCTGGACAGATGGATCTAAGTCGCACACAGTGCTCATGCAGCAAATTAGTTAGTGATAGGTTGGGAAACAGAGCTGGATTCCTGATTAGCATCTGCTGTGTCTGTAGGAGTGCAAGGATGCTGATTCCACACTGATACTAGCAGCTCAGAGGAGGACTTTGCTTCTTTGCAATTAACTGTTTTCCTTTTTTTTTTTTTTTTTTTTTTAATTTATTTATTTAGTTACTCAGTCACTGGATTTATTGACAAAAACAAGGACACTTTATTTCAGGACTTCAAGCGCCTCATGTACAACAGGTAGGAATAAAATTATTAATGAGGTGAATTCAAATCTGACCTGTCAGAATCCTTGTTTATAGACCGGGTGCTAGAAGAGAAATATTTTCACTGATACTATCTTTACTGTGCATGCAGTGCTGGTGAATAAACACATTGCTTTGGGATTTGATCTTTGTCTGTCTACTGTAACCCAAAGACTGTTAGTCTGATATTTCAGGATAAAGTCCTTATTCTGTATATGTTGTTTTTGTTTTGATATAACCTTTAATTTAACTGAATTTACAGTCTGTCTTTGCAACCAACACCAACTCGTTGTGCAATCAAGATAGCTGTGCAGAGATTACCTGTGCTG
This sequence comes from Falco cherrug, assembly GCF_023634085.1. Classification (NCBI taxonomy): domain Eukaryota; kingdom Metazoa; phylum Chordata; class Aves; order Falconiformes; family Falconidae; genus Falco; species Falco cherrug. The sequence continues at coordinate 6,481,701 of NC_073716.1, forward strand.
CTTGATTTGCCATTAACCAGGTTATTGGACCAGTTGCAAATGTACCATTACTGATGTCTCCTTAATCAGTGCTAAAGATGCTGAGTAGCATTTGGTCAACAACAGATATCCTTGACCCCAGCTAGAAGTCCCTGTTTTGAAAGAGAATATAGGGCTAGGGGGCAAAATGGGCAAATAGATTTGAATCCTTTTCATATGTGCAGTGACGTGAAAAATTTAAGCCATGTAGTTGAGTGTTTTAAATAGTAATTAGGCAAGTAAAAATTGCCTTTGACAAGCCAATTTGAAATCCTATCAAAATGTGTGTGTATACCTAAGTGCCTCAACTGGCTGGCATTAAACATGTTCTAATTCTTGTGTAACTGTGGCCTATCTCAACCTTTCAGAGACTTTGCTCAGGGGCAGAAGTCAGCATAAAATAGCCTGCAGCTGCATGGACAACAGTTTACCTGGTTTAAGAGCTAGTACAACTATTAACTGAGTTTACAGTCCTGTTATGTTTACTCAGTGTACTCCCTTGAACAGTCTTGCTGTTCCTGTTTTCAAGACTTCACATTAACCAAAAACCTGCAAAATATTTGCTGTACAGAGGTTTTATTATATTTAGCCTCAGTTTTCTGTTAAGTCTCTGGTAAAGACTATTCACAAAGACCACTTACAGCATATTAAAGCATGTGATAGATTGGCTGTTAAATTGCTGTAACTGCATTCAGCTTTTGTCTGTTCCAGAGTTCTTGCCATCCATCATGGCCATTTTACCTCACTTTCAACCCTTCATGAAAATATAAGCTGAAATGTATACATTATTTTTTATATAAAGAATGGTGCAGAAATACAGTGTGAAATCAGTTCCAAGTTTCAAGGGAGGAGGTTGAGGACTGTGTTCCTACTCATTTCTGTTTTGATTACATTCCTTATGTTTGTGTCAGTAAGGCAGGCCCTGCTTTTGATAGATCACTTCTGCAGGATTTTTACTATCCCATTACTGCACATCTTTATCTGAAGAAGAGAATGCGCTTGTTATTCTTCCAGAATATTCAGTTATAAGCTTGAACCATATGTTGCTCAAGAGCAAGAGTTACTTTGCCCAGGAGTGTCATATTGGTTTGGCTGATAAATTTTGGGCTGAAAACACCAGTAGATCTGGACAGAAGCAAGCTGTTGAATTTTGAATGTAGTGGAAGTGCTGTTAGACTGTGCAATTAAAGAGACTGTCTTTTAGCTCTAATCCCGTGTTGAAGATGATGTGGCCTGAAGGTAAATTGAGCATCACTGAGGTAACCAAGAGGCCTCTGACAGCTGCTACTCTTTTTAAGAACTCCATGATTGCATTAGTGGACAACCTGGCATCAAAGGTAAATATTTCTGTTTCAAAATTGACTCCCAACTTCTGATTAGTAGGGTGTAGCTTCTCTGTGGAGAGGCTGCCATCCTCCTATCGCCATCAGTTAGAAAGCTGAGCTGAGGAATGGCAGATGAGCTTTGGTTGTGTCAATTGGCAGCTGTGAAGACTTCGTAAGACAGTTATCTGCCATCCCCGCATAAAGAGGATGGATTTTTGCTTCCTCTGTGACCAGTGTATCTTTCACTTCTGGCAAAGCTAATCTCTCTTAGGTAATAATTACTATATCAAATAAATAATCATCTTTAACAAAGCTCTTTTGGCAGACGGCCCAGAGGATGTAGTTTCACGGTGGAGAGATTCTCTCTTTCTGGCTTTTAATGCCAAGTGACTTCTGTGAAAATAGAAGCAGACCTATGTGATTTCATTCTTTCCTCCTCTTTCCTTTGTCAGAGAGTGAGAAGTGAAACTTTCTATTTGACTAAGTAATTAAGTTTGATAGTAGAAGGTATTACCCTGGCAAGCAGCACTTTGTGTGAAAGAAAGGTAGGTAAGGGAATGAACTGGGAAAGTGGTTGGTTTGAACATGGTGCAGCCAAGTGGCAGAATGAGGGGAGCAGTGTGATCCCTTGTGTGAGCAGACATCACTGAGAAATATTTGGGTCTTACTGATGCTGGGTAACCTTGCTGGGCTTCTGGCATTGTGGTAGTGTTGTGGAAGGGGTGTGCGGCCACCAGAGATGAATAGTGACCCCAGAGCAGTGGTGTACGTTGGCATTTAGCATAATTAAGCAATAAAGGGCGATGTGTTCTGACTATCTTCTTGGCAGTTGTGGTAGCAAAGGAGGTGTTGCTGGCCCAAGATCTGGAGGGAGAACAGGCACACAGATGTGGTAAGGCTAGGAAAAGCTTTGTAGAAAGATGATCCTTATTCTAATAAGATGACCCTGTGAAGAGCAGAGCAGTAGTTGAATTTTTGCTTGGAGTGGCAGCCACATGAGTGTGTCTTCATAGGTGCTGTATTGGTCAGAGCATGGTCATACAGTACTGGCTGTGCACAGAAAGAGAAAGATATCCTCACTAGGAATATTACAAGATATAATATATTGCTTCATGTTTTCCAGAATTAGATGAAAACATGCTTGCTTTATATTTTTGAGTTCTAGTTCTGGAGTGGATTTAATCTTCAGCAGTAAATCTGCAGGATGGTGTGCAAGCCCAGCCAAGGCTGTCTCGAGGTGCTAGCTGAGCTTCCTGACTGAGTGACGAAGCCCCACACCTCTCCCCAGTACTATTTGACTAAGTGCTACTAAGGGGATCCCCTTGTTAGCTCAGTTGAAGGTCAGGTCTTACTTTAGGTTGGCACCGTAAGTAGAATTGCAGGAGGTCCTACCCCACTGCCTGTGAGCCAGGGAGGAGCTTTCCTGGATGGCAGATGATGAGCTGTTGAGGCTGAAGAGGGTGGCTGTGACCCTGATGGAAGGCAGATAGGGGCAACCTTTAGTCTGACTTTCCAAGGAGTCAAGATTTACCTGATCTGTCAGTCCTCCAAATAATTTGCTGGCTAGCCCTGACTTAACTTTGGTATAGAGATGACAAGAACCCAGAGAGGTTTCTTTGTGTGTTGTAAAAATGAGTAGTTGGGGAAGGAAAAAGATTCTGATTGATGTTGTTTGTTGTTAATGCAGTTCTCTGCCATACAGAGCACTCACGTTCTGTCTTGGCTAGCCAAACGGGTAGGGAACCTGAAGCACTGCAGTGAGGCATTTCAAGCAATACAGACAGAAACAGCTGGTGGTGTTGTAGTGGAGGGCTGTGATCAAGGCGGGATAGCTGGGAGCTGTTGGCGGGGAGGCTCGGCAAGCATTTGTGGAAAAACTTATTTGCTTATTTATTGGAAAAGTTATTCTAGGCCACCTGGTATTTGTAAAAATAGTTAAGTGAATGCTATGCACTGTGGTGGTTTGAACAATTCCTGCAACTCACAGCAGGAGCTGAAGAGTTTAAATGGCCCATTATCCATCTTGAGTCAACAGGTACCAAAATTCAGCATTGAAGGCTGGCTGACTTATGTGAAATGAGTTAGTTTCAGTCCATTTATCACTGGTATCTCTATCACAAATGCCAGCCTTTTCCAAGGATAGGGCATAACCAGGAACTGTTTCTAAGTCAAGTTTAACCACTAGGAGGTTCCTGTGTGTCTCTCTCTATAGTCCTTTCCCACTCTTTACTTTCCCTAGACTTCCATTGGGAAACTTGTATTAAAGATGTGTTTTTCCTGATTTTCTGTTGAATAGCAATGGAGAAAATTGTCTCAGAGCTTTGTATTTCCAGAGAGTTACAGATTCCATTAAAGGGGAGGCTCTGGCTAAACAGATGTGTTTGTCGGGCCTTAAAAAGGACTTTTGCCAAGCAGAAAGGAGCCAAAGGCTGTCTTGCTTGTGCAGTGTTTTATGGTCAGTCTTTAGCATGATAGAGGGCTGGAACGAAGCGGGTGAAGTTCACACTTCGGAGTCTGCTGTTTGAACACGTACAGGGCTAACGCTCCTCGCAGAACAGTGTTTGTAGGTACTTAAGTTTGCAAACTAAGTTACATAGTTGAGCTTTGGCTATTTTTAGTGGAGAATCTGGCTGTCCTGCATCTTAAATAAAAAAAAATTGGTGTGACCTATCCTGAAGCCAAGCTTATGTTACTTTAAAGGGTCTAAATTTTGGTGTGTCCTAGAAAGGAGAGGTTGCTTAGATAAGGGTCCTGAACACAATCACTGTGTACTTCAAACAGTAGAACAGCATGCAGAGAGATAATGCTTCTGTTAGGCCATTCCACCCTGAGGATCTTTTTGAGTTGACTTTTCGTACAGCTAATAATATGTGCATGTTATTAGCAAGCTAATAGCTGGGCGTTCAGGCCGTGCTTTGCTAGCTATTGGTTATGCACAAATAAATGGGCTGCTCTGCCTCTGAGTCACTGCCAGTTTGGATACTTGTCTCAGCTCTCTTACTTCTGCTGGGGGCTGGAGAGTGGGTGAACAGTTGTTGTTCCTGGGCTGGTAAAACTTCTGTCTCTTTTGGGGATACCACTCGTTCCAGTTATGGGTACCATAATTCGTCCCTTGGGTTGTCTTACCATTTTTCCCCGTGCTTAACTTGGGACTGGAGTTGCACTTCTGGGGATCAACAGTGACAACAACTATGTGTCTAACTGCAGTTTGGACCCTGCAGGACTATTCTGGGGAAGCCTGTGGTAACAGCTGATGAAAACAGCTCTCTGAAAACAGCGTTGCACAAGCGGTCTTTGCTGCTGTGGTCTGTGGATGTCAGAGGAATAAGGTTCGTAGGGAGAGATAATATCAGTTCATGTTTTTGTCAGCTGTTTCTCTAGAAAATGAGATGAAGATAGGCTTGAATTTTGTTGTGGTTTGGGCTGATGATTTATTGACATTACCAGAGTGTGTCCAGTATGTAAGTGCAGCGAGTGCTGCTTTTCTCATCCTGGCCTCCCATTCCACCTGGGCTGTTCCTGCTTGCGTAATGTTTCTTTGTAAACTGCTTTAAACCATATTTATGTGCTCTGTTTCTACAGTCCTTGAGCAGAATGGCAGTCCAAGAGCACTTCGTTGATACTCATTTGGCCTTCCTGGAATGCTGCAAGTTTTTTGGCAGTATAAAAAGTATCTTAAACCTGTAATTTGGGGGAATAGTCTCCAAAAATGCTAATTTGGTGGGCAGGAATAACAATAATATCAGAAACAAAGCTCACAGTCTGTGAATACAGTACCTGCAGCATTAGTTGGTTGTTTAACTTTTCCAGTGTTTAGAAAAACCATCTTTAAATTTCTGTTTGGTTGGTATTCTGTTTTAAATCCAGAATTCAGTGACAAAGCAGAGTTCTGTGGTCCCTGAAGAAAGGGGCAGATGGTGTGGTTATTAGGGTGAGTACCATACAAGTGGTGTTAGCACTGCAGGAGCCACTCAAAAATACAGTTTTAACTTCAGCTTGTGTGTACACATGTCCATACAAGTATGAAGACTCAGAAAATATATTTTTGGAGGATGCTGAGTTGAAGTGGTGCTTATCAGTAGCAGCATCTCAATCATACTGTAATTCTCCAGACTTATGCTGAGAGTCTTTTGGGCAGAAACCTCTGGTAGGTAGAAAAAAATGTTTTGGGTTTGGGTTTTTTTTTCCCAAACCAACCAACCAAAGCAAAAACTAGCTTTACAGAGTTGCCGTGTAACATTGCTCAAGCACATGTTTTACTGCCCATGCTGTTTTCTTGACGATTTGGTCTTTCTGTGATGGATTACTTTGGGTGGCTTTTCTTTTAAACACTGACATAGGGAGTCCTTTGGCTGACACAGCTGTAAATGATGAGCTTCTCCAGGAATTCTCTCTGGACATGCATTCTTTTTTTCTCTTTCCCTTTTTTCCTCTTTTCCGTAACTCCTTTTGTCTGACTGTTATTTCTTCCATACCTCTCCTCTCCCATCCAGGTTGACAGGTTTCATCTCTAGTAAGTTATAATGTCATCACTGTGACTGATTTGGCATATCCAGCACAAATTTGTCATATCCCTTCTCTTATCTAATGGGAAACTGTAAACTAGGGGTGGTGGAGGTGGTGGAATCTCTCAAGGAGGAGTTTGTTTAGGGTGACTTTTAAATTGGTTTGTTGTCTTTTTAACACTTAAAAATTGTTCAGCTTGATTTGAAAAAAAAAATCAGTTTCAATTAGGCATCTAAACAGCTTTCAGAACTGGGGCCTTTGTGTCTCTGTATTTCAGTTCTTCCATTTATAAAATGCAGCTCCCAGGCTTGACAGCCTCATGGTACAATAATGGGAGCTGTATAATTATCCCCCTTAAGAGCTGAGGCTGGTGGGATTGTAGGCATGGAATAATCTACTTTAGAATTTAGCCTAGTAGCTGTCATTGCTGAGAGGCTTTAATTACACTGTAATTGCACTGATAGATGATCTCCTGTCTGTGCAGGAACTTCCTATTTCTGTTTTCCAAAAGAAAAGCAATGTCTTGACTTCTGCCTTTTATACCAAATGCAGATACAGTCACTCGTCTTTGTGTTGGGCATGAAGTCACAGATGTTTTGTATTGAGGTTTGTTGCATTTTTGAATGGCAAAGACCTGAATCACAACCCAGGCGGCCAGCCTTGCAGTGGTGAAAGGAGTTTATGTATAAGCAATAATGAATAGATGTGAACTGGATGCTGTAATGTCAGTAACAAACAAGTGACACCACTTCCCTTGAGGTAAAAGGGTGGGATGCCCTTTCTTGACTTCATGCTCCTAATGGCTTCTTCAATTTGATTCCTGTGGTGTTAAGATGTTGCAGTTCTGTTGATCAAATGTGGAATATTTGTGGTATCAACCTCATCAAAGTATTTATATTCATCTTGGCATCACATGCAAGATAGCATATTGAGGGCGGATCTGGCATGGTCAAGCGTTGTTCTGATGTTGGTGACTCTGTTAGCACTGAGGAGATAGGTTTGTCCTCAAGGGTGACTTACTGCGTGGTTCGAGAAGTGGCCCAAGCTGAGTATTAGCAAGAAGGGATGGGGAGAACTGCAGACCATTCACCTTCACGACTGCCAATCTTCATAGCTTCTAAGTTTGGGTGTAATTCAGGGAGTTCTCTGTATATCCCATGCTTTCCCTAAATGTTTTATTTCCAGTCACATAGGAGACTTCATCTAGCAGCTGAATGACCTGGCCTTTGGTTCTTGCTGTACAACTGAGAGATTACAATACAGAGCTTATAAATTGCAGGCATCAGATCCAGCAGACTCCTACTCCTCATCAGTTATAGCTGCCATGACCACATCAAACCTACTTCAACACTGATTTGAAGTTCAGAAAGGGTTGCTTCTACCTTCATAGTTTGACACATGATGCCTGAGTGCTGAGGTGAAGAGCGCCGATGACAGCTGCCTTCCCATGGCACAGCCAAGCTCTATAACTGAAGGAAAAATCATCACCCACACAAACTAACTGCCAGTTCTGAGAGCTGGTAGGAGACTGCTGAGTTAATAAAGACCCTTGTAAGCCTTCTTACTTTCAGAGATGATTTTCAGAAGAAAGCCAAAAACGTTTATATGTAAATCTCTTAAAACTCTTTAAATTGTACCAACACATTATATTTCACCATGCTGTCTTTAAGGAAAGGAGAACACATAGGATAGGTATGGGTTGTGTTGAATTACCATGGCAGAAGTGCTTAGTGTGGTGGTGACCTCAGTAGAAGACTTTGTACAGAACAGAGCTGTCGCTCAGCTGCCTGGTGTCCTGGGGAAGCTGTGTCCTTAGTGTTCCTTTTTTGAGCCCACCGCTCTCTGAGGATATGAAAAGAAGAGCAGGATGAATAGAGCACTGCCCTACCAGGGGGCTCAGCCTGCTCTTTGGAAGTGGGCAGTTTTCTCCACTGCATGCAGCTTTGCCTTGGTCTCCCTGGTAAGGAAAGGAGCCAAACAAGACTGTGAAAGAGCTATCCCTGGCACGCTTCACGGGGAGAGAGATAGTCACTAGGAGAGAAGGGAGGTGATGCAAGAGCATACTTTGCCCACACATCCTTCTGTTTACCCACACACTCCCCATGCTTATGGGCTCCTGGGTTGCTGCATGGAGGGTAGGCAGCACAGGGATGCTGCCAGCTCTTGTACGGGTGGTTGGCTTAGATTTTGCTCGCTCTCCTTGGTGTGTTCTTACCCTGAGGACAGCCTTCCAGGAGAAAAGCACAGCCTGATGCTACTCATTGCATGCTTAAGTTAAGCAGGGAAATGTTCCAGTCCAACACCTTCCCCAGAAGATCCAGTGGCTTGTATCAGTTTTTAGGATACAAGTCTGCTTTTTGAAGGCCTCCATATCTAAGCCTCCTCATTGCTCATATTCATCCTATCCGTACTCAGTGAGTGGAAGCTCCACGTGCCTGTCATTAATGCTGCATCCAGGTTATGTCGGGACTAGCCAGGATAGTTAAGGATGATCCTGTTTCTTCAATATTACTGAAGGGAAAATTGCAGGTTTTGGCCTTTCATGTTAACCTGAGATTGAGTGACCTAAAATCATAGAAAACAGAGCTAAAGGGGACCTTGGGAATGTACCTCATTCACCTCCTGTTTGAGGACATGTCTGCCTTTATCTTCTCTTTACAGATGCTTCTTCAAGACTGTTCCTGTCTAGTGGTGGAGGTTCCCCTCCTTTACGCAGGCTTTTTGCTCCCATTCCTTGTTTCCCTGATGCCTAATCTGGATTTTTAGACTGTAGTTAAAGCCAACACTACTTTGTCCTAAAACTGTGGTTTACTTTTCTTCATATATACCCTTTAAATTTATAAAATCTAATGTCAGGGTGGTTATGTGGCTCCTTAGTCCTTCTAGACTAAAACTGTATTTCCTCTGAGTCACATACTCTGGATTTTTTTATCTTTCTCATTCTTCTGTTAACTGACTCATTGCTGTTTGTATCCTACTTGAACTGCAGTGCCCCAAACTGCATGTGATGTTCAGATCAGTAGAACTGTTGGGGTTTTTGTCTTACAGTTTTCCTGTTCCTCTTTCTTAGAAGAACATGAATTTGACTCATGTTCAGCTAGAATTCCTAGATCTTTTTTTTAGCACTGGTGTCAAATCAGTTTTTTATTCTTTTATTGTACAGCTATTTCTGCCTAAATGGGGAGCTTTGCATTTGTCCTTGCTAAATTAATCTCCCTCCACTTTTTTTTTTTTTTTTTTTTTTTCCCTCGGCCACTGCTGCCATTTTTTAATGTTCTGGGTTCTTGCACTCTGAAACTGTATTTTGCCTACAGATTCAGTACCCACATTGTGCTCCTTCATTCAAATCACTGCTGAAAACGTCCAGTAGTACTGGAACAGAACAGACTCCTTTGGAGAACCCTTGGGGTTTTCCTTTGGAGAAAGGGCCTCTGGTTACTTAGAGTAGTTTTACGGATGGTTTCACAGCCACCTGTTTGATCTAGTCCAGGGGAAAATTGCTGAATTTTCACTCTTAATTATCAGTTGTAATTATGGAAAGCGACATCTTCTAATGCTAAGATTTCAGACAGGCTGCTTATCTCCCTTTATGATAATGTTAGATTGCTGTAAAGGGATTTTTGCGATGCTCCAGTTGAAGTGCATCTTTGACATGTCCTCTGAAACCAATGTCTGGACATACTGTGACCAGCTGCCTGGGATCTTGTTTTGAATTCTCTCCTTGGCTGGTGATGAGATGTGATGAGCAGTAGGCTCTGCCAGCCTGCAGAGTACAGCACTCCTTTTGCAAGGGCTACTTAAAAAATAGTACAGATTAATGTTATAATAATACAATTTTACCTTGAAAAACTAAGGTGGGCCTTTATGACATTTATTAATTGCTTCCTGCCCCCTCAGTAAAATTACAAGGGGGGGAGTAAGGGCTAACAATGAAGAGAAAGAAGTGAACAGACTCTAAAACCCAGTGAAAAGGAAGTGCGTAAGTTTAAAAGACTTATAGCTACCCCTTACAAGCTGGTGCTAGTTATAGACCATGTTGGCCTGAATGAAAGTTGCCTTTAATCTCATAAAAATAAAAGTAAACATCAAAACAGTCTAGCAGGACTGCAGATGGGTTTGTCTCGTGGGTGCAGGCTGTTGGCAGTGAAAGGTGTGCAACCCTTTGGGACTCACTTGAATGTCCAGGGTCGGCACGGACTGGGCAGAACCACCCGCGTTGTGCTGGGTGAGGTAAAGCCACCAGTCCCTGTTCAATGTTCCCTGCTGTCTGCGAGTCCAAGGTGGTGCAGAAGGAGGAACTCGCCTGCTGGTGGTTTTTGTTTGTCCTGCGGAAGGTGCGGGCTGGAAGGTAGCTGGGTTTTGCCCTGCACAGGATTGTGTCCAGTGATTTCCATCACATGAGCATGCTTTTGTGGGCTGTAGAGGGCTTTATTCAGCATGGTTTAAAAATTGTTGAGTAATCCATGGTGCTTTTAGATGTTGATAATTGGAAAAGCCATATCTGACAACAGGGCAGTGAATTACATTGGTTTTTCTATGTTTTATAAAGGCTGGTTTTTTTACCATCGAAGTCTGTAGAGGAGGAGGATGTGGACCTGGTTCTGATATATAGGAAAGGTCAATCAATCTCGAATGAGTAACATGTGGATCCTGTAACAGGTGTCTTCGCTGTGTGCAACTGGGAGGAACGCTTGTCGTTCTGTTCTAACCGTGTAATTCCTGTTGAGCAACCAAACCTCATTCAGATGACTGGGGTGGATTGACACCTCAGTGTTTTAATGAGGCAACAGTTGTGTCTGCATAGGCATTTTTCTGATGAAACTCTGATTTGTCCCCATAGGAGCCCTATTACGTCCGTTGCATTAAGCCCAATGACAAGAAGTCACCACAGCTTTTTGATGAGGAGCGCTGCAGGCATCAGGTGGAATATCTTGGCCTTTTGGAGAACGTGAGAGTCCGCCGAGCAGGCTTTGCCTACCGCCAAACATACGAGAAGTTTCTTCACAGGTAAGAAGAGTGCTGCCAAGTGACTCAGCTCAGCCCCTTGCAGGACAACTCAGGCGTTGGAACAAGGAGTATGATTTGGCTTTCTCCCCTTGAGTGAAGAGTTAAGTCCTCTGGGCTTGTGATCCTCACTCTTGAGCATATGGGTGGTGGCATGTTTGGTTCAAGAACTGCTGTTGGTTATGATAAAACATGAGTCTAACAGGGACCGTGGTTGCTCTCATTTTGTGGTGACAGATATGTTTAGAAGTACATATGTAGCACTCAGGCTCAACTTTTCTCCTAAAATTCACTTGCTGTATTACTCTCTGCAGCAGGAATGTGTAATGAGGTTCTTCCCCAGAGCATAACCCTAAAACCAGAGCTAATTAACTTCTGTTTTGTCTCTGAACATTGTGTAATTGTTGCAGTGAGAGAGACAGACAGACATTGTGTATCTTGGGAAGTGCTTGATGGTGCACAGTGTCGTTATGCATGTGCAGGAGGAAACCTCTGGACTTGAAAACTGGAAGTCTGAAAAAGGGATAGTAACATGACCGCATTAAAATGTTTTTGATACTTCTTGCCCTTTTAATTCCTACCAAACTGGTGACAAATGATATGTTTTAGATTGAAATTTGTCTTACGGCTCCAGTAAATTAGCATGGGTACTAAGAATTCAACCTCTTGCTGATGAAATAGCGAATTGATTTTTACTTTTCTTATTGAATCAGGTGGGAAAAAGGCCTTGAGGGTAGAAAAAAATTAAACTATTCAAGCAGGTGGACTGTCAATGCTGTTGAAAGATCTTTTGCTGTTCACAGTAGAGATTTGCCTGGATATTTTGTGGTACCTGAAGTGGAACGAAAGGGTCAGGCTTACTAAATACAGCCTACAGTGCCGTGTATCGGTTTTCTTAAACATTATGCGGTGGTTAGAGCATGCTTTTGCCCTCACATGTGGAATTAATTACAATTTACTCTTAAGATTTGTGTAATTACTATTAATATAAACAGCTGCTTTGTTTTTAATAAATGTTTGATGAGCTCCTGTAAGCTTAAGACTAGAAGTGGTGATTACAGCCAGTAAACCAAATTAGCACATGGCAACTGGTACAGCTTTCAGGCTATTGTAACATTTGTTCTGCCGGACCCTGGAGTAGGATTAAACATCTATGGTGTAAGGTATCAGACATTGTGTTTGCATATCCCAGTACTGCTTTGAGTCCAGTCTCCACTGACTTTCCTACATTTAAGGAAAAACATATCTTTTGGCCTGGATAATGTTTTTATTTTTTCCAGAACTCTTTGTTCCTTGTCTTTTGGTGAGACATTCCCTCTTAGAGGGGCTGGAGGGTATGATTTGTGGTACAAGCTGCACATTTTTTGAGTGTTTTTTGAATAGGGATCACCAGGGATTTCTGTTCCTTTATAATTAACAGGCTTACTGGGAGACTGGGAATGTGGAGGAGACTCCAGGCCCTTCAGCTCTGGACTCTTGCAATGCAATGCAGGGCATCTTTTAAGACAGGTCTAGAGAAACTCAGTGAGAGGTGATTTTGGGATGTAACTTGGTCATCTGCTTGCTTACATTTGCAAAAGATGTTACAGAAAGCCAGTCCCACCAACAGATGTTTAAATCTCTTACAGGCCCCTGAATCTTTACGATTTTCTGAGCCCAAAATAGATACCTTTGTTTTGTTTTGCTGATTCCTCTTACAGGGAACAGGAGAGAGATATCAAGATATATATAGATAAGAGATACATATAGATATTTATGTATTTATATATATTTATAAATCTATTTATAAGTGCATGTATGCCTATTTTTTATATATGTGTGTATATAAAAACATATTAAAAAATAACTTTCCTTTCTGTGGGAAAAGACTTTTGCTATTTAGCCCTAAAGTACTGTAAGGTAGTTGATATCTCATACCTACATGTAGGAGACGAAGTGAAGCACAGTTAAGACCATTAATAAATGTCCTTTTTAAGCTTTCCTTGAACTGAAGACAACTTTTATTTGAGCTCTGTGCAAACCAGTCTGCCCTTACCCATTGGTAGAAAGTAAGATCTAAAAATTTTTTTTGTTGGGCCAAGAGATGTTGCGTGTTCAATTGGTAACTACAGCTTCCAGTTGTGTGAAATGCATGTCAGTACCATGTATCTTAAATAGATGTGGTACTTTTTTTTTAATAGTAATTTATATATCAAAACAAAAGAAGCTGATTAGATTTCAGAAAGGGGTATGTGTGCAGGGCAGGGGGAAGAACGGCGCCTGTGAGGCATCTGCAGGCATGGCTGCGTGTGAGTGTAATCCAACACTTGCGCCATGAAGACATCCATGTGCTTATTTCCAGGCAATGTTAAACATAGCACGTAAATGATACTGGGATATCTGTGAACCATACAGTGGTAAGGGAAGAATGGCGTCATGTGCAGACCTGATATTTTTCATTAAAGCTTCATAATTTGGTGGCTTGCAAAAATCTTGGTTCTTAGGAGAGCTATACTGGCAATTGTAAACTCAAGTAGCAGTCTCTCGCATGCTGGGTGTTTTTGTATCTAAGTACAGAGAAGAAGGAGAAACAAAAGTGGTGTAGAACTGGATGTTTAATGTATAAGTGACCTTGAAAGCTGTCAGGATCTCTAGGCAGGAGAGGGGAAGGGTTGTGGTGTCAGTGAGCAGATTTCTTTTGGGTGCTGGCTCACTGTAATTAGCAGTGAGGCTGGGATTTTGACTTGCTGTGGCATTCAGGTTCTGCTCTCTGCTGTGGGGAAGGAGTTCGTGGCATTGCACCACACGTGCCATGGAAGGAACAAAAGGAATGAGAGGACTGCTGTGATACTCCACCACCAGTCCCACCACCTGTGGGCTAGGAGGGAGGTGGTCCATTTGCCTCAGAATGTCTTTAAATACCATAGCCCTGGTTTTGTTGTAAAGGAAGAAGAGAATTTAACAATACTTTGGGGCAGGTTTTCAGTTCCCTAACATCTTGCCATTTTTTTTTTTTCTGGCCCCATCAACAGAGCAGGCCTGTTTAATAATGCATGGGTTTGCATTGCCACTCTGCTTGTCTTTTTGGTTTTTGGTTCTTTTTTTCCTTAATCTAAATGTCTCGAGGTGGAAGATTTTTCCCAGTGAATTAATTATTGCAGGAACATTTTCCGGATAAGAATAGGAAAGAGAAGCCAGTATAAAATATTTATGTCCTGTGTGTACATGTATTTGAGAGAAGCAATGCTTTTGCTGGCCAAGTATAAATGCAAAATCTTCTTTTGTGAGTCTGAAGAGGCTTTTTTATTTGCCTGTTTTATTTATCAGTAAGATCTCTAGTCTGCGTGCTGTAACCCTTACACTGATGGCGTTCCCTGCTTAGACACAACCCTTACACTGATGGCGTTCCCTGCTTAGACACAGTGCACACCTCCATTTTTTCCCCTCTTCAACAGCTTATTCAGAAAGGCTAATTTGATGAATGAAAGTGACAGTGTGATGTATTTCCATTCAGGCTTATTTTAGTCTGTTTAGTAACTCCTGCAGTGCACCCACTCCCCAGTAAAAAGGTTTATTGCTGCGTCCGTTTAATAGTAGCTGAGAATTCTGAATGTGTAAAACACTGAGATTGATGCTTGATTGGATTGTGGGCTTTTAAAGAGAGAAATGGTTAAGGTTGCTGCATGCTTGTTTTATTTAGTACGTGAATGCGGGTACTATTGCAGTGAAAATGTCTATTACATTTTTTTATTATGTCCATAAATCTTATGCAGAAAATTCATTGTTGCTTTTTGCAAACGTCTGTTCACCTAATCAGCGCTTTGCAAGGCTGATAAATCTTACAGAGAGCTCAGTCTGATGCATTTACTTTCGTGTTTGATTTGTAGTTGTCTTAGTTCCAGTCTGCATTCTCTTTCTTAGTGTACAAAGGAGAGTAAGGGTAGGAGGGAATGACTGAACAACAATTACAGACAGTGGTGGTGTTTGCATGCTGTGGCAGTCAACTGTCTGGTACTTTGCTAAATAAAAGAATTTGTTAGAAATGGCTACCAAAATAATGAACAAGAAAATTATGCACAGAATTTTTAAAACTAGGTTTTCTGACAAAACAACTGATTACAGTTGGCTTTTTATGCAGAATGTGACCAAACCAAAGCTTTTTTTCCTCACCAAAAAAAAAATAAATTAAAAATTATTCCTGAGAGTGTGAATAATGGAACTGCCAAATCTGCAGCAAGACAGTGGTGAAGTTTGTCATGTTACATCAGTTCGGTGTTGAAGAAGTGAGTTCCTCACAATATTATTGTTTTTGAGCATCTCGCAAAATCATGCCTCTCATATTCATTTTCCGTGGATTTTGAGGATCACAGTTCCTACAGAGGATGTCCTGAAGCTCTTCTATTTGTAAGAGTTTTTATTAGAATTTAGATCATTATTATTTCTAAAATGTGTTGAAGGCTATCCTTCTTGAGAACTTAGATGACAGGTTTACTTGTAAATTGTACCTTGTACTTCCAGGTACAAGATGATCTCGGAATTCACTTGGCCAAACCACGACCTCCCTTCGGACAAGGATGCTGTGAAGAGGCTCATAGAGTGTCATGGATTTCAGCACGATGTTGCTTATGGCAAGACCAAGATTTTCATCCGCACACCTCGAACTCTGTTCACCTTGGAGGAACTGCATGCCAAGATGCTTGTGAGGATTGTTCTTTTCCTACAGAAGGTAAAGCTTTATTTGCTGCATTAAAAACTTGCTTCCAGTTCCTTAAAACACCTTTGTTCCCTTTTCAGGCTCACTTGCAAAAATGACAGATCTGCACAAATTCTAGAATACTGCAGTTTGATTACTGGTTAATTTTTTTTAAAGCTCTTTCTGTAGTGCTCTCTGTAGCTGCACTGAAATCTCAATGTGGTGTGATGTGCTGTAGGACCTGTAAGATTGTTGGTTACTGTTTAAAAAACACTCTATACTCAGTGAAAGTAGCTACCTGGAACCTTTGAGGAGCTTTTATGGAGGAATGGATGTTGAGACAGTACATGCGTAAAAGTTTGTTAGCAGATCCATAGCTGGTGGCATACGTCGACTCTATTGGTAAAATTCTTGGGGGTGCAGGAAAAGGGGTGAGAGGGGAAGACAGAGTGAGAAAAGAGACAGGGAAAACTTACCCCAGAGGCCAGCTAGGAAGGGAAAGGACAAGATTCCCAGTGAGCATCCTCCCATGGTGTCCTTTCTGGTGCAGTGTGTGGTCTCCCTTGTCATAATATTCCATTAATAATTACTGAGTTGTTATCAGGACCTGTGTGAAATCCCTATCGTTTTTTCTTATGATACTGTTAGTGCTGACTGGAGCATATAAAGACAGGGGGCAGATGCTTGTGCGTATTGGTTTATTAAGCTTTGAGCATCCATGTTATGGAGTTCCCTAATGTAAACCAGAAAATACAGCCAAGGGATACAGAAGGAAGGAGTGATTTGCACACCTGTGACAATCACCTCCTGTAAGAACCTGCTATAACGTGCCATTTTGGGGTTTGCAGGTGCAAGCCTAGGAGAATTACAGCACAGGAACAAGGGAAAACACTGCCCCAGCAGCCTGGGTGAAAGGGTAACAGAGCGAAAGGCAGTTTTCAGAACAGAAAATAGAAGGCCCGTAGCATTTTGAAGGGTCACACACCTAAGGCGCTGTGCAACAGGACCCATGCACTTTGCTTTCTTTCCTCTCAGAATGTGGGATTTAAGCACCAGGTTTTTCTGGTTTTACCCTTAGGATAAGTAATTTTACATTCTGTGACTTCAGGGCAAACACATTCTCAGACTTTGCATACGAAGGTACTCTTCTAAGCCATGGGAGTTTTTGTTGTGGCTTGGCTAGTTCCTAAATAATTTAGGTGTTTTTTTGGGACCACAACATAGAAGCTGGTTTTGTAACCTCAAAAGCAACATATACTGGAGGGGAAAAAATGCTTTAGTACTTGCTAAAGTAGCTGTGTTCTATATGAGTGTGATCTGTCTAGCAAAGAGCAACAACTTCGAACTTTCACAGCCACAGAAATTGTGGGACTGACTTGGGCCTAACAGGAATTGTTGACTAGCTCAAGTTTTTTAGAAACATATTTCTTAAAATGTGTATTTTCTTTGTCATTCTTGGAACTTGGGAAACAACAGAACTTCTGAAACCCTTTTTGCCTATCAGAAATAGAAACTGTTGACAGATGGGTATAAATACTTCACAGAGAAAAGCTTGCTCTACAGCTATGCAGTTAACATAAGTTTGCACAAACTTTTTAAACCTGCTGGACTGAATCATTTTGTGGTGAAGAGTGAGACCTGGAAGGAAAAAGTATCCACCACAAGCTTTAATGGTTTTGCAAAACACTCACATTTCTTGTGTGCACAATGCATTCGATCTGATTCCCTGTCTGGGAGGCAAAATGATTTGACCGGTGTGGAAGGAGGAAGTGTCAAGTCCAGTGTTGCAGCTCTGTTAGTATCTGTTGTGCCACATCACATAGTTTATATTTAGTAATAAATCTCTAAGTTTTATATATATGTATGTGATTAGTTTTTCTGGGAATGCAAAGCTCCAGTTGCTTAAAGGATTCAGGACCTGCCTGTTTCCTGAGCTTTGTGGTTCAGTGTTTTCTTCCCTTTTGTTTTTTAGCAGTGTTCTGTTTGCCCTGCTGCTGAGCTTCACAGTGGCTTTCTTAGACTACTTGTCATCTTCCAGGTCTCTTCCCTGGAGTGAATTCTCTTTTCTTATTCTTTTGGAGTGAAATGGAGCTAATCTGTGGGGCCCCCTTCACACACCTCTGTTCAGTTTTTCTGGATTATTAGTTGCACTTCCACTGTGCTCACTCTGGTTCCTTGGGAGGAGTTCTCCTGTCTGCAGCCGCTTTTCTAAGCATGTTGGTCTTATTTGGTGCATTCAACGAGTTCACTGGGTCATGTCATTGATCTGTATTCTCTCTTTCTTCCCGTAGTGGTATGAGGCAAGCTAATGAGTTCCTTGTTGAATAAAGCTGCAGGGGGGACACCTTGCTCCCAGGTGACCCCAGTTTTCATATTAAATGTCGGAGAAATTGGGAAGTGACTTTTTTTGAAATTGAAAGGTGCAGTTACTGAAGAATAATTTAAAAGACCCAGCCTGTCTGTGCTGTGGAAACAGATGATGTCTCACTGCAAGGTGAGCACTGAAGCTCCTCCTTTGGATAAAACCCACTGAACAGTGTGAGGCATGATTTTAACAGCAACATGTCAGGTTTTGTGAGTTTGCTGGCCTTTCCTTTAGATGGAAACTTCAGAATTATGTAGTCTGGGCTATGATCTGGACTGGGTTCAACAACCTGGGAGGAGAGCAGGGCTAAAAATTTTTTGCCTTTAGAAGGTAAGTTCCTGGTTAGGAGGAACAGATCAACTCTGTGGCTCTGGGGTTTCTTTTGTTGTGACAATCGGCAAAAGTGACAGAAGTGAAATTGCTGGTGCATGTTGTCCTATGGCTTCACAATGTCCTATGGCTCCCTCCTCTATTTTCTCCTCTCCCTGGAGGAGAGGCCTGAAAGGCATCTTTCTCTTCTACACGAAGTACTGAAATAGGACAGGTAGAGTCATCTTTTTGTTAGTTTTCTCTGAGAAATCTCTAGTGAGATTCTAATTTACCTAAGAAAAGATGTGTGGGGAAAAGACAAGGTCCTGTTGAAGCACTCAAGGTATTGAAGACTTCGAAGCAAACTGGGTGGCCAGAGCTCCTTTTCTGTAGCTTAAGCCTGCTGTGGTTCACCTGTGTCTCAGTTTAGAGTTATGGAATGTTCTTCCACCAGGATCTAAAATGCTTGCAAAGTGATGGAGTGAAGCTCTTTAGAGTCTTGAACTTGAAACTAAAGGCAAGAAACAGGGATGAATCAGTAAATGCTTACTGAACAGCTCATCAGCAAAAGAGTAGGTCTTGAGTTGATGTGTGTAGGTATGTAATCACATACCGTGTGCAGTGTTAAATCTATCTGGAAAATGCTTGGATTTTTCTTCCATTTTCTGTATTTCTCTTGTTTTACTGTTAGATCTCATTCTCAGCTCTGTGTTGGATCACGCCTGTGTTCAGACACCAGCCAGTTCTGCTGCCAGTAGATGGGGCAGTTGGAGACTGGCAGTGCTGAAAAAGGAACAATCAACACAGTAACAAATAAAATCAGAGTAAGGATCTGAAGAGGCCTTCACTATGCTCTGAAAACATCAAGGCAATTTTGCCTGTATCTTCATTTCTGTTATCAACTTGCTTTCAAATATCCATTAAAAACTCGTATGAAAATTTAATTCTTGCTCCTTTTTTCCTTATTTTAGTTTTGCCTATAAGCATCAAAGGCTGTGTAAGGCAAACTGTGATTACATCTAAAAGGAAAGAGAGATTAACTTGATTTGTTAAAAATAATGGAGCCTTGGAGTTCCTCAAATTTGAATTTAGGAAAAGGAAAAGACAACTGGAAATAAAATGTGTTGTTGTGACAATAGGCACTTGTGTGATAAAAACTGAGGGAAAATGTAAGGCGTAGCCTTAAAAGCAGCTGATCCCAGGCAGGGGTCCAATAACATTTTACTTTGTGCAGGAATGATTTTAAATGAAAGAAGAATCTGCATTTAGTGGTTCTGTTTCCTGGTAGTTATAAATGTATGTCCTAATTTCTAATTATATATATTATGTAGTTTAGTGCTGTCATACAAATCACAAGACTTTCAAAAAGAGATTTGGTAATTATCTTAAAAGCTTCATCGCGCGAGTAACCCTTAACACTTAAAATAATGCTGGTTCCTTTGTTTAATGACAATAAGAATTTGCTGCTTATGAGTTTGGTTAAATTGAATTAAAAATGACTTCCAGTTTAAGTAGATAATCTTTCTTTTGTTTCACATCTCTTGAATGTCTTCTTTAGATTTGTCTTCAACCCTTCTTTTTTTTCTGTTATAAAATGTTAGTGAAATTCCAGGCTGTGATTTTACTTTAGACAAAAAACCAAGTCAGTAAGCAAATGTGGTGTGATTTAACCGTGGCAACTTGCTGGCTCCAGGAGAATTTAGCAAGCGAGAGCTGTGTCCGGTATTAGAAAACTCATATGGCAGTGGAGACATCACTGTCAGAGTCAAACCGAATGGTCATTTTAGAAGCACTGGCTGAGAACGTCAGTGCTTTTTATGTGGTGCATTTGAGTTTATTTACTATACCTGTAGTCACGCCATCTATAGGATTATCTTCATGAATGCAAATGGAGCAGCTCTAATGTTAATAATAAAAATAAAAAATAAAATTAAAAAAGATGCCATAAAACTGCATCGCTTTTTCTGCCCTTGGAAGCATTCCCACATGTTCATTAGCTTTGCAGAATAGTGCTTTGTTCAAGAAAAAAGCCCGGCTAGCCAGCACGTGCGGTATGCAAAGATGATGTATCTTGTCAATATAATTTAGTGCACTATTTCAGTGTAATTTTATCAGACCAGTACAGCTGCATATGGTAATCGCTTCACTAAATCTTTACTGCCTAATGCAGAGGAAGCAAGAATTGTCCTTGCATTGCAGCCCAGCACCACCTTGGACAAAATCCTTGTGCACAGAAGGCGCTCAGCCCAGGAGATCGGTGCTGTGGAAGGAGGCAGTGCTGGCCCTGGTGTATACTGTGGGTCCTGACGCGTCCTCGTGGCACGGCCGAGCAGTGTGTGCCATGGGTGCTGGGCTTTGCAGAGGCTGCTCTCAGGAGAGCTGTCGCTCACAGCCCCGCAGCTGCAATCACCATGGCAACATTTCCCCAGCCCTGCAGGGAAGAGCAAAAGAGAGAATCATGGCTGACTTGTCATATTCACCTTCCCTTTCTTCTCTGTCCCCATGAGTCCTTGAAGCACAGTGCGGTGGGAAGCATTAACCGCAAAGGGAAGCTTTCACTCTGACAAAGGCATTTTCGTGTCAGATTATGGATGGGCAGTAGTAATCTGATGAGGGCTTCGGTTCAGTGACCCAAATCAAAGGTGCTGCAATGTGTTTGCCATCCTGACTCAAGGCATTTGCCATCTTGAGGGAATGTGTTTGTGAAGTTTTGAATATAAGTGGAAGTAGATACATAATTACATGTGGATTTGTACTGTGAACCAAGGCTTTGATCTTGAGAGGCTTTGGCAGGGAAAAGCTGTGAAGGGAGATGCTGCAACTCCTTCCAAAGGAGCAGCATGTGGGTGCTGTGAAGGACCAAGTAAAATGAAGAATTGGATGTGTCCCCTGTGCTGACAGTGCCACTCACCAGTACAGCAAAGTTGATCTCTTAGTGGACTGATCTGACTGCTTCTCCCATGCTGCTTGTCTCTCTTGTGCTGGTAACATCACTTGTCTGCTTCCAGTGAATGCATTGAGGCATCTCAAACCCAAAAAAACCCCCACAAATGCACCCCTAAAAAGTACCAAAGCAACAAAAAATCCACCTTCTATCATTAAAAAAAAAAAAAAGAGAGAGAGAAGAGGCTGTTTTCTGCCAGTTGAGCTCCACGACCAGCTCACCTTCCCTCAGATGAACATTCATGCTGGTAAAAAGGAGAGTTGGGGACATGCCTGTGGGGGAAAGCAAAAAGAGGAGAATTAGATCCTACCCTTCCAGTAGCAGTGCAGTGGGGCCCCTAGGTACTTGCTTATTATCTTTTTCCTCCTGGAGGAAATGCTGTGGGCACATGCTCAAATCTAAATAAATGTAAATACCCATTTATTCTGGAGCAGAGGAGAGAGGATACTGTGTATGTGCACCACTGTTTAAGGATATGGTCTAGCAATGCATGGATAGCAGGGCAACTGCCTGTTCCAGGACTCTGGTGTCCCAGCATTGAGACCTTGGGCTTCGTGGCTGTTAGTCACCTTAAAACTTGGTTTGTTAACTCACATGCATGTGGGGAAAAACGATAACACACACATACACCCCAACTCTCCCCCTAGCCTGTTGTCAGCATCACGGAGAGTATGTTTGTGCTTTAGTGAATGTGCAAATGACTTCAGTAAGCCCAGACAGAAGCAAAGTGCCTGGCAACAGCAGCGGAGCAGGTAATTGCCTGATTCTGTAAATGCTTCATTGTGGTCTTCTGCTTTTTGCAGCGCTGCGTATGAATTCTTGTAAATGATGACTGCAGAGCCTGCAATTAGGTGTTAATGGTACCCACTGCTCACTTCATCCTCCTTGCTCAGGTTTTGCTTTACTGGATTTCAGTTTGCAGAACATGTTGGAAAGACTTCAAAAAGAATCTAAATTGATTTCCCTAATGAATCAGAGGAACTGAGGAGTGCTGCGTCCTCATGTCCCTCTGGGAATCCCAGTCTCGAGTGTGGCTTTTTTCCCCCCTCTCAAATGGACTCCTTTCAGCAAACATCTCTACAGTCCCTTGTTTGTTAAGCAAACTTTTTGTGGTTCTGATCCTCTAAACTGAGTATTTCAGGTTCTAACTCTGCCTTTCACAGTTTTGGTTGGGTTTTCTTCATGCTCATTCACATGTATCACAGACAAATTGGGAAGACCAGATTCTGCAACCATTGCTACTGATACTTGCTTGTTTTCATGGAAGAAAATTATTTTCTGTTGTGCCTGAGCTTTTCTTTTTTTAAAAGATACTGATCTGCTGCACCTCAAGATGTCTTTAAGCCTTGTTTGAAGTGTGAAAATACTGCTAGTGTAGTGTAAATAAAAGTGCAGGCAAGCACAAATAGCATTCAACAACCTTAACTTGGAAAAGGTCTTAATTTGACATGATAGTAAAATATACCAGGATCACATGAACTGTGCCTATAATGAGACGCACAGATAATTTCTATGTGTAGTTTCTTTCCCAAAAGGATGCTGCAATATAAATCACAGCCCCTTTGAGGGGCTTTGCCACTCTTTCATGGGGCTGGCTAGTGAGCTACTCACACTGGTTGTGGGGCTTTTGGGCAATAAGCATGTAGTGATTGATCTGTGATTGCTGAAATATTTATGGGTTATTACTTTTTTTCCCCACCGTGATTAAAACTGTCCTCCCTAGCAGAAATGGAAATGCATGTTTAAGTGGTGTTTGTGGTCTTTAAACAAAGGTAAGTAACGTTTTCCAGTTCTTTGCATGGCTCCATTTTCCCTCTGTCTGCTTTGTTCTAGAGAGGCTTGTTAACAGAACAGTGCTGTCACAACTCCAGAAAACATAGATGAAGCTTAATTCTTAGCTGCTTCACTAAATAGATCAGGGTTTTAAACTGTAGCAGATGTGCTACATCAGACTGAAGGTCCATCGGGACCACGGTCAAGTCTCCAAGAGTGACTGCAAGACAGTGCCTCGGGAGGACAGCAGCAGGGCAAGTGTGAATCATGCCTCTCCTTAAGACTTTCCTGGTCCCTTCAGACATGTGGGCTTGCGATAATGTAAGCTGGGCACAGGTTTTCTTATGCAGTAACAGGTGCTGGATTTCTCTTCTGTGAACTTGTCCTCAGACATGTGCCACCAGCTTTTAGGTTTTGTAGCCACCTTTGGCAAGCTCAACTAACCACTGCATGGAGAGACCTTGCTATGTCTGGGTTCTTGCATTTGCCAGCTTCACCTGATACCCACTCCTTCCCATACTGACAAGGCAGGGCTTCACTCAGGACTCTGTGGATGTCTGCTACATCCCCTCTCAGTCCTTCCTTCTCACAGAGAAGTGTCCTAGCTTATTTAACTTCTTAATGTTTGGAGGTTGTTCTGTGCTTCTGGTTGTCCTTGCAGTCTTTACCAGCAATAAATACTGAAGAGCATTAATAAGTGACTTGTATTTTGAATATCTTCAGCATAAAAACACTTTACCCTGAATTTTCATAGGACAAGAGAAGGTTCCTGTCTTCTTCTAATGGCAGCAGCCTTGTTCTGATGATTCTCTGCTTCCCTAATACAGGACCTTTACCAGTTCTCTTTGTTCATGTCAAGCTATCTCTCTTCTCCCAACATCTTCCTTCCCTGCTTATTGCCAGAGGCAGGAAATTCTGTGGAGTGCAACCAGGATGGGGTAATGGTGTTCCCTTTGTCAGGACGCTGGGGTGCTGCCAGTAGAGACTGCGAAGGGCACCAAATGGACCTAGCAGCTCCTTATGAGTAGGATGGTAAAGAGCTTTCTTGAGGCTTTTGGGCTGAACTGCAGCAGCATTATCTCAGGCTTGGCCTCGAAGGAAGGTGGGCACAGCAGCAGGATGGTTGCTGCAGCCATTGCTGAGCAGCAGGACGAGCTGCAGGAGGAACCCAAACCAGTTCTGCAAGGACCCTGCATCTGGCACGTCATGTGTACGTGCATGAGCCTCACATGTGCGACTTGCTTATAACTGCTGTTTCTCTGATAATTTTTATGTTTATTATTGGACACGCTCTTGTTAGTACAATCTAATTAATCTCCAAGTGGGACCCTTCTCTCTTTCCTGGCTTGTGCAGTATTTCTATTAAGCAGAGTGATAGAATGAACATTGTTCAGCTGACTCATGAAAAGAGAAAATAGCATTTAGTAAATTAAGCAACTCTTCCTACTCACTGTTTATATGCTCTCTAATGTGATCTCTTAGAATGGGGAGGCTTTGATTTAAAACCATTTGCCTCAAACCTTCTATGGGTTCTGAATTTACTTGAATTGGGAAAACTCAGATCACAAATAGTGGTGTGTGCAAGTACCTGGTGGGTGCTGCACGTGAATATTAGCCACTCCATCATAACTGTGCTGTGCAAGGAGATGACCCCCTTCAAAAGCAATCAGGAATAGTATAATTAAAGCTTGCTTCAGGTTTGAGCATTTATTCAAACTGCAATGCCTCGGAGGACTCTGTGGCAGAACGTGTGCAGCTTCGGCGCTGCACTATTGACTTAAATATTTAATAACCTTTCCCGTTTGAGATCCTTTAAAGCTGTGCAGGAAGGTTCATGCCTGTGTGAATTTCTAGCTAGGTTTTGTTTTATTCTTTTCAGTTTGGATGCCTGGAGGGCAGCTTGTGCTAGGGTAGCATGAAATATTGATCACGGAACAGTTCAGGCCAGAGCGAAGGAGGCCTGGTGGGAGATGTGCTGTGTTACCCCAAGCAGAAGTAGTTTTCCAAGGTTTAGTTAGTTGCAGAACTGTTCAAAAATACAATGCTAGTGTTTAATTTAGGCGGGCTCCATTTGTTTGCTGAATTCTGGGCATTTGTTTGCTTGTTCGTCTGTTTAGATTGTGTGCTGTGTGGGTTTTCTTCTCCATTCGCAGAGACTGCAGCATCTAGGTCAAATCTAGATTATCCCTTTTTCCACAGAAGAACTACAAGCGAGGTGATCTCAGCATTCTGGGTGCATCCTGTCTGGTCTGCTGGTTTTCCATGTGCTCTGCAGGGCCCATTTGTTTTTTTTCCTTTCTTTGGGGTGGTGGTTTTTTTTGTGGGTTTTTTTTTTCCTTTTTTTTAATAGGGAAGTCTGAGCTTGGAAGCAGACTGCAGTTCACAAACCAGCCTATGTGTAGGTTGGTATATAGGATTTATAGTCTGCTAAGGTGATGGACTTGGGCTGTGTGTTAGGTTTCTTTAATCTTAGAAACCTTGCTAGAAGCTCACTGAGCTGATTCTAAAGGCATGTCCAGATCTCCTTTTCCATTCATTTGAATTTTAATTTATTACATTTTAATCAAACCCATGTGAATTAAACATACCTTAGAAAATATTTTAGTACTTCCCGTAAGATAAGGTATGACTCTTGGTTTAGATGATTGTTCTATTTCTTTTTGTGCAAATCCCAGCTGCAGAAGGTGCCAAAGCTGCTGCTGCTGCATTGAGAGGAGGGGGAGCGCTGATGGGGTCACAGAGCACCCAGAGCTGTGCAGGAGGATGGGACCTCCCTGGCTGTGGAGCTTTTCATGGCTCCATTGGTCACTTCCACCTCGCTGGCTGTAACTGAAGGAGTAAAAGGGATTATAGGAAAGCAAACAGCAAGGAACTCTTCTTCACTGGAAGCAGCGATAGAAATAAATACTCTAACGCTGAGGAGTTTTGAGTAGATTTCTTGTGTTGTTCAGGCTTTGTTTTCCAACCTTTTACTTTCTGTCCATCCTCCTAGCCCTTTAGTTATAATTTTACCTACTCTCTTAATTTTTCTTCACCTGACCTTTAGGAGGAGAAAGGCAGAGGTATTGAAGGAGATGAGGAGAGACCATGGGCAGGGACTGGATGGCAGGAATGTTGTTTCTTTCTTTTGTTGTTCTGTGGCGGGTTGGTTTTTGTTGGGTTTTTTTTTATTTATTTATTTTATTTAAAAGCTCTAAAACTCCTTTTCTTTCCATTTTTAACAACCATAGTTTATAAGTCTCTGCTCTTAAGTCCTGAATTTACCTGTGGTCCCCTTCCCTGCATACACATGTTGTGGAGCCAATGCATGTTGCTGGTTATTCCCCTTCCTATGCCCTGCCCTGCCTTGTCTCCTTGGGCAGCTCTTCTGGTAGAGGACAATGTATTCTACAGCGTGTCCTGCACGATGTCTCTTGCTCTTGCTTGGTCACTAGGTGCTGCGCTAACTGAGGACAAAATCTATTGCACTGGAATCTGCTCTTCAGTGTGTCACTTTGAAAGTAGTCATCGAAGAGGCTTTTCTGTGAGCCTGGCTTCCTCTGCGTTTGTCCTGTGCTGCGGACGCCCCGCACTGATGACAACTGGTTTTCTTCTTGTGGCCACTTCATTGCCGGTACTCCAGTCATCGTCTTCATATCCTTCACTCCTTCCCTTGTGTCCTGCACACATCTCCATCTTCTCATCCTGCTGGAATACTACCAGGTCCTTCTGGTATCCTTTGGCTATACCTGTTTGGCTTGGCACGCAGTCTTGTGTGGCTGCCTGGCTAGAAGCTTTGTGTGTGCTGGTTGAGATTTGGAGATCAAAGAAGGCAGATGGCTCTTGAGCTCATTCTGAAGTGTTTCCAGCAATGTCACTCTAATTTGAGGCTTACTCTACCCTGCTGTTGATATTTCCTGAAAGATATATGGACTTGCCTCTTCGAGTCTTCTGTTCCACTGTCAGATTTGGTTGGAGCTGGCTAGAGATTCAGAAGATACCAGGGCAGTCTCAGCAGGTCAGATGGGGACAGGGTTGTGCTTAGTCCTATTTCTATGGGAAGCCAGGTTAACCAGGAGTTAAAAACCAGAGAAGGGTGGCAAAGAAATATCATTTTATTCTTGCTTGTGGGAGGAATGATACAGGGCACTGATTCTGAGGCTTGTTTACCCTGTCCTTGCAAGATTTGCTAAATGCAAGTGCTGAAACTACCAACTTGCTGGTGTGTAGCTTTGATTTAAGTTCGACTTAAAAGCTGCTCGTTGTCAAGTTGCAGAAAGGTGATGTGTGTGAGCTGCCGAATCCTTTCTGAACTATACATGAAAATGGCTTGGACGTTACCTTGGGTACAGAGGGCCAAGAGAAAGAAGCAGAATCCTGGATGCACAGATCTTTCTTTCTGTGGGTTTTTTGGCGTGCAGGTCTCCTGTATGTGGCCGTGGCTCTACCATTTTCCTCCAGCATGTAGCAGAAAAGCAGCTTTTGCAACATGAGAACCTGTTAAATGCCATGATGAACTCAGCTCTGGAAATCTGATTTTCTTTTTAATTTCATTTTGCAGTGCTTAATGTTCTTGAGTTATGAGCTGGAGGTGGGGGCAAGAATTGAAAAGGTACGTTGGGAGAGGTAGTGCTCTCCCAATATTCAAGCCTGAGAAGGGTGTGTGTTGGGAGGAAGCACTCCAGTGTCCTTGTTTGTCTTGTGTATGGTTCTCACCCATTGCTCACAGCTACACAATGCAGAGTACGCAAAGTGGCTGCTGAACAGGGAGGTTGTTGCTTTGACAGCCTCCTCTTGTTCGTAGGTTTGAACAGTCCGTGTTTCTGGAAGAGCCTGCTGGACCATCAGCCAGCCTGGGCAGTTCAGCGTTACTGATGGACTGCTTTAAGCAGAAATGAGCCCTGTGGTTGAAAAGAAAAGAAGCCAGAGAAACAATTAATTTTAAAAATATTTGTACCCCATTCCCTGGGAAAAAAATTTGTTCTTATCTTTGGCTTTCTCCTTACTTCTGAGAGGCCCTGGCGCTGTGGCTATTAGGAAGGCCCTTACTAGGTGTGAGGTTATCCAGTTATGACAACTTGATTTGAGGGCATGCTTTTCATTAATAGTTTACTACTTGCGTGTAGCCAAGGGGCATGCCTCGGCTGGATAATTGGATTTGGAAGGCTAGTGTTTGTAGCAATTGTGACACTTCTTGCTGTGAAGCCAATTTCTGCAGCGATGCAGCTGATACAACATAGGGGCAATCTGTTACAGCGCCTTTGTTCCATGAATGTCTGACTGGTGTAAAAAATAACCACAGCAAGAGACTTTCCTCAAGAGCATACCTACTTCCAGCACAAAGAAGCAAAATCAAGACCTTGTTCTGTGTCTAAAAACAATTAAAAATGCTTTTTGGGAAAAACTGACAGAAGTGAAGCTCTACAAAGTCTTTAGCAGCCTACACAAATTCAGCATGCATGTTCTTTTCTTGAGATCCTTTGTAACATTCAGAAAGCTGTTTAGCTGCAACCTGGAACCCTTTGTTCCTCATTTCTGTTCTTACTAAATTAAAAAATGAGAAGTTGACAGTAGGTTTTTACTTGGTTTATCTTGTTTACTGTTCATACGTTCCTGGCAGGTACATTTTGTGATGCCAGTCTGTGCTTAAATGTCTCAAGCAATCTAAGTTGTCTTCACTTTTCTTTAAAAAACGGCACAAATTCCTTTAGTACTCCTTAGATGGTCAATTATTTTATCCTAGTTGCTGATTTTTGTCAGTCATACAGTTTCTGAATATGCCCTCAGACAGGGAAGTGCTGGGTTTAATTTGGCCTTACACACTTTGGGTCAAATCCAGGCCCTGTGCAACTTGGTTTTAGCTTGTGGCTTCAGGAAGCCCTGAGCTGCTCCGGAGCTCTGATGCCCTTTATAAGGCAACGATCTTGTATCTCTTTGTGATATGCAGGTTATATAGGACTAAAACTACAGCTGTAACTGAGTGTGCTGAAAGTGACTACGAAGAACAGCATATGTGATGCACAGGATGCTGCTTTCCCTCAATCTGTCTAACAATTTCAAAGAATAAATAAGGAAAGTGTTATATATTATTTTATATGCATGCAGTGCTGAGATTTTCAGTACCAATCCCTTGTTCACCCTTTAACTCACGCTTTGTCTTCCTGACAGTTTTGTTTGTCTGGTTAGCACAGCAGTGCTGACTGTCTGCCACAGTTACAGGGACTGCTTTTTGTGCTTCCTGCTATTACCTTTCCCTTTGCCGTCCCGTGTCCTGCCTTACTTCCCCGGCTCTTCCTTTTGACTACTGAAATAGCGTCTGTTCCTACACCCTCCTTCAGAGAGTGACTTCTGGCAGGTGCTGCGGTCTGATAAGGAGCACATTGCCTTTGATCGCTTTGCATGTGTTGAGTTGTTCCCCTAGCTGCTTGCTTTACTTCATTTTCCTATGCTTTGCTGTCCAGAATAATTTCCCTCCTCCTCTTCCTACCAACACTATACAATGCACAGTATAGGAGTGGATGGGGCTCCATCTGCTTCTCAGCCGTATGGGACTCAGCAGCTGCGATTTGGCCTTCACCATGCTAAATAAGCCACAGAATGGAATAGAGTTTAGAGTGATTTCACAGTGTTCCAAGGACTAGTTCCTATCTTGGAATAAAATGTTCGAGGTTGTAGGCTTACGGTCATTTGGACATGATAAGATACTAGTTGAGGGATGGATTGGCTCAGCCTTACTTGGGATGTTTGGGCAGCGCTGTCTAGGGTCTTGACTCTGTTCTGGTGGGCTAGAACATAAATGTGCTTTATGGAGCGTCAAATGCACTGGTTAAGTGGGTGCTCAAGCAACTCCCTAGGCTCTGCCAGAGATACATGGATCGTGTCAGTCATGAACGGGAGATATTCCATGCAAGGACAGTGGGGCCAAAGCAGAATGAGGTGGAGTTACTCTGACAGAGGTTGAAAGAACCACCGCTCTTGAGGGGTTTGAGACCCAAAATCCCTAATTCTTCTTTGACTGTTGAGTGTACAGAGAAGAGCAGCCCCTCACATCTGCTTTACTGCTACATATAGTTTTTTTTCCAGCCACATATCAGGGTTATCAGTAAAGCTGTCAAGAGAACCTTTGACATCAGCTTCATAAAGTGAATATCATGTTGGAAATTGCCTTAGGTAATTAATTAATTCTTCTGTAAATAGAAGGCTTGATATGCATCAATGGTGCTATGGGATGTTTCTCAAGAGGGAGATAAACTCTCCAGCAGGGCCCGTAGTGGGCAATGAAGCACTCTTCATATGCAGGAGGCTCATTATCCTTCCAGTTGAATTCTACAAGGAAACAAAAATACAATCTTCATCTTGGTGGATTATATTAGAGGGAAAGTACATCTGTTGACAATCCCTCAGGGATGTGCGTGTCAACTTGAGAGTGCCTAGGTGTGAATTTGCATTTCTCTGGTTATGAGATAGAAACAGCACAGCCTGCCCAGACTGGCTGAGCAATGCCATGCATCAGCGTGCACGGGGTCTTCAAGTTAGGAGTTGGGTAGCAATTTGCAGTCATGTCAGCGTCGCACGCAGCCTTTCCTACACCAGGTCCCAGAGTGCCTCTTTGCATAGGGTGTCAGAAGTCCAGAGCATGGCGTGTTTCCTGCCTGTGGTGCTCTCCAGGCACTAATAAGACTCACAGTGATGCTGGCGAAGCTGGCCTCCCATCTGGCAAGCTGGGAGGATGTCATTTGTTTTGCATATTTGCTTGTTTTTCAGCGCGCGGCCAGAATAGATATTCCCCAAACTGTTTTCAAAGCAATCTTTTTCTAATCAGAGTTAAAATTGTTTCTTGATACACTGGTAAACACTGTGTTTTTTCAGTGATGTTTTAATTGGATCTGATTGGCACAGAGAAGGCAATTCCTTTGAAATAAAACTAATATATGTATGGGTTTCAGCAGGATAGGAGGAGTACAGAAAGAAAAAAAATAATCCTGCTTTTTACTGCTAAAACTCTTTCTCCTCTGACTCCTAGGTTTGGAGGGGCACTTTGGCTCGCCTTCGCTATAAGAGGACAAAGGCAGCCCTCACGATACTCAAGTATTACCGCCGCTACAAAGTGAAGGCTTACATCCGCGAGGTTGCTCGACGCTTTCACAATGTGAGGCTAATGAAGGATTACGGCAAGCATGTGCGATGGCCCACTCCACCGAAAGTGCTGCGCCGATTTGAAGAGGCACTCCAGACCATTTACCATAGGTACAAAGAAAACAGTTTGCCTTTTCAGTCTAACCCAGTGGAGTGGACAGCTATTGCTTGTTCCATAAAAGTTGAAAAAGAGACTGAAGAGCATTAACTGGGTGCCGTAGATGAAGGTGTCGGTGGCTTCTGGTAGCCTAGACCAGGCAAACAATTATTCTAAGTCAGGATGGACATTTTGTTTCCATCCTTGGCCCCTTTCTCACCTTTCTGGTTGGTTTTAAAAGAAAAGAGCAGTTGCTGTTAGGTGGGGGGAAAGAGAAAAGGAATCTTCTCCACTTCCTCAAGACTTCTTATAGTAAGCCAGTATTTTTCTGCAGTTGAATAAGTGATGTTCCATGATTCACCCATATTCTATGTGCAGAAGAGGTATTTTATACCTTTATTACAACCTCCTAACATCTAAAAGCTAGTGACTTTTTTTTTTTTCTGCTAAGTTGTAGGCAAAGTAGTTACAATTCCAATCTGAAAAGTGACAGCTTCTGAAAGTTGCTGAATGAGAGAGATGTTGGCTGGATGGGTCCTCTAGAGAACTTCAGTCCAGCTGTCTGCTGGCAGGGGAATTACCACCAATTTCAAGATCAAGTCAGCCTTGGGTTTTTTCCCCAGCTGTCTCTTGAAAGCCATCCACAGCCTATCAGGGTAGAGAGTCCTGCTTTCAGAGTAAGCTTGATTGTCATAACTACAGAACTTTAGCTTCTAAAAGACTTTTCATAGCATTAATCCTGGGGATCTGGTGTTGCTGCTGAAGGCTGGAGTGTGATATGGAGTAATGGATGGGCTACCCTGCCTTGTTTGGTGTTCCAGTTGGTTAGGGTTCAACTGTAGGGCCAAATTCAACTAACAATGGAGAATGATGATGTAAATGACCCAAAAAATGGGCTTGCAAAAACCTTATTGCAAATAGATGTGCCAGTAGTTGACTTCTGGGTATGGGACGGGGTGTATGCCAGGGAAGTCTGTTAGGAGTCAGAGGTGGTATGTGACCTAAAAATGATAACTGATGTTTCCAGCTGTAGGAATGCAATGGAAGGACTTCTGTTCCCCTTGACATTTGTAGTCTAGAGGTGACCTTGTTGTGCTGATCTGGCAGAAGCAGTCTTCATAGCAGACTGTGGAACTGATTTAGGTGTTTTGCGGCAGGTGGCGAGCAGGTGAACTCATCCGGAGCGTCCCGCCAGAAGTCCTACCTCAACTGAGGGCCAAGGTTGCAGCCATGGAAGTGCTGAAGGGTCACAGAGCTGATATTGGCCTCCAAAGAGCATGGGAGGGGAATTACATCGCACTGGTGAGTACAAGTGAAGTGCTCAATGCAGTGGCTGGGGCTTAGGGTGCTAAAAGGGTGGAAATTTGAAAAAGTGACTATTGGAGAAATACTTTGAAATTTCCTCTGTAAATGAGTTTATATAGTTCCAGAATCTTTGACTTCTGCTACACTAGATGTGATTCTTCTGAGGGCTAAGCCTAACCTGAGCATCACATACAGCCAAACAGCACTAAAACGTACTAACAGTAATTCCATCAGCTGGCTCTTCAAATGGCCAAAGCTAGGAAAGAAGTCAATGTAA
The DNA here is from genome assembly GCF_023634085.1 of Falco cherrug. Taxonomy (NCBI): domain Eukaryota; kingdom Metazoa; phylum Chordata; class Aves; order Falconiformes; family Falconidae; genus Falco; species Falco cherrug. The sequence continues at coordinate 6,514,411 of NC_073716.1, forward strand.
AACTAAAATTCTAGATATAATGGGATGTTAAGAAATAGCATAAAATGAAAAGGAACAAAGAAATTCTTTCTAGGCAAGTTGCATTGCTTCCTTTTACTGCGTCCTTCCTGTAAGCATTTTGTTTTGTTAAGGGTTTGGGTTGGTTTTTTTTCAGAAAGCACATAAAACTCCAGATGCTCTGCTGCTCTTTGACGAGGCAGAGACTGGAGGAAGCCTTCAGATGAGCTGGTGCAGCTGCAGTCCTCTCTGGACAGCCGTGACGTAATGCAATTACATTCTTCAGTAAGCAAGAAGAGTTATGTGCCTGTCTTTGCTCTTTCAGAAACCAGATAACCCTCAAACCACAGGCTCTTTCATCCCTGTTGCCAATGAGCTGAAACGGAAAGACAAGTACATGAACGTTCTCTTCTCCTGTCACGTCCGCAAGGTAACTGGCATGTGTGTGGTCTGCAGACACATGGGCTGGGTGGGGAAACTTCTTGCGGTCAAGGTGAAATCTTGGGAAGCCAGGGTCGAGGAGGTAATCCTGGAGATTCTTTCGGAGGTGGCAGGTCAAAGCAGTCCCGTTCCAAGGAATGGTATCAGTGATTTTTTGGTGGATACATACCTCTGAACGTATTATATCGAAGGGTGCTTGGTTTGATGGCTTCTGCGGCCTCTTCATGTCAGAGACATGAGTAAATTCACTTCATTCTGCGTAACTGGTTTGGGTCTGACTTTTTTTCATAGCAGAATGGTTTTTTTGTAAGTTGGTTGGAAGGTTAAAAAAACTAATTAGAAGAACTTGCTTGCATAAATGTTTATGGTAGTTCATAATGATGTAAATAATGCTGGATTTAAATGTCTCAGGAAAGTATACTTTGAATTTTACAAAACCAATTTCAGTGGCAGGCCAGGGCTGCTGACGTTCAAGTGTTTTTAAGAAGCAGTATATTCTTTTTATTTCTAAAAATGTTCAGGCGGTCCCCACTTGCCAGAAGTGGAGCAACGTGCATGATTATTGTTTATGATTCTGCAATTGTTGCATTTAACAGTAGCAACAGAATTAATTTTGCAGCATAAAATCTCCCTTTACAACAACTTATTTGCTAGTGGTAGTGAGGTTTATTTTTTCAACAATGATTTGTGTATATAAAAATTGAAAACTCTTGTTGCTTTCCAAACAAAAATATTTCAGTGGAGTATTCTGTTGCTTTTAATGTGTTCTCTTTTAGAGTGTGGTTCGCTAGTTAAATGAGCAGTTTGAGTGAATACTGGTTTATATTGTTGGGATTAAAGGAGAATAGGCTGAGTCCAAATCCAAACCTCCTCTTTACACTCTTGCAGTAGTTTGGCTGGAACCTCTGTTAGGGAAAAGGCAGATGCAGCAGCATTTCCACCTGGCTTTTTTCACTTTAGGCTGAAAACAAAATAATTCCTCTTCTAATTCATTTAATGAACTAGTTCCAAATTGCTGCCATTTCTAGCTAAACTGGAATAACTGTAAAAATACAATATTCAGTTCTTTACGGTGTGATTATAGGAACTGTTGTTTTGAATGGGAATGGAATGACAGAGGGGAGTTACTCTGTGTGTGTGTGTGTAAAATATATGCATACCTGGTGTGGGAGTTTAATTTTGCTTGCTGTTACGCAACTTTTAAGCTTTTAAGTCCTTACGTTTCTCTTGCTTGCTCCCGATTCAGCTCTGAAGGACGATCTCCCATGCAAGCATAGGGGAAAGCAGATTTTGAAGCACAGCTCCATACCTTATCCTGTTCAGTAATTGCAAGCACAGAGCTCCTGCCTTTAGGCAAGTGTCTGCACAGTTCTTTTTTGTTTATGGTGTACGAAGAAACCCTTGAGCGTACAAACAGGCCTTGTTTCTCTACATCCTGTTACTGTGTTTACTTGCTGGAAAAATCCATTTTCTTCTGGGGTTTGTTGCATTGGTGTCCCAGCACTATAATAATAAAAGCAGTCTGGAGATGGAATAGGTGTTACCTATCATAAAGCAGATTTCTTCCTGAGCCTGAAAGGTTACTTGCAGTGTCTTCAGAGGTGAAGAAACCTTTAGCTTACCATAGCTGCTTAAAAAAAGTAGCTCAGCTGGAATTGGGAAATACTGCGGAGACTGCGAGGTTATAGTCTTGCAGTCTTGTGGGTTTTTAAATTATCTTGTAACTTTTTAAAAATATTTCTGGAAGTTAAATTATTGTTTGCTTTCTTGTATCAGAGAGGTCAGGCTTAATCCTCCACTTGCCTGCCTGGTTAGGGTTACCTTTGTATGGCTTTTGAAATCCTCAATAAAGGAAGCACAGGTGTGAGCACAGCAGTGCAATCTGTGGGCACAGCGACAGCGGAGCTAAGGTGAGATGGGCAGACCTGCAGCTGCCACATGTGCACCAAGCTGTGGTGAGGGGTCAGCTGGCACAGGGGAGCTGCTGCTCTGGCACAGCCTGACTGTGCCTGAGTTTTTGAAGTCATTAATACTTTTTCTGGTCTTTGTTCTTAAGGATCTGTGTTTTCTGGACAGAATATAACTAAACACAGTGAAAAAGCATCCCCCTTAGAAAAATGGTGGCCTTAAAAAAGCAAACAGAAGCACCTCTCCTCCAACAAATGGATAAAATAATTTCAGCATTGCTGTTGAGGACAAGGCTGCAACTTTGTAGGATCTTTAATGATGTGTGTAAGCCTGGTGATTTCAGTGCATCTCCGTGTTTAAACTCAAAAGCAAATGACCCCTTTCAAATCCATGCTTGGATGTACTATCTTTTTGAGTGAACCATTTGTCTTCCTTCTTGTATGGACAAGAAATGCCCAGGCAAGCCTGAAGTGAACAAAGGAGAGAAGACAAACAGTCCTGAACTTTGAAAGCTAACAAGACCAAGATTTCATATTTCAAGGCTTAGCATTTTGCTTTCCAGCCAATGCACTTCTTCAGGTAATCTGTTATGCCTTAAATTTGAGCGTCGGATTTGCAGACTAAGCAATGGTGAAAATTGTTGTAGAACCTGTAAGCGACGCTGTGCTTTGACTGCAAGAGTACAGTCTCTACCCTGAAAACAGCACCAGCCTTTTACTCTTCACATGAAACAATTTATATCCTAAGCTGTCTTTTTAAAACAAAGGTGTTTCTCTTGTCAAAAATAAAAGCTGCAGCGTTCCTGCTTCTTGCCCTAAAAGTAACAGCAGTCTGAGGGTCAGCCTTCAGTGCTGTGGGGTAGGGAGAATTTCTTCTGATTGCTACTTTCTTCCCTTTACTTTCTTAAAGTAAATAAATAAATGAAATCATAAAATTTCTTCCTTTTAGCCTTAACCTTCTTTAACTTCCCCATGTCATACCAAATGTTATCTGCACGTGTGGCGCTTGGTCTTGGCATGTGCAGACTGTCTTGGTGGTCAGAGCTTTTGAAAGGGAGCGACTTTCACTGCAGGGAGTTTTGTCAGATTTCTTATGCTAAACCTGGTTTGTTGTGGATTTGCAAATCGGCTGTTTGTTTCTCAGCTGAAATTTCGTTCACATGAAGCTTTAGCAGGGGACTGAAGAGCGAGCTATAGAAAGGAAAATGTAATTAGTTATCAGATGAGTTCATTGCTTCCATTAAGTAATACTCTTTAACAAAGCATCAGTGCACAGAGTAAGGTTCCTCAAGTTCATTCAGGGTATATTTTCATGATTCAGCTTATTTGAGGATTCTTGAGCAAAAAATGCGCTGTTACTGTTGGTCCCTTAGGCAGGCAGGCAGGTGTTACTGGTAATGAGAGTTCAGGTGAATGTTTTATTTCTGGAGCAGTGTCAGACTGCAGCTTTAAGTGAGGTACTGAATCATCACACTGCATGTGAAGTAGTTCTTTACTGTCAACAGTAATGTTAGTCGTCTGCTCTTCAAAATTTTCTGGTAATTGCAGTCTAATACACCTCTTTGAAAAGACACTAAAAGGATAAGTACCGGGCAATTTGAATAGACACATGTTAAGCCTGGAATTCATATATTTAAACACTTTCATGTATAGAATATATGACCTGTAAGATATTTGTTTACCATTAAATTCTTTGAGGCAGTTTTGTTTTTTTTTTAAGTTGATGATTGGCATTGTTCTAGTGAAGTCAAGGAAGTAATACCAACTCTCACCAGCCAGAGAACTGCTCTTCAAGTATTGATAACTGCTGGTAAAGTTTTCTTTAGCTTGAGTGTACGGTTCTTCATTTCAACAGCTTGAGATGAATAATAACAGATGAATCTGTTTGGACTGAAGCTTATATAGCTGGTTTTATAGAAGGTCTGTGAAGAGACTTTGAAGTCTCGCTGATGGGAAGTACATATGTTTGCTTTCTTGCAGTAGGTATAGGTAGAAGCAGGTCATTTCTGCCTATGGAAAAATATATCTTTTCTGAGCATCGTGGTGCTCTTCATTTTTTCAAAGGAAATTTTCAAGTTTTTTGCCTTGGGAAACCAAATGCATATTTCATGCATACCACCAGATTTGTTGTATCACCTAGGAAACAACAGTTTCTTCTTCTTCTTCTTTTTTTTTTTAAAAAAAAGTCTTTTCTTCTCACTTTCTCCCTGGTCACTTGAGGCACCAAGCTGCCTTGAGAGGACCATCTCTTCCAAAGCCCAGTGCCCTGCGGTGTCTAGAGGCCCCTGGCAGAGACTTGAAAAGCTCATTTGGAGCTTTTTCTGCTGCAGGCTAGACCTTCATTTTTCCCCATAAGCTAGTCAAGAAGCTAAATTAAGACTGATTCACATTTGGATCAACAAAGATATAAATAAAAAATATCCAGAAGGTGCAGAGAACACAATGCTAGGAAGGGCTGTTCTCCGGGAGGGTATAATGTATCTGAGAACATAAGGCCTGTCTCCACTCCTACAAAATCAAAATAATAGTGGCATTTGCAATGGTGCTGGCATTTGTCTGAATCTCTTCTGTGCATGCTTCTCAATGTGACAGTTTACTTCTAAAAACACAGCATGTATTATTTACATAAATATGCCATAGGTGCATTAGGCACCTGAAGCAAACCGGTTGCTTGGAAAGAGCCAAAAAGGACATGAATCATAGAGCAGTGAGAATTTGTTTCTCGGCTGAGAAGAGCTGCTGGACTTCCCCTTTGGTACATCTCTTTAGCTCTTTGGCTGAATTTATTGTTCACTGTGAACACCAAAAACAGTGGGTGACCACAGGAAAGAAGTGGAATTTAAAACATGCTTGTAGAACTACTACAATATTATATTGCCTTGTGAAAGCTGGGCATGCGTCTTGTCTCTGCTTTCTGGGTGGCAGCTGCAGGACCTTCTCGGTGGGGTGCCTCTGGCTGCACAGCCCAGTGAGGTCTGCTCCGTTTGTCACCGTGGGCTCCGTGCTGGAGGTGGGCATGGGCAACAGGCAGGGCATTGAGGTGGGAGCAACAAGTGGAGTTGTGGAAGTGAACAGGTGGTGTTGTCAGACTCCTTAAAAAAAGTTTCAAATAAATAAAAAAAGACACATTTGGTGACCATGGCCCCACATTTTCAGATCTGAGGTCTGTGCGGGGTGGATCACAGCCTAAGAGACTGGAGAATCATTTGCTTAAACTCCCAAGACATGGAGCATGGTGCACTGCAAGCTGCACAGCCGGATTATCATCTGAGGAGCCTGTGCTACTCTGCTCAAACAGCTCAACTTGTAGCACCAGACACTCCTAACCTACTTTCTCTGGGCCATTCAGTGTTTCTTAGCCTTTATTTTTTTTTTTCTCCCATTCATCTGCTTCCTAAAATAATCCTAATTATTCAGCATCTTTTTATGTGAGATTTGCCAGGCCCTCGGTCTTGTTCTTTAGTTTCTCTGAACAATTACTCTCCTTCACTTTCACCATGCCAGTGCTTCACCCACACCACTCCAGGTGAGACCAATGCATGAAGGACATTATTCTCTGTGCTAGTCTTCACCACATGCTAACGCCTTGCTTGTTTTCAGCTGCCTCACATGTTTGTGCCAAGATCTATCCAGAGCTGTCTAAAATCATCTTCAGTTACTTTTCCGAGCTGGTGCTGTTAATTTAAAGCTGTCATATAGCTCTCCAGTTGCATGTTTTGCCTTTATCTGCTCTGAACTTTGTCACTCTGCTGCCTATTGATGGAATATTTAAGTTCTTCAGTTGTCTCTTTCTCTTTTCTCTTTTCACCTAGGAAAATTCTCTTTATATTCATCTGCCTCATCACGTCTCACCCTTGTCTGCCCTTCTCAGTTGATTAATACATATCTGTGACTGTGATACACCGATGACTCCAGTTTTGCCTTAGTGAAAAATGATTTCTACTTTCTCACTTGCTTTTGACAAAAGTCTGCATCTTGCCTTGTGACTGGCTATTTAGTACCTGCTCTCTTGGGGCGTCTGAAAGTCTGGATAGATGGCATCAAACGTTCTCCTTGGTGTAGTATTTCCTGGACAAATTAATTGTAATGTTGGCGAGATGCGTGTTCCTCTGCGAAAACCCCATGTGCTGGAGCCTAATGTTACCAGCAGCCTGGAAGAATGAATATTTGTGATGAGTTGCTGGTGGGATGGAGGGAATTGAAATGGTCTGTGTTTAGGAAGGAGATATGAACAAAAGCATGATCCGAGGGTACAAAACACTTCTCTGGAGAGATTATAGTTTTGTTTCCTGCTGTAACATCATCCTCCCACTTCTGTTTTGGTAAACAATCATAAGAATTCCATAAGGTGTGGAATAGTGGTTTTTTAGCTTCAGTCTTCTTGGATCTTCCCTGGACCAGATGCCATTGTGAAGGTACAACATTTAGTATATTGTATCCTCTGAATGAGTACATTTATTAAACAGTTGCATATTTTTACAGTAGCTTTCCAGAGGTTCTTATGTGACATTTGACAGCAGGTTTGGTGATTTAATTTGTCAGGTACTGGGGGGATGCTGTTGCTGGAGACAGGATTGGTGGCCAAAAAAACCCATGAATTCAGAACATCAGAATACCTAGAACTGAGAGAAATTATATATGACCACTATACATGGCTTGCTGCTGGGTCACGTCATTACTTTGAATCATCAGCTGGTGCTTAACTATCTGTTCTTCCATTGCTCTTACTACATAGAGACTGGATGTATGAATTGCAACAAAATACTGGGCTGTGGGGCTGTGCACTTGGCTGTTTTCAGCAGTACTTACTGGGGGGTTTCACATATTGCTGTCTTCCAGCAGTTAATTTTTACCTTGTAAAAAATTCTGATTTTTATTAGAACTGTTATATATAATTGGGTTGGTGTTTTTTTTAAAAAAAAAAAGTTGTTTTAGGGTTGATACACACAAAAATCATAACTACAATACAAGATGGAGCTTATTTTCCCCATACACTGAGTGCCTGGTTATGCAAGGAGTGTCCCAGGTGGGTAGTATTTGAAGTTCAAATAACAAGTGAATGACCTTCCTGAGTATGCCTGAGATTATTCCGTGTGGGTGGGAGAAGACAGATGTATAGATATCTATACACAGATAATCTCTGCTGGTGTTGAGTGCCAGTGAGATTACAGGTGATGACATGGTGGTTTGCCTCAGCAGGCAACTAATGGTTCTTCACTGAATTATAGTGTGTATCTATAATTGGTCTTAGATTTACAGCTGTAGAGCCCAGTGGCAGACAAAATTAAGATATTAAGATATTAATTTTTCCCAATGGCGATGCTAAGCTGTGTTTGCTGAACTACTAGAAACTGTCAGAATATTTTGAGTACTGTAAAGTCTGTTTTCCTGGCAGCATAGGGGCTGCTGAGATCACAGAATGTTTAAGGTGGGAAGGGAGCTCTGGAGATCTGAGGGCCAACCCCCTGCTCTGAGCAGGGCCAACTTCAGAGGTAGATGAGGCTGCTCAGGCTCTCAGTCAGCTTGAGTTTGGAAAATCCCTGAGGATGAAGGTTACAGAGTCTCGCTGAGCCCTGTCCCAGGGCTGCTACCCTCCTGGGGGGATTTTTTCCCACTTGTGTCCAGTTGGACTTTCTGCTGCTGCATCTTCTACCCATTGCCTTTTGCTGTACTTCTCCAAGAAGTCTAGCTCCATCTCCTCTGTACCCTACCTTTGTCAGAGGGTACAGTCATTTGAAGATTAAAACACATTTGCCTCTTTTTGGAAACCAGTTTTAAAATTGTTTTAAGTGCACTATGATTTTCTTACTACTCAGTAACTTATAGGAATGGAGTTGGGAGTCAGGAGACCGGAGTCCAGGTTCAAAATAACCTGAGAATGGTACAAGCATTTAACAAAACCCAAGTCAACTAAAAGCCTCACTCAGTGATCGGTTAACCTTAGGGGCAGCAGATGCTTCTGAGCACTTTCTTGTTTGGTCTAGGAGTTTGCCAGGTACTGTAGCTTTGCTTTCCATGTTCCCAGAAGAGCCCTGGGCAGCAGAGCTGGGCAGTGACCTCCTGTTTAAACAATTTCTTTTGAGGAGCTTGAGCCCACTGGTGATCCTTAGACATCCTTGCCTTGAATGCCATGTTCTTAACAGAACACTAAGTCAAGTTCAAATACGGGTTGGGCAATGCCTACCTCTGCAGAAGAATCTGCTGTCCTCGTAGTGCGGGTCTGGGACAGCTGAACTGATCTCGCAGCTCGCTGCTGCTGGACAGAGCCGTCCTGCCTTCTTCCTCTGTTTACTACTACCCAGAGCCTCACCCTCTTTCCCTTGCAGTGGCTCTGATGCTCATTGTGCCCTTCCCTTGCCAAGCTCACAAACAGGGCAGATTTCTGTCTGGTTAGTGAGTCGATAGGGCTGAGGAGCACTGGAGCCAGCTCAGGGTGTTGCGTTAGGACCTCCTGGAAGGGGTGACAGGACGTCGTTCTCGATGGCAGTGAGCCTTTGGACGAGAATGGTTGCGCTCTCCCTCTGCATCTCTTGCTTAGGAAGGGAGAGGGTTGTGTTCAATTCCCCTGCAGCCTGAGGGCACTCCAGCTTGGGGCTTCTGCTTGCGAAGAAATAACCTTGCCTTCCTCCTGACAGCTGGTTGCCTTGGCTCTCCCAGGCTTCTTCTGCCCCATCCAGTCTCTTCTTCCTTCTTGCAGAATAGGAGAACTTTGGCAAGCCAGTGGAACATGCCTGTGCCCAGCTAACACATCCCCTGACGGGCAGGGGAAGGGTGCTTGTCCAGCTTTCAGCTTCTGGGGCAAGTTGCTTACCTATGTCCAAGGTGCAGATGGTTTTGAAGAGGGAAATGGGACCGCCTCAAATTTAGGATGGGCCAAAGCATCTGCTTGCAAATGCCTCAGGTCTGGACTGTTGCAGGCCCTGGTGGCAGCCTGTTTAGCTCTGTGGGGCAGGTATTCTGCATTGTGCTTTTGGGGTGACATGGATAATGTAGGAACAATGGCCGTCTGCCTGGGCTTGGTGTCTGCCAGTGGATGGGGACACAGGTTGAGTGTTGCTAGGGGAAAGCATCTGTCCTTTATTGGATTAAAGCTGTGGACTCTCCCAGGTTGCCACAGCCCTGCTGAGTAACTCTGGGAATGTTACTTCTCCGAGACTTTGTGTTTCTCTATTTGTAAAATGGGATTACGAGGTCCACCCTCCCTTTTCAGTGTTTGAAGATCTGTGGAGAAAAACTGTTTAAGAGCTATGCGAGTTTTGCGTATTTACATTGTGAGTTTTGCATATTTGTTGCTGCTGAGTTTTATTCTGCATGGTCTTGTGGTGCTCGGTGAAACTGAAAATTTGCTTCTTTACAGGTCAATCGCTTTAATAAGGTGGAGGACAGAGCAATCTTCATTACTGATCGGCACCTTTATAAGATGGACCCTATGAAGCAGTACAAAGTGATGAAGACCATCCCCCTCTATAATGTAAGTACAAGGACTGTGGAATCTTGTCTCAGGCTCTTAGTCACGGGCAGTTCATCAACTGTTTAGCTCCATTTCCGTATCCATAAAATGGAAAAAGATCTTGGTTTACAATTTTTAATATATTTAATGTCTTTAAAACAGTTATAGTGCAATTATCTACAACACTGATGCATCATGTTAGCTTTTAATTTCACTGCATAAAATAAAAGCTAAAACCCAAACTGCTTATCACGCTCTCTTCTGCTCGTTCTTCTATGTGGGTTTTTATTTGCTGTGTGCTGCAAGATCCTGGCCCCATAAGGGGGTTAGCATTTCACAGCAGCTTATGACACAATTTCTGTGTCTCTGGGGGTTTGTTTGATGCTTCATGTCGTGTTTGAATTTTTATTTTTTTTTTTAGTATTTGTTCATGTTTAATGTAAATCTTACCAAAGCTAGATTTGGAATTATAGTGAGGTATCTGGCCTTTGGGGTAGCAGAGTTTAGCTGCCAATGATCCCTGGTAGGAAGGGGGCTGGGTGAAAAACCTCGTCTTAACAATTCAGCATCCTGGAGTGTGGATTCAACTGCTTATTTGTTTTCCTCAGCCTGAGGTAACACTACTACAGTTATCTTAAACCTACAGAACCTGCCTGGGTTGCTTGGAAATGTACACAAATTTGTTGGGATGTTTGCATTGGAGAAATAATAAATCTGGCATCCTTGTATTGCTGGAAGAGCAGAGGTGAGATTAGAGTAATGGTAAAATCTAATCTGTGCATGTGGAGTGAATGATTAGCACAGACTGCATCCATAATGTTGGTTCTGTAGATCCTCTTCTAACCTCCTCGCTGGTCATCCACCTAGGCTGTGCACCCACCACAGTGTGTGTGAGTAATGTGCTCATACCCTGGTGAGAGTATTTGCTGTAGCAAAGTGACGTCTCCGTGGCAGTGCCTCTTGTTTTGAAAAGACATCACTGCCAGGGAGTTAGCAGCTCCAGGTAATTTTCTTCAGTTGATGTTGTGTTCTGCTGATATTCTCTCTTAATTGTGTAAAATGAAATTGTCAGCAGGTTACGCTGCTTAATGGCTGACTTTTGCTTGTGCAAACCAACTTGTGCAGATACATAGAGAGTGTTTTCCCTAGATGGGTGCATTTTTGGGGAAGTGTCAAGGCAGACAAGATGGAATTCTGTCCATCACAATTTCTCACTATTAGTTTTCTGCACTCTTATCCTATACAAAAGGGCTAGGCCGCTGCAATTCACTTACTGTATTGGTAATTATAGTTAAATCTGTATTTATCACAGCTTTATAAGAGTGTCTGCTTTACCTGTGTGTCTGATGGGTTTAAAGGTGGAGCTCGTGCATTTACATAACAGCACAAGACCAATCACAGTGGTGGTAACCTTAACATTTTCCTCTGAAAATCCTTAAAACTTAAAAGCCTTCAAAATTAAAGGGGGTGAGGAAGTCAGATAGAATTTTAGGTTGCCTATAGAATATCTGTTACTTAGAAATGTTAGTAATTATTGTTTTTTCACAAAAGCCCTGTGTCTAAGATAGGATGTCCATTCGTACAGAGTGCTGTAGCATAGCCTGCGCTGGCTGTCTGCTTTGCATTTCCTCTAGCCCCAAAGCAGTTAATGCTCTGTACATAACACATCTCTTGCTTTTATATCTACGGCAATTTAAGTATTCTAAATCAGCTTTATTTGTAGATCTGCAATTATGTCCTTCAGCAACCTACCACAAGGCTTCCTGACCAAACAGTTTCCGTGGCCTGAGCAACAGCTAAGGGCTTCTGGAGTACTTTGCAGAGGAGGATGGGTCCTAAAGGCCTTTCACTGACTCATACAGGTGTCAGAATAATTTTCCAGAGTGGGAATGTGATGAAAGCAATCCTTGGTAAATGCTGTAGTGATAAATTGCTGCTCTGTTGGCAGCAGCCTCTCCTTTAACCTGCTTCTCCTGCGCTGTGGTCCTGGGGAATAGCAGCAAATCTGCACATACACACCGGGATTGCATCGTGTGGTGCTAGGGTGTGCTCATTGATCCTCTTGATTAACTGCTGATTTTCTGTGCACGGCAAGAAGGAGGGAGAGGAGGAGAGAGTTTGGAGATATATTTGGTCCATACACAGTACCTGAAATATTTATATTTATGTTGCCAGGATTTCTTAAATTGAACTCTGGCAAATGCTTAATGCTATAATGCAGTTGCTTTTTCCTTTTTGTAGTTATGTTTTGTATTTTATTGCTTAATGATTTGAATATGCATTGTCTTTCACCTCTTGGGCTGCCTTGCACACTGTCTCTTGTTCTTCTGCATGCCTGATCCCTTCTTGTGTGGAAACCCTTTTACAGTGTACAGGGAGGTGGTATAAGTAGCCGGTTAGTGATCCAGACATTCCTTCAATTTTGGAGAAAGAACAGTTTGAACTGATTTGAAGATTTTTGAGAAGCAAAGGGATAGTAATTACACCAGTTGTGATGTGTATCGGTGTATCAAATGTGTCCTGCTAGAAAGATGCATGTTTGCTGGGGAAGATGGATTGCCCTTCTGATATGTAAAGGTGAACCCAGCTGAAATTTATCTGCCTGTTAGCTGTGCTGCTCGCTATCAGCATCTCGAAGCACCCTATCAACACAGCAGCATCCTTAGGGATGGTGTTTCCATGGAAATCTCATTGAAGACAGTCAGCTGATATCTGTTACGACCATAAACTTGTTTTTGGCTGAAGAAATCGCACAACAGTTCCCCTGTCTCCTTTAGCTATGTTTACATGTAAATGGTTTAAGTGGAGCCCATAACGCATGCCTGCTCAGTCCCAGGCTCTGCGTTCTGTTACTGTGGCTTGTGTGAGGAAGCTGTAATTTTGTGCAAATGATGACAAAGCAATAACTTTCCTTTCAACCCTGACTGTTTTGGTGTATTGAGATGCTGCTTTGGGGGATTTTCTGTGTGCAAGCATTCTGTCAGTTGCCTCAGAAGTACCAATATATGATTGTCTTTTTGTTCTTACCTGGAGAGAAAATAAACAGATAATGGCAGAAAGGAATTAAAAGGCGGCTGAAAGGATCTTGCAACTACCTTTCCCAGTACAGTGGTGAATACAATAAAGGATGTTATGTGGATGCTGAGAATTTTCTCCTGATCTTCAAGCAGAGCCAATAGTTAGTGCTTGTAAATACTGAGATAAGCACCTTCTCTGAAATTATTTCTTTTGTGTTGTATTTATTTGTTTGGATAGTCTAATGGCTAGGGGTGAAATAGGAAAAATTTTAAGGGCTCTTGGACTTCCAACACGGTTCTGTTGAATAATTAATGTTTAAATAGGCTTTTCAAATCCAGACATTGCAACTTGTTCATCTTTCACACTCCGTGCGCGTTTAAAACCTTGATGGCAGTAGTCCCTGTGGTGCTATTGTGCTCACAAGATGTTATTTAAGCATGCAAATTAACTTTAAGGGACACTGTAAACCCAGGCAGCTGTTAATGGCTGTCCGTGAAGTGTAGCTTGTTTTTGAAGTGTTTCACAACCTCAAGATAATGTGAATGGTAGAGAGTAAACTCCACCTGTGTTGGCTGTACTACGCAACTGGTAGCAGGAGGTCTCTGCTCAGTGTTTAAAATACCAGCAGTTGCTGTAGTTCAGACAGACTGTTGTACTGTGATAATAAGCCAACAAAATACGAGTGATTCTAAACTTGTGTAGTGTTTCATCCAGAAAACAGGGCACACACTGCGCTGCTTCATGTTGGTTGTGGTGTGCTTTTCTGGGACAGTGCTGCTGTCTGGTATGTGTTAGACATCCAGAGCTGGAACAGGTTTCTTGGAAACAATACGTTGTGACTGCTGAAACAAACACGCGGATCCAGACTGTTTCCGAATATGATTCATGCTTCTGAAAGGAGTGAGTAGTCTCCAACTCGATTTGTGCTAATATCCTTTCCAACACAGGCAGTGGCGTTACTTAGAAGGCATTTTTTCTTTAAGAAGAGAATAATGAGATTTTCATTTCCACAAAATGGTATAGCGGTGCCTCTTTTAGGAGAATGTGGCTTCTCTCTGCAAATCTCTGAATGACTCAAAGGAGTCATGTAGTCCTTTAGTGGACAGAGAAGGTCTGCTGTATTCTCTCCTTGTTCTCATCATTCTTTTGCCTTTCTCTTTTTTTTTTTTTCATTTATTTTCACTGGTTTGTTAAATGTAGTTGCCTCTCGATGACTCTTTTGCTATCCTTATATTTCCTTTCGACAGCATAGATTCACTTTATGCTTTTTTCTAATACTCATCTGAACAGCCTGTGTACCCAGATTGCCACTCCTAAAATTTTCCTACTTTTTGCTTTGTGAGATGATGAGGACAAAGCTTTTAATGTGCCAATTCACAGTTACTTAACAGCCAAAAAACCACCCCAACCAACCCAAACCAGAATCCCCCACCTTTTTATTTGGTTGGAACAGCAAGATCTTAATCTGTGCTAAAATACTGGAATCATCACGGCTTTGTGGGGTTTGCAACTTGTATTCTTCATCAAGATGTTTAGGCTTTCAGTAAAATTCATTCTTACATTATCTGTGCCTCATTGCGTTCCCAGTGCTGCATGTGTGAATTTGAAGATGGCTGTTGGGCAGTCGCATGATTATTGTTAGTTTCCTTTGAAAGGAAAGAAAAAAAAAAAAAAAAAAAGCAGGTGGCTCTTCAACTGAGCAGTGTGGTGTCATCCAGTGCAAGATTTTTGGGAAAGCAAGCGTTGGCTGTTAGAAATCTACCTGGTGCACTCTTTGGCTCGTGGCACTGGATATGCAGAAGGGCACTACAGCAACATGGGGCAGTGCTGCTTCTGTCAGGAGTTGCTCAGCGTGAACCCCATCTAGACAGGAAAATTTCCTTGCCCCTTTGAGACTGTTGACTTAAAAACAACACCCTGTCATTTCAGGAGGAGTATGGAGGACCTGCACGCTGCTGTCCCCTGAGCTCTGTGGTAGAGGGAGAAGTTGTGAGCGAGCATGGCGTCCTGGAAAGAACTAGCCTGGTGAGTAGCAGATTTGTCGACGTGTCTAACAATGTTCCTGCTTTCTCTTCACAGTTGATAGGATTGAGTGTCTCCAATGGAAAGGACCAGCTCGTGGTCTTCCACACAAAAGACAGCAAGGATCTCATTGTCTGTCTCTTCAGTAAAGAGCCCTCTAACGACAGCAGGATTGGGGAGCTGGTGGGAGTCCTGGCAAGTCACTTCAAGAGGTCAGTGTTGGGGTTGGGTTTTGCTGAAAACTCAGTTTAGCATGCCAGATCAGAAACTTCTCCTGATGTCGTTCTCACGTCAGTGTTGAGCTTTATCTACGTTACTTCACTGTATTACTAGGATACCAGAGCAATGTTTTTTTCCTTGCATTTTTGGGACATGCTTTTTAATCACAACACTTTGCTTCCCCTTCTGCCTTCCCTGTATGTGTATGTTAGAGCTTGGGTGTTTGGGGTAAGTATCACTTAAGATGCATTTTGAGTGTATCACAATGTCTCCTGGATGCTTCTTACAGTCAAACTCTTCACACATATGATTAAGATACAGCTCTTCATTTCTCAAACTGCTCTTCCTAGCCCCAGTATCAGTAGAGATGAATTATTGCTTGAGCAGCAAAATGTCATCTCTGTTTCTTGAAAATTGTCTCATAAATCAATGTGCAAAAGCTGTTTTATTGGTGGACTGAACACTTAAGTGGTTATCCTGCACTGAGCTGCTTGGAGCTACAGCTGAACTAGCAGTAATCACCTTTACACTGATGAGCAAGTTCAGGGCTGTCCAGACAAGCGTCACAGCAGTGGCTGTGTTGCAGGCAGTCACGTAAAAGTAACTCTATAAAGAAATGGTGTGTGGAGTGAACAGGTGTCCGGAGTTGTTCCCTTGCTCCTCCAGAACAGATCCTCTTGAGGACTGATGTTGATCAGCATCACATGCAGTGTTGGCTTTTGCCATTCACAATATTATGCTCCATTTATGACCGATAAAGAGGAGTCTTTACAGGTAAATTTTCATACAGAGCTACAAGCGGCAGGACAATGATAGTGAGTTTTAGGTTACATTAGGTCCCTGGGTAACATTTTTTTTTATTTTTTTTTTAATTCAAGAAGAACGTGCCAGTTTAGCCACTTCTCACCACTAGTGTGTAAAGTTCGCTGCTGCCTGTACTGCTGGAGGCAGGTGCCACATTCATTTGAAATGAATTCTCAGCATCAGCATAACTTCTTTTGGGAAACTGAGTGCTGGAAAGCAACAGAAAACATTCTCTGTTTTTGCTTTTACCTAAATAGAGTTTCATTTCAAAGGCAGCTACTCTTAAAGGCTTGGAAGATCATGGGTATTGCAAAGCAACACACTTCATTTTGGGAATCCTGTGAAATACCTGGAGTTCTTTCATGTCTGGTGTGCTTTGAACACAGGTGACATCTGTCTTCAGATAGCTGATGCTTCTCAGTGCTTTAACAAGTCTCTAATGTTGGAAAGAGCTGTGAAACTGTTGGTTACACTCCAGATCCTGTATGTTCAGTGTTCAGACTGCCCTGGTTTGCTGTTCCTTTTGCTCGGATGTTACTACAAAGTACCCAGCCTTTTTGTCACCTATCCAGTATAGTTCAGTGTGAGGCATGTGCTTCGTGTTAAGAAAGTGTGTTGTGTGGCCATCAGTCTAAAATACTGCACCTTTCATAGAAGGTTATAAACTATTGACTTTCAATTTCTTACACTGATTTTAACAATGACATTTTTATCTTTAAAAATAGTTAGCTTTTACCTGATCACTGTCTGTAGAAGGAAGGCAGTTAAATACACTTATATGCTGTTTAATCTTCACTTAAAACAGTATTTTGTGTGTGTGTGCTTGAAGTGACAGATCTCAGCACAGCTGGTGAAATAGGAGAGGTGGTCTAAAAGCCTGTTTTTCTCCAACCTCTAATAAAAATTACTGGTTTAACAGTAATGTACAGGAACGTCTCACATTTAATTTTCCTAGTATCTAAATGTCATGGTTTCCCTCTTCAAAGCAGTATCTGTAAATCAAGATAAAAGGAAATATTCTTGTTTTCAGCCACTTTCCATTTTCTAAGTGTAAAAAAAATCCTGTCAGTGAATGGGATTAGCTGACCCTTTGCTTGAGAGGCACTTTGGGAATTCCTTGTTAAACAGGATTAGCTGAAAGTCACCATGTGCCTCGTGGCAAGTGTCAGGTTTCTCTGTCCTGCATGTAAGAAGGTGGTTGCTGTGAAAAGAAAGTGGATCTAGCAGTAAAATCTTGAGCCTAAAAGTTCAATTGCCTTGTGACCCTGTAATGGGATTTCAGAGCTCCATTCCACCTGGGACGTGGGGAGCACCTTCCTTAGGTTACAGGAGAACTTCACTTAATGTCCTCTCTGAACACACAGAGCAATTTCCAGCCATCTCAATGCCAGTCCTGAACCCCCTGTTGTGAGGTTTTAGAAAGGGTAAGGTTGCACAGCCACCCTCGGTGATGTGTAGCATAGTAGGTAGTGGTACTTTAACTACTTGTATAATAAGATAGTGTAAAATTCCATGCCAGTCTGTGTTAGGGTGTAAGAAGGATGAGGGGTAGGCTGGTGGTGTCGTCTGTGCTGAGGATGCCTAAACCTTCTAATTCAGAGAATTTGTTTCAGGTTTTCTTATTTTTCCAAATTCTTTGAACTGGGAACTTCAATGCTGACACATCTTGCATCGGGAATTTTGGAAATTTTCAGCCAGAAATAGGTTAGACATTTTAGAAAAAGTTTCAAGGTAAATGTCTTTAGATGCTGTTATTTTTGGGCAGCTGCTTTTAGGGAAGTTACGCTTTTCCTGTTCTTTGGCATAAAGGCTGCATGTTTGGGAACGGATTGCCTGAGTTCATATCTTTTCCCTTCACCCATGAAAATCTACCTGAAGCAGCATCTTTTTAAAATTATTCCTAGTATGATTTTTCCTACTTGCAGGATGTGGTCACAAATTATATTTATGTAGTGTAAAATAACACGACATTTCTATGAGCTATATGGTTTTGGAGTAACGACTCTTCTGCTAAAGACAGTGAATTGAATATAGTCGAATTAGTAGGTGTTCGAGTCATACTTCTAATATAGCAGCTAGATTTTATTTTTTGTTAACAATGCAATTTATTAAGTTACTGAATTCCCAATAGAAATTATGGGAAAGTCAGCTGAGATGCTGATGTAACGGCCACAGTAAGTTCATGGACACGTCTACACACCATTTTGCAGGCAGACATGAACTTGAGTTTGCTGGGGTGTTTTCCTTGCTGTTCTCTGGCTGTGGCTGTCTTGACCTCAGTGATGGGCATCTCCTGCTGGAGCCCTTGTGCCTGCCGCATGAGAAGAGCTGTGTTTGAGTGAGCACATGAAATAGCTGGAAGTATCCTCTAGGAGCAAAGTGTGTTGTAGGAGCATCCATTGTAGGAGCAAGCATATGAAATTTGGATCATGGGACGCTTCTTACGCTACTTCGCAGGAAGAAAAGATGCTCTGAAGTGACTAGGGCAGCACGTGGCTCTCGTCGTTGGTTTGCCAAAGCACTTGCTCACAATGCAGGGGAAACAGCTCTCAGAAGTTGTGAATGTGGCCGGTGTCCCTTCAAGTGCTGGAACCTGCACTCAGGAGAAGGGGACCTGAGTAGCTCTTGGAGGACGTAAAAGGGGAGGATTATCAGCCAGGAAAGGACTTATCCTTTCCATCTTTTACATCCATATGCTTCATGGTCCTTAAGGGTCTAGAAGATGTCTCAGCTGACCAGTCCAACATACTGAGGGCTCTTTGTGGATGTACTTCAGAGCCGTGCTTCACCAGAGAAGACATGCTCGTAGCCAGTTTCCAAAGCACTGATTGATTTTACTCTTTGTCTTGTGGCTCTCACACTGTGTGTCACCTCCTGTACCCAGTCCTCCCTGCAGCACGCAAGTGTTGTCATCACTGGGGACTGTAAAGGCAGCTCAGATGTCACCACTGAAGATGGCCAAGACCCATCCTTTGTCCCCAAGCACTGTGCTCCGTTATACAGCACACCTTTTTGTCTGTGTTAAAACACACATGGTATTTTCTGTCTGACTTACCCGTGCCGTTCAGATCAATGTGTATCAGTGGCCTGCTCTTTTCCATGCTTTCTATTCCCCTAATTCCTGTATTGTCTGCAGCCGCAGTTGCTGGTTTTCTTCCAGGATTGCTGAAGGGAAGGGCGAGTTAAAAGAGCAGTAAAAAGCAATCCCTGCAGAACTCCAGCAGAAAATCACTTGCCTAAGGGTAATTTTGTATTTTCCATTGCACTGTGAGACCTGTCGGCGAATTTTAATCATTAGTGTGCACTGGAATAATTTTCCTTAGTTCTGGGCTCTTAAACTGGCATGCCTTAGAGCCCATTGCATTGGCACTGCTATGCTATTGACCAAGCAGTAATTCATAAAAATGAATCTCAAACTAGTACGAGGGGCTGTAGGCTGCATTAAAGCCTGTTATCCTGTTCTTATTCCACACAGGGCTCTTTGGCTTGGCAATAAGGCGTCTTTAGGAAGATTACGTTCCTCAGCTTTCCCTTTTACATGCATTAAGTATTGTAATTTTGCTCCATCTGTGCATTTCATTACATTAGCCTAGATGGTAGCAATTTATTTGATTGTGTAAGTGGAGGGGTTTGGTTGTTAGGCTTACTGTCACATGCACATGTATTGTCTGTGTGTAATACAGGATTGTGAGTGTGTACATAGAATCTATACATACATATGTAAAAAACTGGGGGAAATTTATGCATATACATATATTTATCTGTGCACATATGTAAAAATTAGAGAAAATATGTGTATATATTTATATACACATGTGCAAACATGTGGAAAGTATATGTATATATACATATGTGTAAAGATGGGGAAAGTATATGTATATACCTATATATACATATATGTAAAAAAACTGGGGGAAAATCTGTGCCGTGAGCCTTTCAAAGCAAACTGGAATAGGAACATGTTTGGTGTAAGGTGCACAGTTTGCCCAGGCTTCCATATTAAGCCAGATTTGCATGGGGAAATGCGTCCTTACAAAATGCACCTTTCTTTGCCGGCCATCAGCAGTGCAGTGGCACATAGGGGATATATCTGGGATTATAGCTTTATTATGCTAAATACCATCAACAAACAGATTCTGGTCCAAAGGGTTCACAGGCTAAGCAAGCCCGGGAGCCTGGAAGGGGGAGAAGTGGGGTTGCATAGTGTGTGTGGGAGTGAGGCTACTCACCCCTTGGTACGGACACAGGAGAGACCAAAGCTGGGCTTGGGGCTGGGGCATGCTCAGCCTAGGAGAGACCCCTTTAGGCTAGGGGAGACCCCTTTAGGGCACGCAGAAAAGCCTTTCTTGGGGAAAAAAAAAGTGTGCACTTCTGACTGGTTAATCGGTATTCAAAGCTTCAACCATAAATTCTGCTTTCAATAGAACTGCTTAAAACTTTGGATGAGTGTGGCATGCTCCTAATCCCCCTCAACTATATAAAACAAGTGTCAGAACAAAGCCTAGCCAGAATTGCAGGCAATTTGGGGACATTAAATATATTTCGTAAAAAGAGAGGAACGCACAGATATTTTTTTTCCTGTTTTTTTGCTCTTTGCAACTGTTCATCTTGTGGTAAACAAAGCTTCCTGCAAACCTGTTTAAGTGAAAGATTTTAAATTTTGCCATTATCGAAATAGTGGTGCTTAAGGTTAAGCTCCCAGAGTGCTGCCTACTGGGTGATTTGTGTTAATAGTATGAATGCCGAGATGTTTGTCAGATAAATGGAAAGAAACATTCTGTAAATACACATTTTCAATCAATTGTGGAAGAGTGAGGACAAGCATTTTATACATTTTTGATGCTGTCTGTAAAAAAAAAAAAAAAAAAAAGGAGATTCAACATGATTTGATTTTGCTTGTTTAGGAAGAAATCCTCACTCAATTATAAGCACAGTCTGGAACACAAATCATTAAGTAGGAGAGCCCAGTTTGATTAAAATCAATTCAGTATTTTTTAATTTGAATTTTTTCCACTGATATGAAGACACAGAGCTTCTAGCTCAGGCCCAGGTATCATGCAAGAGGTTAAACCCCTTCGTTTTGTCATAAAAATGGTCTTTCATATCAAAACTGCACTGATTTTAATCAGTTTAAAATCATTCCTTTCTTTTAAAGCTATTTACCTTTCTCTTGTAGAAACCTTGATTTACTGCTGAGACTAGTATATTTACATGCGAGTTAAAACAGAAGCATCTTCTGTAGTCAGCAACAATCTGGAGGAGACAATGGGAATTCATGGTCTTGGGGGTTTTTTGGACAAAGAAAGAAAGAGGAGCCCGAACTGGTATTTGAAAACACAAATGTGGTGGTGTGCCACTCACAAAGCGACTTTACTCCAAGGAAATAACCATCTCATAAGGCAGAAAGCTTCCACACAAAGGAAGAGTGTTACAACTGCTGGTGTCAAATTAATCTGTCACTTAAGCTTTGTGAGCACTATGAAAATTATCCATTAACTGGCAATGGGTGTCAGCAGCGCTGGCAGCCGGGCCAGTGATGAGTACTCTTTAACTGGAAGTTTCTATCAATGCTGGTGATTTCTTGTACGCTAGATGAGATCAAAAGGAGTTCAACGCCGCTTCAGAGAAGCAGGCTGGAAACAAACTACTTCAGAATTGCTATTTAATATGATTTGTCCTTTGTCACCACTGCCAACTAACCTGTGTTTAGTTCTGATTCAGCTGTGCCAGTGGCTGACACCATTGTTAGCGGTGGCTGGAGCCTGACAAAGGACCAGACTTTATTCATATCAGACTCTTCCCTAACATTTCTTTCAGTGCTTAAGCTTTGTTTTTACACAGGATTTCAATTCATACTGAATTTGTAGTAAAATTCTGCTGTCATTTAAGGGGGGAGCCCTAACGCACAGTTAGCTGTCAGCTTTTAAGCAGCAGGTACCCTGCGGAAGGGTAGTGGCAAAAAGAAAAAAAGCTTCCTTATACAAAATACATTTTTAAAATAAATAAACTAGAAGAATTGGCTTAACTCTCTTAGCTTGTCTTAGTGACTTAAAATTTTTTTCTAGGATTTAGCTAAGATTTACCTTTGGCTAATTTGTGATCTTTATAATCTTTCCTGGTAATTCCCCTGTAGGTTTGCTGAACTCACAATTGTACCACAGGTTAAGGAATGAGAGCTTTCCTTCAGAAAATACATTGCATAGATTAATGGTCTGTTGCTTTCAGGAACTCCAGGACATGAAGATGTGGAATTATAGCACTCTGACAAAGCACACGCTTTAATTCTTTTATATTTTGGAAAATGTTTCTTCAGCTGTTGATGGAACTGAGTTTTTTCAAAGACTTGTCCTGCTAGAAGGGAACTCATTCAGGAACTCGGAAGAGGATCATTTCCTTCTTAAAACTCATCTTCCCGATGCTGCTGCTGCAGCAGTGTTTGTTTACTGGCTCTGAAGTGGGTCCTGAACTCCCTGGCCAGGGAAGCCTTCCCCATCTCACATCCCAGTGGCAAAGTAGCTTTTTGTAACACTTCTCAATATGTTCCTGGCATGGAAAAACCCCTTGTCTCCCACAGTCCTGGATTTATAGAGAATAGAATGAGCGTGAGAGAGGGGCTTGGGCTTTCAAGAGGCTGAATTTAATTTTTGCAGCAAAATTATGAGTCCTTTATTTGAGTACTTGCCCTCCGCATCTAAAAGTCAATTATTTTGTCTAGTAACATGAATAGTAGTAATTTATTGTATTTTATGACCTTCTTTGGAATACAAAGAGGTTATTGATCAGTTTTTCCTTCCCTAGCCTGCCTGTGTCCTACCACCACCGATAGCATGAATTCTGTCTAAAATCCACTGGGAAGAGGACTCTCCTGAGGCTGAAACACAATCAAGTTACTTTATGCCAGCATCTCTGTGTAACTTTGATGCTTTCCATCCTGTAAGCAGCACCTAGGTGCTAAAGCTCCATGCAAATGCTCAGGGTCCTCATCGGACAGAGATCTTGGTAAAAATAAAAAGTTACTGGAGCTTGATGTGCTTTGAAGGAGATTGACTTTTCTGATGGGTTGCTTGGTGTTTTCTGCAATTGTTTTATATTCGGGAAGTCTTATTCAGGGCACTTAAAAAATCATCGATTACTTTGAAAATTTAGAATCAGGTTTCTGCAGTAACTCTTAATTGCTATGAAAATAGCTCTCTGGTGACCCGAAGGTCCTCTCCAGCCCACCACACCAGTGTGATGTATTACTGACACACGATGTTTTGTCTTAGCCTTTTGCAGAGTGTTATTTGAGTTGCCCAGGTCATTCCCTGTCTCCAGCTAGTGGATATAGTGGGCTAACACAGGTGAATCCTTTCTGTTCTTGGACAATCTGTAGCAGCAGTGTGAAACTTGAAGGATTATTTGTGGTCTGGGGGGGAAAATATAGCATTGAGATTGTCAGAAGCTGTGATATGTGTTTTGCAGTGTCCTAGAATAGAAAATTCAAACTCCTCCTCCTCCTCCTCTCTAGGTGTTATAGAAGCATCATACTTCAAAGTATGAACATTTTAATATTTTAGAGCACTTAACATTTTCTGTGCCCTTTTATGAAGCTCTGTCCAGCTCTTTCCTGCCCTTGACAAATTTATGATCAGAATATAAAAACAATTAAGGAAATCACACCTGAGTAGTTGTTCTGGCGCAGTGGTCTGAAGTTTCTACATTCTGCAGCGGCCACAGCAGCCTCCCCTCTCAAGCATCCCTTTTGATGCTGCGTGCTGTGGATTTTCTCCAGAGAAGGTATTGTGGGAGTAGGTGAACG
Organism: Falco cherrug; assembly: GCF_023634085.1. Taxonomy (NCBI): domain Eukaryota; kingdom Metazoa; phylum Chordata; class Aves; order Falconiformes; family Falconidae; genus Falco; species Falco cherrug. Next base: position 6,538,067 of record NC_073716.1, read on the forward strand.
GGAGTGTTTCATCTTACAAAAAATGTTTCTTATGGGCTCTCAGCTACGTTCAGTATATTCATTATGACACCTTTCTGAGCATATTATTATTTTCAGTCCTGAACTACAGCTCTTGGCATTCATTCAAGACTGTGAAAGTTTGACATGAGGCATCACCTTGCCAGCTGTTAACAAACTGACATAAGCAGAAAGTGTCTTCTAAAGAATCTTCGGTGGTACAAACCGCAGTACAGAAATCCCAAGCCGCATATAGAAACTGAGCGCGGTGCTGCAGGAGCAGTCTGACGTGGCGGAGTTACACTGCCAGCTGTACGTATGTGGTTGCACAAGTAAAGGTTGTAAATACTGATGATCTTGCTGTTGGTTTAATTCTCAACCAAAGCATTGGCTGCCTGCTGTTCCAAGAGCCTTTCCTCTCCAGTAAACAGATGGCCCCATGTTGGCTGGCCTTACCAGGGCTTAGTTTCACTAGCAAGTCAGTATTATCAAGCTGTCAAAGGACCCATCTGCCCCAAGCATCTGTCCTGGCATCCGCTGGTCTGTATGCTGGGAACCTCCCTGCTTTGCAAATCTCAGGCATATAAAACTTCTATATTTTTGTTTTATTTGGGGAGGGGATTGTAATTCATACCATCTGCCTCATGTGCTTAAGTGAAGGGATGTTACACTGGAAAACAAGCTACTAGAGAGAAGTAATCTTTTATGGTCCCCTGGTAGTCTGTGGTCTGCCATCACTACACCAGTATGTTTTACTTCACTTTTTTTAAAAAAAGATGTGGGTTTGGACTCAAAACTGATGCAGAGATATTTTTTGATGTCAACACACAACTTGTGCAAATTCTGGTGTATTTAGTGCCTGCTTTGCCACTGACTGTCAGCTCTCCTTCCCTGTAACGTGGGGTGCTGCTGCCGACAGCGCCGGTTGGGATTGTCAGTGCCCAGGAGCTACTGTTTACAAACCTTTGTAGACTAAAAATGTCTCGTAAGTGGTGCTTAAATATTAGCTTAAGTTGATGCAGTCCCTGTTTGTTTATAGTGAGTCACTCACAGGGTGGTTTTCCTACCTTGAGTCTTATTATTTCTGATTAAAGGTGCTTACTGGCCGTTCATCAGCTCTGTTGGCCAGGTCCAAGCTTATGAACGCCATTGCCTTTTAATGACATACCTTCCGTTTTGGAGACAGCTGCTAAATATCAAACAGATGTTTTTGTAAAGATGAGGACAACAATTATTTTCAAGGCTTTAATGTTTTTAGAGAGGTGAAAATTTAATAGAATAAATAGACTCACTGGATATCCCTTATATTTGAAGCAACGGGGGAAAAGATGCATTTTGCTCTTGAAGCCTTTGGATCTTTGATAAGCCTCATCAGAAATACTTCTGCTACTTTTTACATTCTTACATAAAACAAAGAATCATAAAAGTACACATTAACAAAACTTCCCTTCTGGTTTTCTCCTTTACAGCATCTTCAGCAGAGCCAAAAATTTCTCTTTTAAGCTTGCTTTCCTTCCTTTTATCTCTTACCCAGTTCATTTCATCTTGTGAGCTCGATATTTGAATTGTTCTCAAAAAGGCACTTCATGTTTCTGTGACTGCTCTTTCAAAAGTAATTAGTTACTTTGGCACATAACTGAAATTCTATGCTTAGAGGATAGGTTTTTGTTTTGTTTTGTTTTGTTTTCTGGAAGGTGTGGAGCATCTATTTGATAAAATTTGGATGTGGTAAAGACCCCTAGCTTGGTGCTTGACATTTTTGGAAATGTTTAGGGAACTTAATTTTTAAATATGGACTAAATACTTGGTAAAAGTATTGGGTCCCAACAATGCCTTCTGAAGCCAAGGTCAAATAAATTAGTATTTAAATGTGGCTGTACTAAACTGGCTTTGAAAAACAAACCAACCCAAGCCTTTTATTTCTTTACAGTCTTTATAGCTTTTATTTTGTCTTTTTGTAACAGATCCAGAACTTAATGACTGAGCTGAAGTTTTAAAGCTCATGCTAAAAAGTAGGCTGGAAAAAGAAAAGACAGTCTGCAGAATCAAGTTCGTGTTATAAAACTGAAGTATATCTCCTTAATATATTGAGCCTGGTGTATTCTCCTTATAAATTCTTCTTCGCCAGCTTGTAATTTTGCTGCTGTGTTTCTTACCCAAATATCTGAGTGAAGTAAGTGCTCACATATTTTGTCCATGGTTGTCCTCTTTCCTCTTTAGCGTGCCAAAATCCTAAATAAAGCTGTGTTGAGGTTTTTTATGTAATATGAAAAAGATTTGCATAAGTGTAGTTATGATAATTTTTGTGGTTAGTTTTAATGTGTTGGCTTCATTTCAGTCCTTCAGATCCCTAAATCAGTTTTGATTTGCTATTGCTTAAACAGTGCTTTTTCCCCCTTTTTTCAAAACAAATGCGTTGAGAATGATCCGAGGCAAATTTCCCTGTAAATCTATTTTGTTCATAAAGTCAGGCTGAAACTGTTCACTCCTGCCCATAGCTCAGTAGTTACGTGTAATAATTTATTATCCAAATAAGATGTTTTAATGCTAAATTAAGTAAGGGGGGGGAAAAAAAAAAAAAAGGATGACTGCTGGTGTGGATTCCCCGACTTACATTTCTTACCAAGCACTTGGGCTGGAGCCTCCAGTACAGCAAACTCTGCTGGTGTGTCTAGCCTGGCGCACAGAAGGACCAATGGCCAGAGCTCTGTGACTTGTCCCTTCATGTTCACCCTCAGCATGGCTCCAAGGGTTCTTGTGTCGCACGACCTACTCTGCCAGAGGTAACCCAGGGGTGGTTTGTAACCTGCTGTTGGGGTGTGGATTGCAACTGCTGTGCTATGATGGACAATTTCCAGGTATCCCCAGCATCAGGTGTGTCTGGGGACAAGATCAGATCACGCCCCAGCTGCCTTCTCCCTCAGTAAAACAGAGGTTCTGTATTACAGCACTGCTAAGGACAGGCTCTGAGCAAAATCCCTTCCAGTTTTATGTCTTAGAAAGCAGTATTCCTTTCTTTTTGAGGTGCTGCTTTTGACACCTGCAGAGCGTGGTGTGAGATTTTGGACTGCTTCCAGGGTTGCTCCTTCACCAGTGGGCATTACCACAACTTCCTACTGCTCTCCGTCAACTTGCAGTAAAGCCATGTGTGTGCTGTGTATAAATGTGTACAGTTTGATTTGCATCTTCAGAGTATGCAGCATCCCAAAGACTTCGTGTGTCCGGGATAAATCTCCATTCGATGGAGCCAGCTGGAGTTCAGAATTCTCTCCCTTGCAGATCTGGTGGCTGGCTTGTGCCTTTGTGTATCACAGGCTCCAAAGGGTAACGCTGATGGGAACTGTGTTGTGCCTGATGCTATGAGCTGTGTTATCACTTCGAGATGCTTTAAAAAAAAATACAAAAATTTCCACATTAGAAAATGTCACCTTAAAGAATCTGGCCTCAAAAAGTGCTGCTGGTACCAGGCTAATGGGGCAGGTCATATTTAGAGCTGTAAAGCCTGGAAATGATCAGTTTGACATGCTGATTTGCCTTAAAACCCTGGGTTTTTTGAGGCAGAACTTCTAGGGCTTGGAGATGTGTGTGTGTGTGGAGAGACAGCAAATGACTCTCAGCGCAACTGCTGCATTTCTTTGGAGGCTGTAAATGAGGTCAAACCTGAACAGTGGTGTTTGAACTGTGGCAAGGAGGATCTGCCATGACAATCCTTCTATTTAATGCTTCAGTCAGTGGCTCTGGTGTTTACCTTGCCACCCAGCTCGAACCTGATCGCACTGTAGCTGGCTCTGCAGCAGCTCTGAGGCAACTCCATGGTGTCCTTCAGGCACGGTAGAGCAACCTGGTTTTTCCTGGGAGTTCACGTGGGAGTGCCAGCAATTAGGGAAGCCTTCAGCATCTCTGTGGTGTTCAGCTGACAGCTATTGCCAAGAGAAAAACAATGAACCATTTTTTTCGTGTGACGCTCGCTGGTTTGCTAAATAGTTCACAAAAAGTGCTTCATGTGCTGGGTTTGTTACCCATGTAGGCAAGGGGAGAAGCTTGGTTTGCAGAGCCCCTTGGCTCCCCGCAGTCTGTGGCTTGAGCGGGTGGGGAGGGGGTAGCTTCTGCTCTTTCATTACGGTTCGTTTCCTTCAAGGATTTCATTTGGGAGCTGCAGCACTGAGCAGAGCAGTAAATGCAGTCCAGGTGATACAAAACCAAATTAGAAAAGCCCAAACAGCACCTGCTCCTTCCACCTTCAGATCACATCTGACGTTGCACTCTACCTCAAAGGTGTATGAGCTTGTCTGTTTTCATTGGCCTTTTTTTTTCCCCCAGCTAATGGGGAAAGTTGCAGTAGAAGGAGCTCCAAGTACACACCAGGCATGGTGAACAGCCAGATATTACTTCAGAAACAGAAAACTCCTGAAATGCTGGAATTTTCTAGGAGCATCATTTTCTAAAACATCTATCTCTGCTTATATCCCTGAGGACCCTGAGAAAACCAGCACGCTGCCTGCTCTGACTACTCAGCAGCCACAGTTTAGAAACAGTGTGCTAGTTTTTTAAAAGGCAGGATTGGACAGGAGATAGAAACGTGGGTTTGAAATAGCATTGCAATATCATTACTCCTGCGCATCTGACAATGAAACCAAGCCTGGTCCCCACCTTCCTGCTCATGCAACCACAATCCAGGTTTTGTTAAATATTTGGTAATATCCTTTTGCCCCTTTATTTTCCCCTTTTCTCCCTTCTTGAGGCTGTCTCCAGATGAACCATGTTGGTGCCAGTCGACCTGTACGGGCTGGCAGAGCGCCGTGTTCGTATGCTGGAGGGGAAGCAGCCACACAAACACAGGACCTGAGCAGCTTGCGGTGGTGGTCTTGCTTTGGAGCCAGTGGGATCCTGTGCCAAACATGGCAGCGTCTTGGATCCAGCGTGTGCCGCACTTGGACTTCAGTGCGAGAGCACTGTGGACCACTCTGCAGTGAAGAGTCAGAAAATGGCAGATGATGCGGCTTGGCTTGATGGGTTGTCCTCCTTTTGGGGTTTGAGTGACCGCTGCAGTTTGGGCTTCTATCCACATGGTGAAGCTCTTCTTCTGGCCTTGGCACATCCCTCCGTTTGCCCTGCGAGCCTTGGCTTCCCAGCGCGGCTCGGATGAGAGGAGGCAGCTACTGCATGGACAACTGCCCTCTCCTTCTCACATCTCTCCTCTGTCCCGTCTGTACAAACACACAGTGCTCCCCAGAGCTCGTGGAATAAAGGGGTGATTTGATTTTCTTCCCAATTCTCACTTTTTTTTCCGTTCTTTTTCCCCCCAGATCACACTGTAGAACTGGGCATGGAGAGGACTGGCGCAGGGAGGAAGTGCTTTGAGATTCATTTCCTGAGCACAGCAAACCTGAGAGGTGGGAAAAGAAATCAGAAAAGAAAGAGGATAATGCTCTGATTCCATTATAAACCCCCTTGGCATTAAATCGCAGTCTATATTTCCCTATAGCCCTTATAGCAGCAGCTGCCTCTCCATGCCCAGTTCCATGCTCGGAGATCAGGTAGCAGCTCTGCTAGGCGAGCGGTGGCAGTGATGCACATGCTGCTCTGTGAGTGAGCTCATCTCTGAAGACTTGCCCGTGTCAGAGGTACAAGCCTGGTTTCAGAAAGGTAACACACATTTCCCTCTGGAAATGCCACCTACCTTGTTGCTGTTGTGTGAATTCTTTTCTTCTCCAGCATTTCTCTCAAATAAGGACTCCAGTGACTGATAGCAAACTAAAACAACAAGAAAAAAAAAGACCCATCATGATCATATTTACTGGTGACCTACTTAAAATCCTCTTTCCTCATCCTCATTTAGTGTGTGTGCTAAAATGCTGGCTGGCTTGCAGTCTCCAAGGAATTGCTAGCAGAATGATAATGGATGCAAAATGTGGCCCCTCATTTGTTTAGTGGTAGTTTCTGAAAAGACATGTTTTATTTTTTTATTGCATCATTTAGACTTTTTTTTTTTCTTCTCTCCACTTGTGATGTATTATTTCTGTTTTCGGTCTCCCTGCTCAGAAGCCTTTGTGTTCTGATTGCAAGCAGTGCTGCTGTTTGAAGAAGTGCCATTAAATCACAGGATGCCTTAATCTTTTTTGGTTTTGTTTTTGGTGTTTTGTTTTGTTTTGGGGTTTTTTTTGAGGAAAATTAGGCTTCTAGCTGTATCCTGGAGAGTCTGAGCTGTATTGTCAAAGGCCTGTGCTGAGCATCTTTTTTTTTTTTTTTTTTTCCTGGTGACAATGATCCAACAGAGATGATTATTAAATGCTTTATACCTACTCTGGTATATTTTTGTAGGGTTATTGTAAATGGGATTGCAGTCCAGAGTAGAAAGTCATCAGCATTGTGCATATTGCACCTCTCAAGTTTTTCTCTTCCTGGTTTTCCTCTTTACAAATTCATTTAGAGGAAGGCTTGGGTGTTCCTACTTGCTCAGCCATGCACCGGACCAGTGCTGTTAGAAAGGATGTAGTTACACCGGCACACACATTCGTCTGTGGATACTGTGATTAAACTGTCTATTCTGGATGCTCGTGATTGAATGTGTACACAGTACAGATAAATTGATCCTGCTTTTACAAACAATGTCAACAGGGTGATGTAGACATCCACTGAAACCTGTGTGTAAGGGATCACACCTGAAGTGTTCATTTCTAGTGACTCAAGAAACCTTCTGGTTTTATAAGTTCAGTCACATAAAGCATGCCATGTTTTCATGCCACTCTAAATTCTCTTACCTCGCATTGAAACAGAATTTATAAGCAGATGTATAAAAACACAACATAAAACAAATAATTAACATTGGGTGGCTTCTGGTTCCTTGGCACCCAGTAACTGTGCTACTGGAGCTAAGCCCTGTTGTCTTTAGACATATATAAAAAAATCAGCTTCTTGCAGTCCAAATAATTCTTGTTTTCTCACCAAACACTTTTACATTTGGGGTCATTTTCATGTGCTGGCCTGGAGTGTGTGAGAAGCTAAGGGAGCATTTACCATCTTCTCCCAGACAGTTCCGGGTTACTGCTGTGTGCTGCATGCGTAGGGTAGGACATTGCTCCTGTGTTGTCCCTTCAGGAGGTGACAGTAATAATGGAGATGAGGGGAGAAGAGGTAATTACCTCCACTGTACTGGTAAAACCACTCGGTACTATGGAAGTTTAATTCAGTTTCTGGCTCCAGGGCACTAGCTTAAAATTAGACTGTAAGTAATGTTTTGTTCTCTTTCAAGTAGTGAGGAGGAGCTGGTCAGGATGGAGCATAAACACAGAAACAGTTTCCTGCTGTCGGAGTTGCAGACTGCTGATTCAGGAGGAGGAACCTCATCTCCTGGTGTGACTCCTTAGTCAGCTGCGGCCCATGGCTGTCATGCCCTGTCCTCTGGGTGGAATAACTCATGCGTGATGACTACTCTTTATAAAAAGTGAGTTAGAAGCCTTTGGAGTGGGTGCCACTGGCTCATAGGGAAATTGGGGTGCATGTGCCTGTTCTCAGGCACAGAGAGCACAGCATTGATAGTCCTCACCCCTCTTCCGCTGTGGCGCTCACAAACCGGCAGGAAATAAATAGGAATTAACCGGAAGAGCTGCCAGAAAAGTTCTTGCCACAAGATGTGACTCACTGGAAGGAAGACAATTGAGATTACAGTGAGGAATATAGTGTGCCTGGGTCTGTGTCCACAGGAGTTAATCTGGGCAGATTAAACAGAGTATTAAACAGAGCAAGCGGCCAGCAAAGGGGGCAGAAGGAAACAACTCCAATGTTATTGACCGGAGAGTCTTTGTTACAGCCATTGGGGTTTTAATGTATACCATCTTCATATGTACCAACCGACCTTACGGCTGTGCAGACTCTGATGGCCACTTTCACCTTAGAATGCACAAAGAGCATGTTCCTTGTTAAGAAGCATTGATCAGCAGTACTGTCTTATCTCCTTATCTTCTTTAATTTCACTTAATCTTCCAGAGCTCGTAGTATAAATTAATATCCCTAGTCCACAGGGTGCCTTGCATAAAGCATTTTTACATATAAATGGCACAATATATCCTGTAACAGAGACATGATTCATAGGCTATTACATGTTAAATCTTAGGTGGAAGCCAGCTAACTAATTTATACAAAGTAATTAGATTCTGAATTAAAAGCACAAAAGATTTTTTTTTTTCCTCTTCTTGCTTTTCCTTGTGTGAACTCAGAAGATGAGCTGATATTGGAGAAGGGGAAAGTGTTCTTCCTACTCCATCACCCTGTCCTGATACCTGCTAGGCAGTCTCATGAGGCTGGGGGCAGGTTTATAGAGATGGCTTTGTCCTTATGCTGCGCCTCTGGGACTGCTCACCAAATGAGCTTCCTTCCAGAAATTACTGATTTGCAGGCAGGCCTCGGGGGGACTGTTCCTTCTCACAGAAATGTGTTATATTTGCGTTTCCGTGGACTGCTTCGACAGCGTAAGAATTTGCATTGATGTACAGGTAGAGAACAGCCAAAAGCAATAAAATGAAGCTCTTGTCTGTCCTCTTCTACCCACTTGGTCCACCTGATCCCCTGGAGCACGAGTTCATTCTTTTGCTTGTTTCTGTGTGGAGCTGCCGATGGGAGGAGAGTTACGGATCCTGCAGGACCTCAGCTGACAGCACCTCCACACCTGGGGGATGGGTACCCGCAACAAGGCTGTGCTCCCCACCGCTGAGTGGCACCAGCTTGTGCTTAGATCCATCTCTGCTGTCCTGTGCACATGCTGGAAGCTGAGCCCAGGCTGGAGATGGTTTCAAACCAGGCTACGTCCCCCAGCTTGGGTTTGCAGTTCAGAGCTCACGTACTGCTGTGTGTCTGCAAGGAGGCTGCTGCCTGGGAAGGCTGAGCTTCACCACAACCGGTGACTGCCTGTTAGACACACGACAGCAGTGTTTTACACTGGGGTCTTTAGGATTCAGGGTTGGAAATGCAGCTACTTAACCCCCAGCGCTATCTTCTCCTGACTGCAATTTCAAAAACTCTGGACCAGTCTCCCCAGCCAGCCAGCCTGGCTATTTTTAGCTTCGTTTCCCAGGGAAACATGGCTTTATGTGGCTGCTGTATCCTCAGATTTGACAGTGAGGGAGAGAGGTAGCAAAGATCATTGTAAGTTTTGTGAAAATCGCTCTTTCTGATTAAAGAGACAAGCTCTAAAATCTCTGTGCAGCCAAAGGCGGGGGTATTCAGCCTTCCTCCATCCCGGTGGGGAGTTGCTGCCTTGTTGCTTCATCAGCACACCAAGAAAAAGAAGCATCACAGCATGGAAATGCAAAGCAGGATGTATAGGGAGGGTGCTGAGGGACAAGGCAGTGGTGTAAGGAGTGTGAGGCATGTTTTGTTGGGGTTTTGTATTTATTTTTTAGGAAAGCAGGCTGTAATCATTACTTCACTCATAGAGCATCTCGCTTGATGGTTTTAATGGTAGCGTAAAAGATTCTTTTGTGGTGCTCTCCAGCCATGTGCAGGACATGGCAGCATCTGCTGAATGGATCCTTTTTTTTTTTTTTTTTTTTTTTTATAATGTAGAAAAGGGGAAAGGAAAGGTATTTTGGTGCCTGAACCCAGTAACCCTAGGCTGCTGCAAACTTTCCAGCTACATGTTAGTGGACACACAGGCTCTGGAGGGCTTGGTATCCAAGCAGTGACAGTTCCTCCCAGGAACTTTCGAAGAAGGTAAAATGGGTGAGTAAAATGCTTAATCATAGATTTGTCACCTCAACAGCAGGGCATGTTCTGTTTTGCCTTGCTGAGTGTGTTATTTGGAGGGCGATGTGGGAGAGGATCTTCTGTTTTCCAGGGTTAGTCAACGTAAGGTGCATCCCCACCACAGGCACATGCTGTCGTGTCTCCACATGAAGTGGAGTTCTGAAGTAGACTGAACTAGTAGACGAGAGTAGAATTAATTCACCTAAGGAGAGGTGTTCAATGCAGTTTTTAAATCCCTTATGGTATGTAAGGAATCTGCATGGGGCTGGTAGGTGGGACACAGATTCTACAGGGGACTCATGCCTTTCTGTGGCGGCAGCTGGAAGCAACAGGATGTAGCCCAGGGTCTCTAAAATGGCACTACAAGCCTGTGTTAGGGCTTCATTCCACCATCCATCTTCAAATCTGCACAGAAGATGTCTCCACAGTTTTAACTGATACTGCTTTGGGGCAAGCGGGGCAGGGATGTCATTCCCCAAAGCCTTCATCAGCTACTTGTATTTGCTTAAGTTCTATGCTTGCAGTGTGGAGACATACACGTTTGCCCAGCTGCTGGTCTGTGTTGAGTCTGGCTCAGACTGGAATTAATTTGCTTTATAATAAGGAGTTACATGAAGACTTTTGAATGTTAATAGTCCTCTTGTGCCTCTCCTACAGTTCCACTGGTACTGTATCTTGCAAATTGGCCAAGAGAAACCATGAATGACAAGACAGAGGAACAGGACACGTGTGGATAAGCTCGGAACGGGGCAGAAAAGACAGCTTGGAGGGAGTATGCTCTAAAGCAAGCTTAGGCAAGTCCAGTTCTGAAACCTCAGTGGGGCTAAAGTGGGACTGAAGTGCCCAGCTTAGCTCCACGCTCTACTCATGTAGGCATTTGCAAAGAGTAGATGTTGGGGAGATGTCACATCATGCCTGACAGTGAGTAACAAGGATCTCCCACTGGTGTGAAGATACCTACTGCAGCTGGAGGTTGAGCAGCTGCGTAATTATGCAGCAAGTGATTAGTGCTGATGACTCCTCTCTGTACTGGGGGCTTCAACTTTATTTTTGTTGCATGCATATGAAGCTGCTGCTGGCAGTGGCAGCTCGGCAGGAAAATCTGCCTCTCTGGAGTGCCGGCAGTGTTGGGTGAGGTGGAGACCGAAGAGCACAAGGCATCGGGAGCCCTGGTCTGTACACATGGAGAGTGGCAGGACTTGTTTAAATGCTGGTTTAGGGAGCCGTGGGACATGCAAGAGGAAAAGGGAGAGGCGTGTGTTTTCTGTGGCTGTGCCCAGTCTAAGACAGGGCCAGGAGCTGCTGGTATCACTGCCTACGAGTGGTGGTGGGGTGCAAGGTGTGAGAAGCCTTGATGCAGACTGAGGTGAACAAGGCAGGGTCATCACTCTTATTCCTGTCTAGGCTGTTGCCACATATTTGCTGTAAATAAAATGGAAGTGCTTTTGTATTTATGAAGTTTGAGATACTTGGTATGGTTAATGACCTTGAGGTTACACCCAAAACTCTGTTACTGTCTCTTCTAGCTGTGACTGCCAGGCCTGAGCTGCTACTCATCCTTCCACCTGGCCGCGAGCACGTTACAACCACCAGGCAAGCCGTCTCCTAACAACCTTGCTGCTCTTAGCTCAGCCTTGCCGATGTGCAATCCTGTACCGTGCCAACGTGTGCTAGAGGGAGGACTGGGGATGGAGCTAATAAGTGGTTGGAAATGGGTGGCTTTAAAGATGTTAAAATGCCAGGTGCTTTTGCCAGCTTCCCAATATTCCATCTTCAGAGCCAGGTAGCTGTAAGTGTGGCTGCGTGTGCTCCTGACAGTTCATAGGTGCACCTGTAAGTTAGGGAGTTCTGCTGGTGAACTCACATTTAAACTGTTTGTCTTGCCCACGGCATTACTGGTGTGGTTTGTTCATATTTATGTTGAGAAAACCAGCAAAATTAATGAATGTTATCCAAACACAGAGAAGGTTAGTGCTGATGGCTCCATGTTTGTAAACTCTCTGTGACTCTGGATTTGTCATGTAGGGTAGACTGTTCATGCCAGTCGCATGTCATTTATGATCACACATCTTGACAGCTAATAGCAATGAATTCACTTTGTTGTATGCTAGTAGTTACAGCTAAATATAGAGTGTGAAATGGCAGGGTAGCCAACACTGACCCAGTTTTTGGGTTTGCTGTGGTGGGGGTTTTTTTTTAAAGACTTGGTAAATGAGATATAAAGCTGTCTACCTGTCAACTTAGCTTCTAAGGGGTGCTCTATTTGCAAGAGACTGTTCCCTGATAAGCCAGCATCCTTCAGGCTTGGTTAAAGATTTCAACCAAATTTAACTCCATGCAGACTTGACTGCAGATTGGAAGGAAGTTTGTAAGAAGTTGAGTGATCCTCTGTCCATCCAGAGTTCATCCACTGTTTTTCTTCCCATATGTGTAAATCACCTTAAAGCAGAGGTCCTTAAACTTTTTAACCAGGGGGCCGGCGTGCGGATGAAGTGGCAGGCAGCCATCTGCGGCTGCTTGGTTTCCCCCCTCAACCCCCAGTGGGGGGGCGGGGGTGGTCTGTAAATACCGGGGGCCAGATTGAGGACCCTGGGGGGCCGTATCTGGCCAGCGGGCCGTAGTTTGAGGACCCCTGCCTTAAAGCCTTTGTCCTGAGCAGGAACCTAAAATATTTGTGTATGCTGCACCGGTGGTGCCAGGCTCTGCCCACTTGCATTTAGCCTGGCCCAGATGAAAGAGTTTCTGTGGCAAATCCCAGGACAATTTACTGTGCTTGCATGGTTTGTACACTCTGATCTGTCGTAGCCCTTGTTTTGCTTTGTTGTTGCTGCTGGGGAGGTCACTGAGCTTCTCGGGGACAGATCCCCCCCCCCAAATGGGGATGTGCAAAACCCCAGTAGACACCCAAGTGAGCCAAGTCATGGAGCACCTGAGCTGGGCTACTCGGCCCTCGGGGTCTGCTCATGCCAGGAGCATTGGATGCTTGAAAATCAATTAACTTCTGACTTTAAAGCTTATTAACCCAGAATAAAGACATCTGTAGTCCTGGGTCAGAGATGGTTTATGAGTAGTAACAAGGGAAGGAATTAAGATGTAAGCCTGAAAAAGGTGTGTTACAGGTTAACCTTGCATTTGTGTTTTACTCATGGAGGTTGTGCTTTTTAACAGAGGCGGCCATTGCTCCTAGTAGGCACTTTAGCAGCAGTGGGACAGATAAAACCAGGTTGCTTAAGGATCCTTCTCTTCTAAAGACCACCACTGTTGGTGTAAGGGCTGATTCCTCTTCTCTCCGCTTGTCCTGCCACAACAACCTCCCAGGCAAGAGCTGACGTGTTATGCGGCCAGTGTGGAGAAATACCTGTGCTTGCTTGACAGCAGCCAGCAAAAAAGACATGGAAGGGCTGAGTCTGGCTTGCCTTTCCATCAGTGAGGTATTTTTTTGGATATGTCTGGCACTTAATCTTTCACTTGATTTATTTACTAGTCTTCTCCCTGTGAGATTTAGGGGCAGAGTGGGGACGGACAGGCAGACAGGCAGCACGATCGTACCAGCAAAGGTAACCAGGCTGAAATGCGCCTTCTTTTTCAAAAGGCAAAATGGCATTTCCTCTTTCACTCACAAATAATGTCAGCAGAGGGAAGCTTGGGAAGGAAAAGGTTAAGCATACAACACCTTTGTGGTTTGTTTTACCAAGAGCTTATTTTTACCAGTAAACTTTCAGGGGGAAAGTTTTTGACTTTACTCTGCACTTAGAAAAGGTCAGCTCCTCTCCCAAGCAGTCCTCGGTGCCAGTCTCTGCTACAGGGTCCGCTTCCAGACGGAGCCTTTGCCGGCCTCACCGCAGCTGCCCCGTATGCTCTGTGAGCTGTTGTACCCTCACCCTTTTGGGGCGACCTCATGATGAATTGCTGTGGGTCAAACTGAATTCTTGCCTGTTAGGTCTTGGGTTGCTGTGTAATTTTACCTGTCCTTCATATATACCGTATCTCACAGTGTGCTTATCTCTGGTTCTCAGAGCAGTGACCTGTCCAGATGAGGGGACGTGAGCAGCCGGGCTGGGATTTCCTATGATGTGACTGGTATAAATGTCAGGGGACACAGGGCTGAAGCTTTGTGGAGTGGAGCAGACTTGCTGTGAAGGGGACAGCATCCACCTCTCCAAACACTTTGTGCCCTTTTTCTATAAGGACAGCTGTCTTGAACATCATGTTCCGCTCCCCCGTGCCAAAAAGCTGTGCCAGTACAGCTGTGACTATACAAAAGGTATTTTTTTCAGCACTGCATCATTCCCTTTGTGCATCTTCCCACCTCTTGCTGACAGCTGTTCCTGGGAAGGTTTGCATTTAGTCTAAGCCTTACTGAACTGAGTGCCTCCACAGGGTTTGCACTGGGTTAGCTAAATAGTTTTAATTAAAATGGAGTTCCTTTGTGTCTAGACAGGTTGTGAATGCAGGTGGGTTTCATTATGTAGCCAGTCAGCGAAGGATCTCCAGCTGTAGCTTTGCTTGGGATGACACACTCGCCCCGTCTCATTTGAGGTGTGCCATGCTTTACCCAGCTGCTGTTGAAAGAGGGCTAATGGGCTTTGTTTCGTTGTTTCATCTGAAGCTCCATCATCCTCCTTGTTTTGTTTCCAGCAGACACAGAACTGCTTTTTCAAGGTACTTGCCCAGCTGGAATATCCCTAAATATGCATAAAGTCCCAAGTCACATCTTCACAGATTCCCATAAGCGAAGCATTCCAGAATGTTTAAGCAGGGGTTGTATAAATTTTTAAACAAAGGTAACAAGCCAAGGAAGAGGTGGTGGGTGATGAAATGAAGGTGAGAAAAGAAGCAAATTAGATCCCTGATGCGTAGCTGCCCTTTCTCCAGCTTCTGAGGCATTCTCACTGCTAATGAGTGTGATTGCTTTGGCTGTGTCAGCAGAAACACCTTTTGCTGGCTGCTGTCAGCAGGCGTTGTCACCATTGATGGTAGCAGTGACCGGGAAGAGACTGGGATGTTTTCAGACCACATGTGATAATGCACAGCAGTGTCTGCTGATTTTTCCAAATCATGAATTTCAAAAAGAGAAAGATTTTTTTTCTGCAGAGTAGTTGAAAGGCAAAAGGCTTTATTTGCTCCGTTCTCCCTTTTGTGCCCCCATCTCGCCTGGCACCCCCGAGACAGTGGCCTTTTATCATATGGAGTGAGCTGCAACCAGCTTTCATCCTGCAACCCAGTAGGAAGTCATACCAAGTGATGCTTGCCTGTCTTGGACTTGAAGACCAATGTCTGATTCGATTTCTTTTCCAAAGATGCAGGATGGTTTTATTACCAGCTTAGGTTCCTGTTCATCTATATTACCTGATTCATACCACATGGGCACAAGGACAACATTATAGGGAGGAATTTTATGCACAATTACAGTGCGTCTGTGGCTTGCAGAGCTTGCTGTGAGCTATGGAGCAGTAGGGCCATTTCTTAATTTATTCAGAAAATACTTTTAAATGGTATGTTGTTGATGTTACCCTATATTGTGGGTAATGATACAGAATATCAATAAATCTGTTAATTAAATCCACAAGCTCTTTTCTAAGGAAAGAGGAGGAGATGCAAAAGAAAGTGGCTGGAACGCAGGGTTTGTGCAGGGTTCCCTGTGTCAGCAGCCTCTCCGATGGACCAGCGTGGGGTCAGTGCTCCTGAAGTTTTGCTTTGCTCACCCTCATGTGGGCTGGGAAATGCCGCTATCATCGTCTCGTCTCTCTCCAACTCTGCCAGGACTCTCATCCCTTTTGGCATCCCTAGGAGGTTGGTTGCCAATGATGTGTTACTGCATCTCCTGCTTGAGTTCAAAGGAATTAGGTTAATGAGCATAAAGCAGCAAGCAGAAAGTCAGCCATCAAATTATATTGGCGCTTGTTTGCTCCCTACTAAATTTCCCACTTCATCCATCTTTAATTCTTGTGATGTAGGCAATTAAATACAGCAGCAATAAACCTAGAAAAACTGTGGTGACCTTACAAGTTAAATTTAGTCCTTCTCTTTTGTGTAATGTGGTCTTCAGACGAGGCTGGAAACTGTATGAGAATGAGGAGGTGTGGAAGGGGGGAGACCAAAAATTAGTGGAAAACTTCTTGTCTGTGGGAATAAAATTGAATATGGAGAGAGGCTGTAATATTCTAAAATCCTCAGGTACTTCAGCAGGCTTGGAGGAGAGTCAGCAGCCCAGTCTGTCAGAGGAGCAGCAGCTCGGGAAAGCTGCTCAGAAGAACAGCTAAATCAGAAGTAATTGTTATTGGCAGCCTTGGCTTTCATGCTACTGAGCGAGATCCTGAACTGGGGCTCACACAAGATGCTGCTTTTGTCTGGAGGAGCAGAATCGGGGAAGCAGCATTGGAGCCCCGCTGGTGGACAAACAAGGCAAGAAAAAGGAGCTTCTCTCGGCTGCTGCTATTGCATCATGCAGATGATGGCATAGGCCTTTGGAACAGAAAAGGGATGCTCTCTCCATCTGTTGCTGGAATAACATGCACGATAGTACAGACGTGACCCAAGAATCAATCATTTGCTCTCAAGGTGTTTAAATTTTAATTTGAAGAGCGTCCTCTACCAGGAACTGGGAGAGAGGCACAAATGCATCGGGGAGGTTCAGGACAGCAGCAGCATCTTCCAGCAAACTGCCCTGCAGCATTTCTGCACAGGCTGTAAGCCGTCCTTTGCTGCAAGGTTGGCCCCGGGAGTGTTTAGTGAAGGAGTGCCAAAAATGCTGTTTGCAGAAAAGCCAGGGAGCTGAGGCTGCTTGTCAGCGTGAGACACGCTGCCCTTGCTGACAGGCTGCCTTTCAGCTCCCACATTTGGCTCAGAAAGGGCTTTCACCAGCCCGCAGAAAGTAGCACATTAAAGCTGTGCCATGTCAAATTTTAAAATTTGCTTCTAAAGAGAAATGCCTGATGAACTTCTAGTGTGGTGTTTTCATCTTGAGCTGCTGACAGCGTCCACATCCTGTGTTTGGGTTTGCTGCGTGTTGTTGTCAGTTGAGCTTGAAAGAGTAGGAATTAGAGGTCAAAAGTAAGAGTTACGATTGAGGGCTTTTTAATTGTAACTCCTGACTTAATTATTCTTTTTTAGCATCGTTAAAAATATTCAGGGAGCTTGTGGAGTTGAGCACATCCTGTAACTGCATGTGTTGGGAAAATGTATTTTTGCAAAGAAAGGCTGTTCTGTTCTCCCATGACTCAGGCATGGTGATTTAGAGCACAAATAGAAATGATACAGCAGAGAGAGGATGTTTCCTCAGTAAGGAAGGTGACGGTGGGGGTGTGCTGCAGTTTCATATCCTTGCATGTTAAAGTATAACATTTTTAGCTTATGCAAATGTTTCACTTCCTCCTCATATGGCAGCAGTAACGTAACTGAACCCAACACCGGAGATGATACTATCATAAACTCTTCTGATCTAGTCAACAAGATGCCAACATTTATTTCAATGCTATTAATAATCTTAACTGGCAAGGATCTTTATCTGTAAAATGGCATAATATGAGTTACATCTTGTGTTTGTAATGGAGCGGTTATCAGAACTTACATATGAGATTTGCTCTTAATATTTGGGATTGAATTATCTTACGCAGCCTTGACTCAGCTCATGGAGACAGAAGCTGGGCTGTGCAGATGCCGGCTAAGGAGCCGCTGCCACACTGCCTGCAGTCTGCCTAATTCAGTCTCCTCTTTAGCATAAGCATTACAGCATTTGGCCTTTCTGCCTGTCTGCAGGGATGTGTTGGTATGTCCAATGCATTCCACTGCAGTCCTTGGTGTGCTCAGTTTAATTTAGATGAGTGTGAATTAAGGTACCCTTAAGTGTAAATACTCATTCAAGCTGTGGTTGGTGGTTGTTTGTTGTTTTTTTTTTTTTAAACTCAATATTGTAGAATATTTTAATCGACTTTATTAACTGTGCAAACACAGCAATTCAGTCAGTGCCAGTTAAACCTCAGAAAGGAATATTTTTCTCCAGGTGGGTTGGACAAGCTGCTGCCTGCCTTGGGAGTGATCCCCATTGCTGTGGCCCACCCCAGGAGGGGAGCAGCCCCCCAACATCACCCGGGGAGAGGGGGTGAGGCTGCGGAACAGCGATGCTTTGCAAGTATCTCCTTGTGATGCAGCCAGAGCATCTTTTGTTTCAGCCTTTCTAGGAAACAGCTGGAGCAGAGCCAGTGAGGAAGGGATGGGAAGCGGGGGGTGGGGGGCATGGAAAGCCTGGGCTGCGAATACAGGTGTGCACAGGGGCTCCCCCGGCAGAGGGGAAGATGGCAACCCTTTGTACCCCGACCACCAGACAGCATGAGGTGGCTCAGGCTGCCCGTGCTTCCTTGAGGGTGACAGTAATTTTGGGGACAGCAAGGTCCCCTGAGCGGGGGATGGTTACCATGGCTACAGCAGCATCATCTCAGGCACTCACTGTCACACCGAGTTGGTGATTTAATGAGTTCATTACGAAATCCTCCAAAATAATAATAATAATAATAATATGAAAATGGCTTGGCAACGGTGGGGCCCACTGAGCCCCTGGCCAGCAGCGGAATGGCTGTGGGGCTGCTGCTGCCCCTTTCTCCATCTGGAAGCCACACTCAGGATTCCCAGAGCAGGGATGAGAAGGAGGGAGGTGGAGGTAACCTGCCTGCATCCTCGTGGGCTGGAAGGGAGGGCATTTTTCTCTTATTTTTAGCACTGTGTGCTTCAGTATGGCATGCTGGATAGAAACCCTTAACATAAAAATTACTCAGTGCTCTGAGAACTCCCCCTCATCATCTGCAGCTGCAGTGAGTTGATGGAGGCTCTTCAGACCATACAGAAATGGGGATATAGCACCAAAAAGCCTATTTCTTACAAGTACCATGACTTTGGTTGTTTCTTCTGCAGTATGTGATTTCAACAACAAAAGTCTTGTTTTTCAGGCTACAGCCAAGCTTTAGCCCAGGCTGTAAGTCTGTGCAGCATTGTGGTACAATATATAGAGAGTGATTTTCCATAATTAGCCCTACCGTGGGGCTGAAGTGTCCTTTCCAATTATTACAATATTTTTCTCCCTTCCCCTACTGTAATATTTTCTCTCTCTTACTGGCCAGAGCTAGAGCAGGAGACAAATCTGTTTCTGCATGTATAAAGGTTACATTTTTATAGTTAACTAAATGCTTTAACACATAGAGACAATAACACTATCTTGTTAAAAATAAGAAAACTCCTCCGCCTTAGTTATGTGGCAATTACAGAAAAAAAATGCATCTACTGGAGCACTCGGCTGCAATTTAAAAGTAAAATTAAAATTTAGTTCTGTTTGTCTGGTTTGACAAGATTTATTGAAATCTTTCATTATGCAGCAGGTTCAAGAAAACCTCTCTCCAAAGTACACATGCAATTTAGAAAATGAAAGCCTGAAACAGTTTATTATTAGAAGGTGGGTTGGATTTTGTAGGGTTCCTACAAGAACATATGTAATCTTGTACATTTTGGATATTTTTGATGAAGCTATTAAATTCTTGGCATACAAACCTATTATTGAAACAGTGATTTAGGCTAAGACAGGATAAATACTTTGAAGTCTATTTAATTGACTTAGTTCACGTTAGAATTCAGTCTCAGGCCTAAGACTAAAAAGCATTTAATTCACAAATTTTCCCTTCTGTGTGTTTGGAGGTGCCGGCTTCTTGAACGGCAAGGGGCTTTAGGGATGGGTCCCCACCAGGGGGTCTGCCACAGTCGGGCAGAGTGGCAGTGTCTCATGGTAGTGGGACCAGCAGGTTGCAGTCTTTAGAGACTTTTTTGCTTGTATTAGAAGCTTCAAGTCGGAAATATCTGACTTTCTGCGTTGCTTCTGTTGCATCTAATTCTGTGTAATATTCTTGTTGTGGAAATGTGGAGTCTTCTCTGGCTTCCTTCATAGTACATCTTCACTGGAGATCTCACTCAAGAAATGAGTTCGGTGTCCACATTTGCATTCAGCAAGTATGTCTGCCAAGGGGAAACTGCTCAGATACATATTGAAATCTATTTTTATACAGTCCATATTATGTTTTTATTGTCCTGTTGGGTTTTTTTCCTCCTGTTCACGTTACCATGTCTGTCTGCATTATTTTCACATCTGTTGGCAGATACGCCTATGCTTTTCAGGCTTGGTGAAACACTGTGTTTTTTCGAGGTTATTTTCTCTGTACCTGCAATTAAGTTGGCGTGTTTTATTTGACCTGCAAGTAAAACTATGTGCTGAAATGAAAGCAGGTGCCATGTTTGTCAGAAGAGAAGCGATGCACTTCAGATGCGTCATAATTCCTCTCTGAAGCACTCGCAGGTGCAAGTCTGAGCACGCCACGTGCTGGTATGGTAAGGCACAGTACAGGTAGTGCTGGTCAGACTGGGCTGCCTAAACAAATAGCCACAGTAGCCTTTCGGATAGTTCAGGGCCAGGAAGCATCTCCTGGTGGAAGGTACTTCCCCGGCAAAGTTTCCTATGCTGCCAGAGGTTATACCAAATTCTCCATTTTGTTTTTTCTCTCCTCTTTCAGACAACACTCACGTTATCCCCACCTCTGTGATCTCTTTGCATTATTGGTGCGCCTGGCTTTGGATCTTGTTTTCAGAAGGGATTTTGGTAGGACCATACCTGTGTGCTCCAGCTGGTTTGGGGCATCCTTCCCGGCATGGCTCTGGGGTTTCTCTGCGTCCTAGCAGCACACATTACAGCAGCACTGCTCATGACTTTCCGAAGACCACGTTCAGCGTGGGAAGAGCCGTAGAGGCTTACCCTGTGCATGAGGAACACTAGCAGTCACCCTGTCATGTTTCAGAGCAAAATAACCCCTTTGAGTAAACGCCCAAAATGAAGGGTTTGAGAGATCAGTGGCCACAGACCATTTGGTTGCCTGCCAGGATCTGGTTTAAGTAGAGTAGAGCTTAAGAACATGCAGTAGATTATTTTATCTTGGGTATTTAGGCATTTTTTTAGCAATATCTTGCAGGAATATGTAAAAATGATTGAATATCCATTTGTTGATGCAAACTCAAGGTCAGCTGGTCAAAACAGGATCCTGAGCTTTTCAAAGGAAGCCTGTTCACACTCCTGCCTTCCCTAAACTACTACATTTAGGAGTTGGGGAAGTACAGTGCTCAGAGCTACTGTCAGTCAACCAGGCGAGAAAAGACTGAAATCTATTTCATATCATTGTTTTTAAATTTCTGCTGGGAAGAAAAGCAGACTGTTTCATGCATACACAAAAGTACGTGCAGGATACCACCACTGAGTTTGATTTGGCAGCGTCAGCTTTGCCATGTGGCAGGGATCAGGTTCTGATAGTTTCTTTCCCTGTTCCTTTGTGAAACATAAAGCCATGTGGATGATCACTGATCTCCTCAGGGTAATCCCACAGGGAGCCGCAGCCGATGTGGTCAACACTGATAGAACAACCTTGGCTCTTGAAATTTGAATTGGTTGTTTGAACTGAAGCGTAATATGGCATATAAGTTCTCTGTATTTAATCTGATAATTATTAATTGCCAGCATCAAACAAAAAGGTGGGATAACATAGAGTCCCCCTTTATAATTCCCCAGCATTAGGAAAGGTGTGTCCAGGAAGTGGTTTCTTCTCTCCAGTGTCTTCATAAATTCCAATTTCCTAGGTAACTAAGTGGTATCTTTGGGGTAATGTAAATTAAAATACAGCAAGACTTCCAGGTAAAGCCATGAGCTTGGTGAGCCACTCCTGACAGTGCAATCAATGCACCTTTTGTGGTGCAGAAACTTCCCAGCAAAATAGGAGTGAAAAGAAAACACCGAACCGGCTGGCTGTGAGTGAGGCTTGGGGGCTTTATGTTCCTGCTGCTGTTACTTTTTACAAACAAATATTAATACTCTGATATTAAACTTCTGGTGTCTCCGATGTGAGTTATTCGTTCAGCATCCTGACCCTGAAAATAGATATGTGTTGAGGCCACTTGAGAAACATCTGGCATTGGAGAAGTGTTTACTGTAAGCTTGGCTGCGAAGCTGCATGTTGGAAAATCCTCTCCAGCCTCCTTTGCCTTCAGAGTTACAACTGTGGATGCCTGGGCTGCTTCAGGACTGAGCTTTCACAACTTTAATTTTGAGCTAAATTCTTTTCTTTGGAGTTATTGACTTGTCTTTTATCAGATTTCTTCTACATAAAAATCAGAAGAAAATATGGAGGTGACCCCATAGCCAGCAAAGGTGCGCATCAGCAGCCAGAGAAAGCAGCTGAATCCCTCTCCCCAGCACAGGGTCCCAGGCACAGAGGTGGCATGGCTGCCCCAGGTGGAAGTGTTTCACAGCTGGCTTGCAGGTGATAGCTGCAGGGAAAATCTGCTCCCAGACTGCACTGAAAAGAGCTGTGCTGACATGGCAAAGGCTGCTGGAGGTCCTTCCCCGAGGCCGTGGTATCTCACGGTGTGTTGCTTGCTGCAGCTGTGGGGTTCAAGCACACTACTCGTGTTTTGCAGCGCGGGGTGCGTTCAGATTTGATATTTTGAGGAACGGTGAGGTGATTCGGTCTGGGGCTGGGACCCAGGGGGTGAGGTCACAGGCTGGGAAACAAAAATTTCCTGTCTTCCAAGCAAAGCGCTTTCAGCATAGTTGGCCTTGGTGAATGTCCTCTGCTGAAGCTTTTGCTCCTTCAAAATCTAAAGCTCATATAATGCCTTGGAAACCAACGCAACTGACTCATTCTAAGGCTGATCTCTTTGGAAACTCTAAACCTGCTTGAGTCAGGGCTTGTGAAGTCAAGAGGGACTCTCTCATGGCTCTCTGGAGGCAATCTGGAATTGCTCTCCAGGATCACAGCAGGATATTAAGTAGAATTTGCACCCCATCTCCTTGAAACGTTGTGCTTTGCACAAGGGTAAAACCAGAGAGATGCTGCCAACAAAACTGAAGGAAGTTAAATGCAGTATCCAGTCTGGTACCTTGAGAGAGAGAGAATTCTGTGAAGATGATTTGAGAAGTCCCTGATAATCTTCAAAGGGAAACAGCAGCAGGTCATTTAGATCTGAGATCTGTCAAACCAGCAATCTACCTTGAAAGCATTGTGCTTCTGCAATTTAGGGATGCAAAAAATGGTCTCCTGACACTATGAGCAAGGAAATTCTGTATATTTATGAGAGGGAGGATTTCTAAAGCAGAGTATTTACTCACAGTAATGAGACGTTACTTAGCGTGGTGGTCCTTGCTTCTGCTTTCCATAGTTCAACACAGAAAATGAGGCACTAGAAAAGTTTTCACAAAAGACCTCCAAGAATGATTTAAAATGCAGGAAACGGAACTACAGTTAGCACTTGATAAGCTCAATCTGTCAGTTTGTAGAAGATTAGTTTCAGAGTTGGGTCGATTGTCATTTATGAGTACTTGACAAAAATGTTTCTGCCTGTGTATGTAATACTTAGCACAATTTCTTTTAGGGCTGCAGTAGAAACTTTGACACAAAGTCTTGAAATGAGAGGAGCAACCTTGGTCATGTCTGAGATGAGACAGTCTTGTTCTATTTTGCAGTCTGCCAGCCCCAAACCCATCCGGTGTCACCGCCTGAGCCAAGCGCTAGGCTGCTGCTGTTGAGGCAGGGAAGGGGCAGGGAAGGCTGACCGGTGCTGCGTGGTCACAATGTCCCTGCTGAACCCTGAGGGAAAACTTCAGAAGGATCTTTTCGAGGTCATTCGGATAAAATTTGCTTACTGCAGTGTGTTGGGAGATGGTGGCAAAGGAAAGGTGAGGTACTCAGGAGGTGGCCTGACTCCGGAAGAGAAGGTGGAGGGGCAGGACAGGCTGGGCACTAGGAAGCCCCCAGCTGCGAGCCCCCAGCAGCATCCCTGTTTGTCGAGTTTGTGGCTGCCTTGCTCTCTGTCCTGATAATCCTGGGATAACCTTGGCAGCCAGTGCTCTCACCTCACCTGAAGAGCCTTCTTTGGCTGCAAAAACTGCTGCAGTTGCCAAAGCTTCCCAGCATTTCCAAGGGGCTGAGGAGAAGCCATCATCTTCTCCTTGCTCCACCACCAACTCTCTGCAAAGACCCTGCCAAGGAGGCATAAAACCAGCAAAAAACCCTCCGGCTGTGCCGGGCCGGGCTGTGCTTGCCACCTGCCTAGCTGGCAAGAGCTGCACAGAGAAGCAGGAATGTTTTTCAAGAGATCAGTCAGAAACATGGAATTTCTTCCAGAAATATCATGTGTCCAACACCCCTGACAGAGGTCTAGGAAAGGTTTATTCATCTGAATTTGGACTGGAGTCCAAATTTGGCCCTATCAATTCTCTGATCTGCAATCTTGATGGGAAGGAATGTTGCAGGGGGAAAAAATGGGAAGGCTAGGCAGGGTGAGCAAAGCAGTACTGGTATTACTTACACAAGTGTTGTAGTCACCAACAATGAGGGTTTTATGCCAGCCACTGCTGCGCACAAAGAGGAGTCTTGGCCCAGATGATGACAATAAACTGGCTGGTGCCCACTGCCAGGGAGCAGCAAACCTCCTGCCAACGGAGATTTTGCCAGCATCTGGGTACCAAAAATCTCCCCTTCTCCTTAAACTGTGACATCCTTACTTTCAAATATTTGTCTTGATTAATCTGCTCATTAGCAAATCTGTAGCTTTCAGAAGGCTTGTGTGGTATGGGTGCCCTGTCACAAGCGCTGTTTGTCGCTTGGTCCAGCCTGGGCAGAGATCTGGCGACACCACCAGTGCGGGGGCGGTAGCAGCTTGGCTGCAATGCACAGCTGCGAGGTCACGCATGTGGCAGTCCTGGGTGGGACAGGGTCAGGAGGTGGCCTTGGCCCTGCAAGAAAGAGAATGTCTGGGATAAAACCTGGCCATGCTGTGTTACCAAGAAGCCACTCTGGTCTGCCTTCCAGAAGGGAGCCAGTGGAGAAGAGCTGTCACTGCAGGAGGAGAGGCAGGAGCACAGGCTGGAAGCAGGAGATTGATGGAGCTTCAGATTGTCTTTGGAGGACAGGGAGAAAATTGCCCCATTTTTTTCTTCTCTGGCGCCATGTGAGTGGTTTCAGATGAGCTGAGTATGAGCAAAGGGTGAGTTGCTCCGTGCTGGTGTGCCTCAGTTGACCAGCACTCACTGGAGTGGCAGGGGTGGAGAGTGCCTGGCCCCTGCCCCATCCCTCCTCTCCCCGCACCCTGTCCACCCTTGCCCTCCTTCCCACCGCACTCCTAGCTTTCTGCAACCCACCGCTCCTTTCTCAGGCTGTCCAAGAACCACATTTGCTCTTTTTTTTTAAAAAAAAATCTTTTATGTGAGCATGGTGCCACACTCACCTTGCAAACAGGCTCTGCTGAGCAGCGTCAGAGCTGTGCAGAGGCACTTGCTTGGCTTTTGCCTGGTTTCATTTTCACTTGATAAAGAAGCTACTTGAGCTAAATCAAACTGCTATTAAACCGCATAGCCAGCTCCACTTTATTCACTTTTCAAAACAGATCTTAGTTACAAACGTGGCTCCGTGCTCAGGTTAAGCAGCTCCAGCAGCCGTCGAAGGCAACAGCACCAAGCACGAGCATGCCTGCTCTCACCTTCCCACGGTGGCTGTCTGGCCAGGGCTTTTGTCACCTGAGGAAAGTTAATTTGGCTTCTGGCTGTTGTCCCTTCTTCACTCACACAGCAGAACCACTGGTGTGCCAACAGCCCTCCTGCTCCCCCGGGGGCCTGGCAGCACCGATGATCTTTCCTGCAATTCAGGAGGAAAGAAGTGGAGCAGTTAAATTTTACTGACGCCTGGGAAGCCATGGGACGCATCCCTGGGAGCGTTGGCGAGGCAGAAGGTTGCAGCATCCCTCCTGGTATCTCAGGCAGGGGGTTGCGTTGAGCGCCCATGGCTGGGTGAAGCTCACCTAGCTCCAAGTGCAAAACAACCCCTTAATTCTGTGGGGTTTCTTGCAAAGCTGATTGCATAGAAACTGTGCAAAGAAAAAAAACTGGCACAGAGCAAGTGCTGCGCCCTCTCTTTCTGTAGCCTGAGGCGACATTGGCCATCCATCACCATCACTACATAAACTTGTTACTTGACATTTTATTAACAGGAAGCCCATTTATGACTTGAAAATGCTTATTCACGAAATCTGTTTACACTTAAGATTATATAAGGAGGCACATGCTGTATTGCCTTCCATTATCAAAGCC
The DNA here is from genome assembly GCF_023634085.1 of Falco cherrug. Taxonomy (NCBI): domain Eukaryota; kingdom Metazoa; phylum Chordata; class Aves; order Falconiformes; family Falconidae; genus Falco; species Falco cherrug. The sequence continues at coordinate 6,563,967 of NC_073716.1, forward strand.
CAATGACTCATTAAATTTAACCAGAGCAAGTGCTGAACTGGCACGTATTTTGTTAAAGCCATCTTAATTTCCAACGTGCTGTTTCCCTGCTGTGGCTTATGGCCCCAGTTTTCAAATCTAGGTGTCCAAGTGTTAATTTAATTTCTCCTGTCTAGTGGCACAAGGGCAGATGGGCTGGAATAGTCTATTCTGGGGTTTTAAAAGGCATCTTTGACCTAAAAAAAATAATAGAAGTTTGTTGTAAGATGGGGTTTTGGACTCTTGATTTACCAAAGGCATTTTGGCCTGGGTAATTAGCAGTAACCTTTAAAGTACATGCTGCTTATTTTGAGCATTTTCCATTTCTCCACAGTAAAACCAGAAAGGTTACAAGAATTAGAGAAGGTAGAATTTCAGCAGTATTTATTCTAGTCTGAGTTCATTTTGTAAATATAACTCAAAAACTGCCAACACTTGTTAATTGTTCTTGTTAATACTTTATGAGCTGCCAGTGATTTTACTAAATCAAGTTGCTGATTTAGTAATCAAACTAATCACAGTACTTAAATTCTTTTAATTTGCAGTCACTTATAGATGCTGCGGAGTTAAGGAATTGTACCATAAGCTTATTGTCAAAGGGGCTTTCTACATACTTGTAATTTTAAAAAACAGCACTTTGATTTTGTTTTAGTAAAATGGTAGGAAAGTGGCAGTAAATATAGCAAATGGGATACGTTGTTATTCTGGATTTTGAGAGCAACTGAAATGGAAAGTGTTAACTTTTTAAATATAAAATTTTATATAAAAAATATACGTTTAATTTAGGTTTTGGTGGTCGTTTTTGTGTAAGTAGTCTTTAAATCCTTCCTACAAAGCAATCAACACTCCAGAGGTAAAATTCCACCCCTAGGAGTTGAGGAGGAGGTAGCTTTAAATAGCACAGCACCCTCTTCTCCCTTTGTCTGTGTCCTTGTGCAACCAGGCAGCAGACAGCTCATACTCTTTGTTTTTCATCTCCTTTGGATCCTGCAGATGAGAAGAGATAAAGGTGTGAAGTAAAGGCAGGAGTCTCTGCTGTAGCAATCTGCCCCGAGGCTAGAGTTTCACAGTCTGGAGATTCCAGCAGCCCTGTCTTCTTCCAGTCCTCCTGGAGCTGAAGGCTCTGCCCTCAGGTTTGAAACCAGTTGAGTGTCCCTTTTTGCCAAGATCGGTGGCTGTACCCTGCTCTGCCTCCGGCCGGCCGTGCTGTTCCTGGTCCAAGAGATGCTCAGGGCATCAGGAGGGGGCACTGGCACATCCCTGTCTCTGGAGAGCACCGCACTGGCTGCCTTGTCACAGCAGTAAATCTATCAACCGTTTCCATTTTCCCAGCTTGCTGCTTTTCATTTTGTCAGAGGTCTGGGTATAGGAGAGGTGCTCCCCATCGCCCCTGGCCGTGCCTCCCTCCCAGGGCGGGGTATTCCTTCTGCAGCTCCTTCCTCCCATCCTGTCTGCAGCATTTGAGTAGCTTGTAGGCTGCTGATGTCTAGCAGTCCTGTGTCTGGAAGCCTTTAGGAAAATCTTAAATTCATCTGGACCAGTATTAGCACCTCCTTCTCCTTAGAGGTTGTGAAGTGGCAGCTAGTAGACAACAACTGCTTTTTACAGGTGTTCCCCTCCCAGTGCCTTCAGCTGGGGCTGGCCCTGAGCAGCCTCCCTGAGCCATCGGCTGTAACAGGATTTGCTTCCTGCCTAGCCCTGAAATTGGATCGAATTTTCAAGTCGGTCCCATTCAGGGCAGGACCTTGGAGCAGGTGGCCTCAGCGATCCCTCCAGCCTGAATCATCCCGTGGCTGTGTTTCTCAGGGACTGGGGATGAGCGGGGCTCTGCTGGGAGCAGACCTAACAGGAGCATCCCCAGCTCCCTGGGTCAGACCGAAGCTGGGAGCACAGGACGGGGGTAATGTGCGCATTTAACCTCAGGTGACTGGTTCAGTCTCATCAATAACAGCTTTTCTGGACAGCTGAACAGTATTGATGGGCTGCAGGAATTGCTCATCCTCCAGATCTGGAAAAATAACCTGTAGCCAGTGAATGAAAAATGCATGAGAAAAGCTGGAGACATCTTGGGCTTGCTTGCTGCCCTGAGAGAGCAGGGCAGTGCAGGCAGATTGTGCTCTTCATTGTTCAGATTCGTTGCAAGTCCTGGATCACCATAGGGGTTTTCCTTCCTGCTTTGACCTTTGCATATAGAAGCTAAAATGGAATTTTTGGAAAATCCCTTTCAAAGCTGTCATTCCGCTCGTGGCACAGGTGCAGCCCATCACTTGTCTTTTGGCTTTTCCTTGTCAAATAGACCTTGAAAGAAAAACAGACTGAGGTATGGTCAGAAGTGGTGGCAGGTGTTAATCTGCTCCACCTAAGTGCTTCTCCTGTAAACATACACAGTGTTGTTCTCTGAAGATGAGATTTAGTGGGCTTCGGAGCCTGTGGCCACGCAAGTCTATCATGAGGCTGGGTTTGGGTTGCGGTTTCCTCTGTGAAAGAGGATGCGGAGCAGCTGGGTGCTGGTGGAGACGTGGCCCGAACTGCTCTGCAGTTTGCCCAGCTTCCTCCCAGGTAAGCGTCTGCAGCCCAGGAGGCTCCAGTTCTCTCAGACTCAACTGGGAACTCGGGGCCGGCAGGAAAGGTCAGGGATTTTGCAGCAGACCAAGAGAGCAGATGACGATGGTTCTCACTGTAGTATGAAGAGCCATGTGGATGCTTTCAGCAGTGGAAATGGTGACTAATAGGCCAACACAAACTAATTGCATCCTTACTATACTTCTGAGATTCTGTTAAATGAGAGTGAGAACTGAAGTGAAACTTGTGGTCCGTATAAAGCCAAGCGCTGGGTGACAGCTTTGGGCACTCTGCCGTCTGTCATTTGCAGCCCGGGACAGCAATTAGCACCATTCCACAGTAATATCCTAGCTGCTTCAGGATTTTTTCAGTTCCTAAAAACAACTGGCTTCTTTTAAATTTACGGTGTATGCAAAGAGAGGGGTTGTTGTTTGTGGCTTCGAACAAATTCTGTTTTCTAGCCCTGCCTTCTGTTGGTGAACGTTTTTATGGAGGGCTGGGAGGAGGCTATGTGCCTGGCTGTCAGACTTGTCTTTGGGGAGTACAAGGGGTGTAAGTTAAGCAGTATGTTAACTTCTCTTTCCTCTGATCATTTCTTTGAAAGCCTTGTGTCTTTTATCATGGAGGCAAGTGGCTAGCGTGCTTATATCTAAGGAGATTGCAGACTGGAGCTTTGGCAGAGATGGGAACAGGAGGCCTGCCTCTCGTGCTGCCCAGCCCAGTTTCATCCAGAATGCCTTTGAAATTTAATACACCTCTTAAATGTGCTTCATTACGCTGGTGTTAACAGCTGTTCTAACTAGCATTGGACTTCTGGGCTCCTACTCCAGCGTACTCTGGAGAATAGTTTGTAAGTCATTGGGCATGCTGTTGCCGGTTAACTTTCCATGTTAGGCTGTTAATCATCTCCTGTTACCACTTGCTCCTTTATCTCAATTGGAAGTTATCTCTGGAGCAGATCTCAAGTGTTTAGGGTTCACTTATGCAGTTTGTATGTGTAAGGGAAAATGTGATAATTAGCCATTGGTTACCCAAGGAGCAGAACAAATTCTGCAGGGTAAGCCTTTTCTTCCTCTCACATCACACCTCTGTTTTCAAACACTTAATCCTAGTAATCTTAAGTTTGAATGTATGACTTGGACACCTGGCACTAGAATATTGAAGTGCTTGTTACAGTTGGGATCGATTTGGTGTCACGGGGCATTGTGCTTATTGGGCGTGATAATGTAGCCCCGCTTGGGTTTAATAGGAGTACCATCAGAAAAGCAAGGATGTGGGACTGTGTTGGATTCACATCAGTCTGGGGAGCTTTTGCTTGTGGGTGCAGCGAGGAGGACCACATTTATGAAGTTAAAATCAGATCTTGGTTTTAATTTAAATAACATTAAAAATGCAGCTTTGAAAGTTGTAGCAATACTTGCAGGCTGGTAAATGCTGGCTGCAGCCTCACTCGACGGGAACCAAGTGCTTCCCGGGTAATGCTCCTGAGGCTTTGGTCCTGCTCCTGTATCACCACATCTTCTCCAAGGACTGAACCTCACCTCTCATCCTTGCAACAACGCACGTGGGTTGTGGTTTCAGATTGCTCAGAGATCACAGAAGATATGTAAAATCATTGCAAAGGTTTTATTTTTGAGTATAGAACTGCAGATTAATAAACTCTTAATTATGCTGACTTTTTGCTGGCAGCAGCTCGGCTCCTTGTGGGAGGGACAGAAAGAGCAAAAGAAAGAAGCCGTTCCAGTTAGTGACCTAAGCGTTTACACTAGTTAAGGAGCACTTAATTACCTGTCAGCAGCCTGCTTTCTCCTGGTCACAAGTGTTTACACATGGTGCCAGTAATTCCAGCTGTTTCCCTCTTGTGCTGCAGGAATTCAGAGATAATTACATGCAGCAATTTAAAGGTAGCTAGCTCTCCCCTGAATCTAAGTGTCATGTGAAGATGCATACACCGAGAAGAGTCAAGTGAGTATCATCGCCTTTGGGAAATGCTGGTCTAAAGAGTCTATCTCCTTTCAGCATCAGGACCGGGGCATCCTAATAGCACGCCACAAGCTTGACCTCGCTGCGTATCAGCAGGGCTGCTGAGGCAGTGCCTCACAAAAGCACAGAAGTAGATTTATATGCTACCAGGTCATTTTCAGGTAGGCTTTTTGAGACTGGCTTGCTGAGTAGCTCGTGCTGGCTGTCATGCGATGCTGCGCTGACCTTGGTAGCAGTGGGATTGCTATGACCTCTGTTTCGCAGCGATCTGAATATGCCTGTCGACCCCCTGTGTCCGCGGCAGGATTTTAGCCCCAGAGAAACTTGCATGACTTAAGGAAGGCTTTTATTGATCTCAAGGTCAGGCAGACACTTTCTAATCGTCTAACCTAATCGCTTGCAGTGCACAAGCTGGGGAGGTTCACCCAACAATAGAGAAGATGGCTTAATACCAAACTCTTGGCATGATACAGACGTTGCTCAGTGCATCGCCTTGATACGAGCAGGATCTGTGCCAAGGCAGAAGAGATCAGGGAGAGCATTAGCACTTTTCTGCCAAGGGATCGCACCTACACTCATTCTGTTTGATCTTCTGGTTTTTTCGTGGTGGATTTTGGGGTTTGTGTACAGCATGTTTCCAAGCACTGTGATCCAGCGACCATGTGCTTGAGTGTTAAGAGATCTGACTGCCATATTCTGCCCTCATGTCCTTTTTTCTAGCTGTGGCATTAACAGATGCCCTGGATGTTGTCAACTGTTTTCCTATTAGTATGTTCTGCGTATAGAGCTGTTGGAGCTAGAGAAAAAGCAGCCCTGGGACTGTGAAGGGGAAGGAGGGCAGTTCAGTCCACTGCAGACAGGAAGGGAGAATCACGAAACTGACAACAGATCTGTTTCACAAAAAGATTGGTTTTATCTTATTTACTCAAAACCCCTCATCAGCTACCCCTGTCACTTGCAAACAAAAATTTTTGTTGTGAAAAACTAAGATCCTGAGATGCAGTTAAACTTGATTGAAGAATATACCTTGTTTGTGGTGTTAGCGGGAAGTATTTGGAAGTGTTAAGATGAGTGTCAAGTAGTCCTGTGGTGAGTTACGCCTTGAGATGAGGGATTCACTTGCCGTTTTGGTGGTGCTACCACTGAGCTCTATAGCCAGCTCGTGTGCGGGCATACCCTTTGAGAGCAGAGGAATTATTCTTTTCCGAGCAATTATTTCACAGTGGTGGTATCTTATCTTGTCACTGCAATGGCTCTTCAGAAAACATATAGGAAGCCTCTTGAAATGATGGGATAGCCTTGGAACAAAGAGTTAATCTATTACTAGTGGAAGCATTTGCTTTGCAACTCATTTTTCCCCATTCGCAGCTCAATTTTTCAACTTATCACAGAGAGCAATGTGAAAGATTTAACTCTGGTAAGCCCAGAGGAGGATGGAAGCTGATTAGAAACTGGGGTGGGTAAGAGATTTTGCTCAGCTGGAATGACTGCAGCAAAATAGATTAATACTGAATGCTTGAGCCACAGATATTTGATTTGTTAATGGCTTTAGCTTTGCAGGCATTTGGTTGATGTAGCAAATTTCTCAGTGCCATGTGTAAATCTGCTGATTTCTTCTAGCACAGACTCTGAAATATAGAAGCATAAAATATTGATAATTCTGCCTACTAAAAGATGGATATGATAATGGTAAGCCTACCACCATTTGGTACCCCCAAATAGCATTTTACGTGGCTCAGGGATTGTAGTTAGTCATCATTGCCACAGCCTGGTGAAGTGATTAGTATCCCTTTTAGACTGGAAACCTAAGGATATATCACGCCATGTCTTATCCTTAGAATAACTCTGTTCTGCCAAACTTGCCTGTATTTGGAGAAATTTATATAGGAGCATAAAACCCTGCAGGTCACCAGGTCCATTTTCCTGCAACCGTGGTGGGGCATCACCGAATCCCTGTGGGCTGTTTGTGAAGGAGAGGGGTGAATCCAAAGGCACGGAGGGTCCCAAGTTGTTTGGTATAACGGCAATGTTGTTGGAGCCGCTGCAGTGGTGCTGCCTGTGACTGCCAGCAATTACAGCCTTTGGCACTCGTTCTGATCTACATGGAGCAGCAGGTCGGGGGTGGGAAGGAAAGAGGCTCATCAACAGAAATAGCATTTAAGTAAAAACTGTACCTTCCGCTGCAAGGGAAGATAGGAAGAAGAATCAATTCTTTTGCAGCTGAGAATGCAAACTGTGCCAGACAGTAATTAAAAGCATTTTACTGTGCCTAGTAACGTGTCTGCGCTCTAAAGCTTGCATCCTAAGCCTGCTCGGGAACAGACCCATTTTTATTCCAGGGAGATGGAGGGCACCGACAGCCTCGCTGCTGGGTCATGAGCAGTCGCTCAGCCCTTCACCGTCCCTCCCCAGCACTTCCCTTGGCTCGTCTGAATCATTTCTTGCATCTTCCCTGAGCCTCGCCTTGCCGAAAGCTGCATGATGTGCTCCTGAATTCATTTAAAAGCCCATCTAGGAGGACAGGGGTATTGATGCAGACTGTGATTTCCAAAATGAGATCACCCTGCCTACTGAGCAAGAAGCTGAATGTCAGAGAGTCAGGAACTGCTGTGCTTCCAGGTTGGCCAGCTGATGATAGATGTTTGAATGTATATGTCCATGATGTGTTCACATAGGTGTCGTTCTCCAGTGGAGTCACTTCATACCCTGAAATGAAAATTGTATGTTATTGTAATGCAAATGCAAATGGTGAATGTAGTGGGAATCAGGGCATTTCCCCTCCAAACCTTCCATTTCTATAAGTAAAAATCTTTAAGTTTGTGCACCTGTTTTTCATGCTGGCTTTACCACGAGGAAGAGTTATCTTTCATGTGATCCAACTAAGTTATTTCAGCTATTTCTGCAAATCCAAACTTCTTGTTGAGTAAGTTAGGCAAAGGAAAAGCAGAAATAGGTCAGATATTTAAATAAGGCATAGTTGTCTCTCCTCATGGCAAGTGCCTTTTTTCCTGCCTATGTGAATTGTGCTAATGTATCAGTGAATAAAGACGAGTGAACAAAGGGAAGCAGAAGCGCCAGCATTTTTATTCTGGGATTGCAGCTTCAGAGCCCTTTACTTTGCAGAAGTGATACCAAGCCTACTCTGGAACATCTCAGCGAATGCTCCTGAAATAATAAAAACCAAATTGGCTGCCCAACCTCTCTGAATACACAAGATCCACTTAAGGTCCTGCCTGTCATTTTGCTATCACATAAACAATTGATTTCCTGGTGTAGCCTAAGTCCAGGTTCTAAGAAGCATCCTTGATGCCTTGCAGGGCATCATGAATCTGTAATATTAAGGAAACATAGTGAAAGTGTGCTGTTCTTAGGAATCCTCTGGCTTGAAATGTAGAGGAATCGGCTGCCTTTAATCATTAGTCATAGGGTTATATTTTTCAGCTCAGTTCTTTGTTCCAGGGAGTGCCTGTGGCTGATACCAAGCTCCTGGCAGGTCGGCTGTCACATTGTTTTAAGCTAATCTGACTGCCTTTGGTCCCTGGAGAGGACATTAGGAGTCCAGAATTGAATTCCTCTTTTTAAATACCTGCATGGTACTGTGTGCTACTGGAGGATTTTCCTGACTTTTAAGTTTTGTGATGGAAGGAAAATCTTTCTTACAAAGTCTGCCTCGTCATTTTTTCTCCCCAAGCTTCATGTCTCCAAACCTGATTCACTCTGATGTTTTTGATGGGAACAGTGATGACTTTCATCATACCTGAAATTTGTTTAGACTCAAAACATTTTATTGGGATGCTGTAATGATGATAGAGAGGTGATGATGTCAGTACTGGTGACAGCTGAGCTTTCCTGCATGGACAATTTTATGCAGCAGAGTTTTTGAGGCAGTAGAAGCAACTCTTCCCTGTGCTGTAGGAATGGAGGCAGCTCACAGCCCTCCGCAGTCCAACCATCCCCATTCTTCGTCCGTTTCTGAAATCCACTGCTTCCTCCTTAATTGGACCACCTCTTGATTGCCTGCTGCAGGTATTGCTCTTGTCTTCTCTTTTCCGTAATCCAAATTCTCCTTAATGACCATGCCTCTTTTGACCATCCTGTGCTCAGAAACAGAGGCCAAATTTTCTCAAGACTTAACACCACTACCCCCCACCCCCAAAACCAGCATTGCTGGGAAAGTTTGGTGTCGATGAGGTGCATCAGCCCCTGATGTCCTGAGAACAGCTGTAAACCTGTTCAAACACCATCCCAAAAATTCCCTCCACCTCCAGGGCTGCACTGATAGCCCATCAGGATGCTGGCAGTCAAACCCAAATGCACTGAGTCACTCCGTGGTCCAGGTTCTTGTTCCTGACACCCCGGCCTCTTCTTTCTCGGTGTTTTTTTCAGTAGCCTTGGTACAATCTTACTTCTAAGGTTTCTTCTGACCTTCTCTTGCCTTTAAAACTCCTTTCTAAGCCTTGCGTGCTTACAGCTGTCTCTTGAGGTACCCAAGAAATAAGAGGGAAGTGGCAGTTGGTTCAAAAGCTAAAACATGGTGGTGGAGCAATCGAGAGGTCTGTGCCCTGCGTCACCCTGACTTGTTTCTTCCCCTTCCCTTTCCCTTCTGTCACCCTTCATCTAATGAGTTTTCCCTGCCTTGTTCCGCAGTGCCCGGTACATGTTTTAAACTGCCTTTGGTTCGGGAGGCAGCTGGCAGGGCGATGTGTTTGAAGGAAACACCGTGCTGTCTGCAGCATTCCTGCTGCCAGGTCCCTCCCCATCAAATGGCTCCCAGAGGGGGGATGGCGTAAACCCAAAGGGTGGGAAAATCACTGTGTTTGAACCATTCTTCTTTTGGCCATAGAGAGAAACGTTTTTAACAGGAGAGAGACCTCAGTGAGGCTCTTCAACATCAGGTTAAAAGCCTGTCATTAATTGAAGGATGATTCAGCTTCCCTGGCTAAAATGTCACAGTGTGGATGCTGGGAGAGGAGGAGCTGTCTTCCTCACTGGCATAACACCGTGCTAACCTGAGCACACCCCACCCCTCTGCGCTCCCCTTGGATAAAAAAATCATGGTTTAGCTTTCAGGAACAAGCTGGTGGTTTTGGGCTGGATAGCCCTGATGCTGCCAGCCTGAATCATTGGGGAAAATGCTCGTCTGCGTTGCTGGTTGCCTGTGAAAGTGTGACCTTTTATCAGACACTATGTGATAAAAATCGTGCTTCACACAGGGAGACTGAATGGGAATGTGGCTTCTCTCTGGGAGAAAAGCTGCAGGAGAATACAGCACAGTAACACCTTTTTTTTTTAAATGGCATTTTTCTATCCCCTGAAGCTTTAGCTAATTTCTTTCTTTTCTATTAGAAAAGGAGAAAAATCTAGGTTTTCAGATCAGATCTGGAAATAGGGAGGCAGGATTAAGCACAGCTGTTCCAGGTCAGAGGAGCCGAGGAGGGGCGACGTCTCTCATACTGACAGAGCAAGGTTATACCAATGGCCAGAGGTACGTGCCTCCTTGTTGGAAAGCTGCCTTCGGGGTCAGATTAATTCAGCATTGCTACTGGACAGAGTGGTCCAGAGGAGCGAGAAGCCACTGGCAGTTTAACATGATGTCACCTCGTCCTGCACTAACTAGGTCATGGTGACACCCTGCCTGAAAGTCCTCTGTGCCAGTGCTTCTGCTATTGCAGCAGTGCTGAGCAGGACAATCCCCAGTAAACTCTAAAAAAACCCTCAGAAAATGGAATTCATGGAGTATTAGCGTATACAGGGGTTATCCGGGTGCAGCGAGCAGCAATCATCAGAGGCAGTAAATGAACCCATCTCTTGTTGCTCTGCATCAGCCCCTGGTTGGCTGGCAGAAATGAAGCATCAGATGGGATGATGAATATCCAGGTTGCTATAGTGACTGAGAGCTGTAGTGCTAAAAGCAGTCGTTCCCCATTACCCCCTCCCTGCATGCACACATGAGCTGTCACACGCCGTTCAAAGGGGTCCGGGTGAATTACGGCTGCACTGAAGCTGCAGTGTGGTGCCGAGCGAGTGCACCTGGCGGTGGATGTTCCCTGGGATGTCAGAGTCCTCCCATTAAATTCCCGGCTCCGGCTTTAATGAGCTCAGCGGTGATGTGTGCACAATATAATGGAGCTGAACTGTTTGCCTGCACAGCACAGTGTTTCACGGGCTGCAGGGCAGGAGCGCAGCCAGAGCAGCTGGGGACAATGACAGCCAGGTCCCCAGCACGGCCACCCCACGGAGGCGTTATTGAACCAAAGCTTTCGGAGCCGTGGGTGGGATGTGACGAAGCATCCCCATTTCCCAGCCCCTCTTCGTGGGGAGAGCCCCTGTGCCATTGTCCTTGTGGCTGCCAGCCCCCGGATCCGCTCCATTTCTGTGGCTCCAGTGGCATCGTAGCTGTCGGTGCTGGCAGAAGCCGAGCTTGTGGCTTCACCTTAGCAAATTGCCCTCCCGCTTGTCTGAGCTGCCTTCCTGGCAGTTTCACTCGCACAGGTTAATCCCAAAGAATAATAAGAGAAAAACAAAAGGAGAACTTCTAAAGTGTGTACACTTTTGATTTACTTTTTTTTAATAATAATTTTAGGGGATCTCTATGAAGGTCAGTGGCAACTTCCCCCATTTTGTGACTTCAGACCTCTGCCAGACTCTAAAAATGTCTGTTTAATGCACCGCCCGGCATGTGCCAGTGGGAAAAGCAGAGCTGCTCATCCATCAGGATGACTATAGGTTATGTCTGTATCGAAGGGAAATGATTGAGCAACAGCAGCGCTTTGCTGTGGCATCATTTTCCAACGTCATGCACCCGTCAGCTGTTCTGACCACTATTTGATGCTAGAAAATTGTTGGCTTCTTTTAAATTTGAGTTGTGAACAGTTGAATAATCCTGTACTTATTGTCCTTACCGTCAGCTCCCTATACCTTGCATTCCCGCAGGAGTTGAGTAAATATATCCCAGATGACTGAAAAATGCCGGCTGCCCTTTGAAGTTGTTGGTTTGTTTTTTTTTTTCTTCCTCAAACTTTGAAAATTCACCCAGCAGAATTTTATCAGCACCTGCTAAACAGACCGAGAGCATCCTTTGAGGAGGGACATTGCAACCGTGGGCTGTGTACACCCCATCAAATGCAGGTCAGGTCCGATGAATTCAGCCGGCTGGCTGGGCGATGGAGAGGACCAGCACCAAAAAGAAAATATAGGAAAGACTTTTGCTGCTTCTCAGCCTGCCCGGGAACCAAGGTCTGTGATGTCCTAAACAGAAGGCAAGTCTGCGCTCATCTTCCTAAGTGGTCTTATTTTATTTATGTGCTGGTGCATTTATAATACAGATTCTTGGCATAACCTCGTGAATGAGGCGATGTTCTGCTTTTACTCTGTCTCCAGCCAAGGACTTTGAATCCTATTTTTGGCATAGTGGTTTTTATAAAATATGTAACACTCCAGCGTCTTGTGGCCACGTTTGCTGCTACTAAAGCAGAAAGCTGGATGAGAGCTGATTCTCAAAAGCTTTGCCAGGACTCAGAATAGCTGAGAAAATATGACTAATTGGAGACTTCAGAGGAAGCTGTAGTTTATATATTGGTGCTGCACCCTGGGAAAGCTGTGATGTTGAGAACTGGGTCAGTTTGAGTAGATGAAGGCAAGTGGCACACGTCACCGGACCGTAACGTCTGTAACCATCATCCTCAAACTAAATTCCTCTGTTTATCCCAAAACAGGTAGGATGTAAACTGAGCCACGGAGCACACCAGCACCATGTGTGCAGGCAGGGCGGCCCACGGCAGTGAGGATGTTACACAGCCAGGGAAGTGGTTCCTTACCTAATGAGATCACTTCTTTCATAATTCTGCACCAGAACTGGTTTCTGCTCCTTGCAGAGGCAGGTGCTGCTGGGTAAGCCTCAGATGACGCTTCTCTTCGTGTTATTGCTGAAACCTCACGGGTGTTAGAGGAGATGGAAATGATGTGGGCACCTTCCCTCCTGCCACCGCTCCCATGTCAGCGGGTGCCACAAACCCCACGTGCCTCCTGCCCAGCTCTCCCCATCCTTTTCCTTCCCTCCCCAACATGGTTGCGTACCGCCAGCCTGTAAATCTGCAGCATGGTGAAGACTTGATGCAAAACTTATGATTTTAGCTGTACGGGGAGTGCAAAATGCATTGAATTCTGGCATGAATTTAACTCCTGTGGTATCAAACTGCACGCAGGGACGAGGAGAGGGAAAAGGAGCAGTCTGTAGATTTTAGAGCAGGCAGTTCCCTGCAGTCCCAAGCACTGGAGCTGGGCTTGCGGCGTGTTAGGGTGTCAGTGCAATAACCCACCTGTTCGGGCACAGCCTGAAGCACATCTCTTCCACCCTGAAGTCCCAACACATTCAGCTTGGAGACAGCAGTTGTGTTAGGGCTGGGGTGCGTTCACCCCAGTTCAGATGGAGGATGAAGCTTCTGTGAGTTTTTGATCCTTTTCTTGAATTTCACGGGGTACAGGATCATTACATTCCCTTTTTATTTCCATCAAATATACCAGGGATGGAGGAAAGGGGATGTTAGGGTACACACACAGTGTGCTTGCAAAGTGATGTCTCAAAACCACTTTTTGGGGCTTTCCCACCATAAAATAAGAGCTTTGGCGTGCAGTCCGCATCGGTTGCAAGGCTGCGTGGCTGGGACCTGACCCCTATTAACCTGCTTTTTAGCTGCTTAGGTATTTTATTGAAATCTGGCTGTTATCCCAAGTTCCCGACGGAGAACAGCCCTGGAAAGGGGAGGAGCAGCCCCTTGTCCATCACCCTGCGGATCCTCCTTTGCCCAGAAGCACGTGAACCGAATGGTTTTGCTGGAAGAGACAAATATTTTACAGCTCGCTGACTTTCTGGAAAGCACGCCCTGGCTAGCAAGGATGGATGCACAAATGCCCCAGTTACTAAATAAATGAAGAACAAAGCACAGCTTGCTGGCGCTGCTCTGGGATTGCCTGACCTTGGGTTGAAGTAGGAATAAATGCATTTTAAGAATGAGAGAGCTAAACATTTAATGGGCTAGGTTTACACCTCAGATAGAAGGGATGTACCTGGTTCTACCACAGACACATCATGAAAAAAGCACATCAGTGTTGTGGCAGCTGCCGTCTTCTTAGGAAAGTGGCTTCTGTGGTTCAGACATGAATAAAAGGAACCGCCTAGGTGTACCAGGCAGACGCCAGCAGACCAGAGTATTAATAGCTGACTTGCTTTTGCCTTGCTGTGTGCTATTGGACATATATAACGCTTTTCATGAGGAATATACAGATATTAACAAATTTTGTTTCTCATTAAAAGGGCAAAAATAGAGTTATTGACGCAACTTGCTAGCGTGATGTTGTAATATGTTGTGCTGTACCGTTCCCAAAACCAAAGGCAAGCAGCTCTGTGGTTTGCACAGTGTGAGTTGCAGAGAAAAATGACACATGGGCAAGTTTGAGCCAGAAACAATTGAAAACCACTTTTAAATGTAGTGGTTGAGTTTGCAGTGGAACGATGTGGCACTGCAGTTTTGTAGCCTGGTCCTTCTCTTGCAGATTGAAAAATGGCTTTTGAAAAGCCCCTTCTTCTGGCTTCGAAGGTGCTTTGGCTGAACGTAGACCACAAGGTACAAAACTGTATCAGAAATAAGCCGTAAACATTTGCTGGTTTTGAAGGACAAAAAATATTTCACAGTATCATGTCACTTGACTGCAGATAATTTTGAAAAATCATACAGTGAGAGAGGACCTGCCACAGCCATGTTTAGCTCAGCTGACCTTTCTTGGCATTAAAATGCCTGGAGGACTTGTTCTGACCTTCCACTATGGAAATTTGCCTTTGATCCTTACTTGAGATCTCCTTTATTCGTGTCTGACTTCTTTGTAGTCTCTCTTTTCCATAGCTTTGATCCATCTTAGCATCCAATCTCCCCCAAGACCACCTGATACGGAAGAGCTCTACAACGCCAACAACCATATGTCTCTAAAAAGCAAAAAAATACATCCTGTTTGGTGCTTTTGTGGTGTGGGACCTCAGAGAGGGTTTCACAAAGCAGATTTTGTGGTTTAGGACGTTGTTGTGTCCCTTTGGTGCACGTGTAAGTAATGCTGCACATGCTGAATGAGTGGAACGCTACCTGCCGTGAGCGTGCATCCCCTGCTGATCCAGTTGCTCTTGAGTTACGAGCAGAGAGGATTGATCTACGCCTGAAAAAGGGTCCCAGTTAATCTCCTCGCCCTGGGCTTCTTGGTGTTGGTAGCCAGCCCATGGGGTGGAGAGTGCTAAAAATGGACTGCCGGGTGGAGGGGGATTTCCTTTGGTGATGCTCGTACAGCCTGGCAGCCAGTGCGAGGAGGCAAAGAGGACATTGAATTATTTTCTTGGGTACACAGGATAGTAAATCATTGCTTTTAACCTTCTGTAGCTGTGTGAGCCAGAGTGTTTTAATAGGAGCTGGATGGGAAAAGGTGTTTTCTCCCTCTGATGGCAGAGCAAAGAAGGATGGAGTGTGCTGAGGAGTCACAGGGGTGATGCTGTCAAAATCATCTGAGTCTTACTTAGGGAAATTTATGCTCCAAGTGGGTAAATCTCTTCTGGAAGTGGGACCTGGTGCTTTGAAGCTGCCAACGTTTCAAATATTACTTCCCCCCCGAGAGGCAGTGGGAGAGCAGAGAAGATGTAGTGTGCCGGAGCGCTGGCAGCCCGCGGGCTTTGAATACTGGCAGCAGGATATCTCTCTCCCTGGAATGAAACAACCACCCGGGATTATTTAGGTGTGATACTCTTCATGCCACACACCCCCCAGGGACAGCGCTTGCCCCAGCTTCCCAAAGCGGGGGATGCTCCTGCTGGTCACCAGCAGTCCCTGCGCAGAGCAGCTCTCCCCACGCAGGGCTTTGCTGCGCGTCCGAAGCTGAGAGGCTACAGCAGCTGCGATACAAAACGCACACAAGATTTTCAGTGCAGGTTTCATGCTCGTACATGTCGAGACACTAAATATCCCTATTTTTGTCTCTGTTTAAGCTGTTGTGGGGTTAATTTTCACAGTGAGAACTATGGCTGTTCCTCTGAGCTCAAACATCCCCAATATCATTGTTCTGCAAGCTGCAGAAAGCCATGAGTGGTCAGAGGAGATAGATCTACCCCCAGCCCTCCCCAGCCAAATATGCAGCCCACACAACCAGTGTTCTTTAAACCCTCGTGCAGAGGACACTTATCTTTTCCAAAAATGACACTTGTTGTAATTCAGATATGTAAATGTTTATTACCTATGTTATAGCCAATGTGGGTTTAGACCCTGCGTGTTTTTTCTCACCTCTCTACCACCCAGCAGCAGTAAGCACCGCAGCCTGGAGTGAGCCACAGCAGCTTTCCAGGCAAGGTGCAATCTGGCTATTTCAACCACCTTGAAATTCTCAATATTACTGTTTGTCTCTTCGGCTGTTGTTAGGAAGCAAAGCCTTTGAAAGCTGCCTTTTTTTAGACCTCTCTAGTTTTGCTCTCCGCTCCTTACGTATTTTCTTCATGCAGAATATAGTCGATGGTTTTTGGTTTCTTTTTTATAGCCTCCCTTCATCTGTGAGCCTTTTTTTTTTCCATCACTGAACCCCCTCAAAGGCTGCAGCTGGTATCCAGATGAGACTGCAGCACTGACTTATATAAGGTGTTACAATTTTTTTAGTATCCTCCATCCTGCTCCTCATGCTTCCTAACATCTTGTTTGCAGCTCCCTGCTTTCTTGAAGTCTTAACTTGTAGTCCAGAGTGATTCCTGCCTTTCCAGAAAGAGGGCTTGACCAAAACTCTAGAAAGATTTGTTTAAAAAAATCCCCTCCAGAATACATCCCATTGCTGCTGAGTTTCACACAGCATTGCAAACTTACCCTTATTTTAATCCCTCTGGTTTGTTGTCGTAAAAAATCCCTTACTGTACTCAGCTTTACCATCTTCTCCCCAAATTTTGCTTCCTGAAAAGAACCTATTTCCTGCTCTCTGACTGTTGGCTGTGTCCATAGGCAGGCAGCACCTCGCTTAAAGACCCTGGGAAATCTGCCTGAACTCCCATTCCTCCCCAGCCCTGTGAGTGAGGGTGCTGCACCTCCGCAGCACCGCGACTCTGGTGGGGTGCCACTGTCCCCAGGCATGGCGTGGGCACATTCCTGAGGGGGCTGGCATCTAAAGACACGGGGGTCTCAGCGACAAGTGCTGTCCCGTACTTCCATGCCTGTCACAGCTCCATGTGAGGCACTCCAGGTCATCTGTGTTTGCTCTGAAGCATCTCATGTGCTCAACATTTATTTAGCAATACATTTCTTTAACTTTCTAGTCTTACACCGCTGTCTTTGCCAAAACTCCCTCTGATCTTTCTCCACTCTTTCCCTTCACTGTTGTGTTTCCCACCACTTATTGGCGACATAGATGCTTTTGTATTATCAACAGTGCTGACAGATGTCTGTGGCCATTTATGCGCTACTTGGCTTGTGTTTTCCCTGAGGTCCTGGATTAAATGCTCAGTCAAAACTCTAATATTTCATGGGCCAGTAGGCTGCTTCCACTTGGAGTCATCTCTTCACTGCCAGTTTCCGTTTTGCCAGCATTTACCCGGGTGTCCGATGGGCTTGCGCTGGGTTTCTAAGGATGCTCTCACTGTGGGATGTGGCTCTCCAGCACGGACAGACACCATGCGTGCGTCGCATACACGTGTGCTCAAGCCCAGAGCCACGGCCTCAACTGTTTGCCGGTAGCTCCTCTCATGAGTGTGAGTGGACAGATGAGCAAAGGGAGCTGATAAAGGCAGTGTGCGTGCTGTGATGGGTTGGAGCAGATGAAGGAAGAGAAGTCACCCAGCCCTGCAGCATTCACTGAGCCATGAAACCCAAGAGCAAAGAGAAGCCCCAGCCCACACCACCCCTGAGAGCAGCAGCTGTGCCTTGCACCGCTGGGATATGCAGAGAGTCTGTTTCCCCAAAAAATATTGTTTGCAGTTGTATCAAAAGACCTGTGTTTTCAGAAAACACTAGTCCCTTGGGATTTATTATATGCAGAAAACATCGTGTGGTTCCCTGGCAGGACTGGAGCAGTGCGGGAGGTAGATCCTGACTTTCCCATGAAAGCCCTTTTTTCCCTTTGCATTTTGCAGGCAGTTTCACGCCTGGATGCTGAGGGCCGGCGTTTCTTCCTTGGCAGAGTCTCAGCCAGCGCTTGCTTCTCACTGTCTCTTCTAATGGAATCATTGTTAAAAATAAGTAATTTTATTTCCCAGAAGATGCCCAGCAGCAGCATCTGTCATTTTGTCCTGATTGCCCTGACTTCTGTCGGTGTGCAGGTTACGTCGGGGCTTGGTGAAGAGCCAAGGCTGCCATCAGATGGGGCTGGTCTCGGCAGGGCAGTCTTGGTACCTGCGTGAGCTCTGATGTCTTGTAGACAGTCTCCTGAACATGTGTCTGTACATGAGAGATGGCAGAAGTGTCTTGGAAGCCTGTTAAGGACTTACTAAAATTGAGGCTGATGTCTGGAACAAGTTCTCCTACACAGCCTGTAGTAAGGGTCAGTCTAGTGGCAGCTCTGGGCGCTCCGGCCACCCCGGTGTGGGATCTGCCGGGCAGGGCGCTCGCATTGGCAGGCATGGCCCCTCCACGGGGTGCTGGGATGCAGCAAGTGTGAGAAGGGTGAAAGCAAAAGGATGAGGGCAGGGGTCATCTCCAGGGAGCCAAAACTTTCCTACTGTCTTCCGAGGACGTAATCTGCAGGCAGTTGTTGCCTGTTGAACAGAGGGACAAGCTTGAGCATCGCTTTTGGTAAGAAACCAGGTATGAACCAACACAGGGTCCTTAAATCAGGTGGGATGTAGATGTAGATGTAGTTGTAGAATCATCTACAGGATGAAAGAAGAGCCTGGCCTTTGGATTGCTCACCTGTGGTTAAAGACAGATCTTGAAAGTTGGGGAACTTGGGTTTAGCTGTTAATTCCAGCACTGTTTTCTGCTCTCTGCACAGTGACTGTGTCTTCAACTGCAGAAGAGTCATAAATACATTCAGTTCTGCCCCTCAGCCTTTAAATGACAAGAATCTTCCACCTCTAACACAAAACCCAGTTGGCCCTTTCAGTTGCCAGAAGGCCAGAAGATTATTCATCAGCAATTACTAAATTCATAAATGTTCCTTAAATACTAACAACCATTGAAATGCTTAAGGAATCAAAGCATGGATGGTGAATAAACGTGTGTTTCCTAGCTTGAAATTTAATAGTGCAAAGTTTATTCCACCTTAATTTCACCTTACCAACCTTTTCCTGGCTGAATCATCTTTTTGAGACGGAGAGATGGAAGAGCGAAGTACTGTGGTGTGACAGGATTATACAGTGAAAACTGTTTTCAGGCCCAGTTTGAGTGGCAGTGGGACTTGTCTCTGCTTTCGCTGCCATCAATCTGGCGTGGGGCTGGCAGGTCACCAGTGACCCCCAAAGGGTATTTTCACTGGGTGTTGCCCCTGTGCAGGAAAGACTTGGGTGGACTTCCAGGGTTACACTGGGAGACTTTTCCTTTGGAATCTAAATTCTGCAGGAACTTAGGGAAACATCTCCCTGGCTATACTTCTTGGTAGCATCTCCTTGTAGCAGTGGGGTTTGGAAGGTCCTTTAGTCTGGTTTGTTAGCTGATGCTGGCAGCTGTCTTCTCCCTTTCGGTCAACAAATCGTCTTACTCCAGAGCAGCCATCAGCTGTCATCTCCCCTTTTTGCCACTGCACCAAGCGTGATGCTGATGTGCCTGATGGACTGGAAACCAAGCTGACGTTTCCTCCAACCTCTTCTGTGCTGGCAATTGACTAAGCACGGGAGCAGCATCCAAGCAACTCAAGGTCCCAGCACATCCAGCTGCTTGTGGCAGGGTTCCGTGTTGTGTTGCCTAGCAGGGAAGACCAAAGACGGGGTTTGTAATCCCTACATGGGCTTGCAAATCCCTGGTCGGATTGCTCTTTGGGTGCTGTTCAAGAGCTGTCCTACACCCCCAGCAAAAGGTTTTGATGCTGAAACTTCCCGTATGCAGAAAAGCAGCACGAGGTCAAGAGTGGATGAGTATTGCCATGGTGGGATCTGGAGAACATGGAGAGGGTGGGATGTGAAGTCCTTACCACATGGAAATGTTACACGGGGCAAAGATAAGAGCATCTTCCCCAGCGCGCACTATCCCTGCACAATGTTAGCTTCATGTAGATGTGTATCTAATTGATTCTCCTCCTTCCAGCAAGGACTGGGACCTGGAGACATTCAGCTTCTGGCGGAAGGTCCCACAGCCACAGGGCTCAGAATACATCAAGGACCTTCTGATTTCCAGGCCTGGGTCCTGCTTGTGGTCAAAATTCAGGTTAACGGCATTCCTCTCCCCAGTTTGGGCTGCTCGTTGCTGAGCAAGAGGGTCAGCTGAGCGTGACTATTAACAGCCACAGACCGTCCATCCTCTTACCTGTGGTTTGATGAGGGCTGTGGGGGAGAAGGAAAGTCGTTAGCGCTTATCCTTGTTACAGACACTCAATGCTAAACCTGCTGTCCAAGCACATGATGGCAAGAATCTCTAAGAGGCTCCTCTGTGTATGTGGCTCATTCTGCTAAGACACAGTAAAAATAGCAAACTAAGCAGGGATTTTAGCCTCAACTTACTGAGGCAAGAGTAAATAAGTATTAAATACCTGGGACAACGTGAGGGCTGTGTGTGCTGCTGCCCTGCCAATTCTCCTCCAACCGAACAGCCGCTCACTGTTATGGAAGCAGTGAACATCTTAATTATTGTGAAGCCGCATAAAAATGCGGCTTATGGGATGTGACATGTCTTGAACAGTCTGTGTTAATGAAGTAAAAGCCTGTGCAGCATCAGGGACTTGCACCACATCAGTGAAAAGGCCGTACCAGCTCAGGCAAGGCGAGACCTCTGGTCTGGAAGCTAAAGGCAGCTGAACAGAACCCCAGCGCACCCTCCTCACTGTATTTAGAGCATCGCGAGAGGCAGTGGAGTCCATGCCACTGTCTTTAAACCACTCCGTAGTATACTAAGAAATGCTGGAAATTCAGGAATTTGAAGTGCGGGTGAGGTCGTAGGAGTGATTGCCCAGAAGCCAAGTCCCTGGTTGTCTCTTCCTGCTTCCCTGGGCTGGTGCTGGCTCAAGGCCGCACCTGTGCAGGCACTTCTCTGGCCTCAAAACGCCCGCTGCTTGCTGGGCAGAGCTGGTGGCTGGAGCTCGTGCATCGGCTCGGCTGCACCTTGGCCTCAGCCCAGGGAGCAGCCGGGCATTTCTCCGCTTACAGTACAAGGAAAATAATTTGTGATCTAAAATAGTGGCTTTTTAATAGCCTTCAGCAAAGGGGGATGTCCTTGCCAGCTATGCCTGACGCTGTCTTAGCCCGAGCAGAGGTGACCAGCCATCTGGCTGTGCTGTTCTGATGTCCCCCGCTGGCAACGACCCAGACAGCCAAGGAGAAACCAGTTTGGGTGGCAGAAACTCCTGATTTCACTCCTGAGAATTATTTTTAGCCCCAAAGCTGGGTTAAAGGGTTAAAAAGTTGGGGAATGGTTTGCAGTGACACAGCAAACTCCTCCAAGCTGGGGGAGGCTGCATGGCCAGTCAATCTGTCTGCCTGGAAAGGGAATTAAAAAAAAAAATTAAAAAAAAATCAACCCTACCTGTGATGCTTTTAGCTATTTCATGCAGTACTCTTAATCTCTGAGCTGAGAAAAAGGGATGTCATCATCATTCTTGTAATTATAGAGACAGGAATGATTGCTGGCGACGTCGTTTGGTGAGTGGATGGCGGAGCTGGCAGCAGAGCCCAGACCTTTCGCAACCTGGCCCCTGCTTTGCCCACACAGAGATACAGAGACACCCTCCATGGGCACCCTGCTGCGTACCGGCATCCCCGGGCGCACGCCTCCGCGCGTGGGGGCCTTCCACGTGCGAGAGCAGGGCTCGGCTGAGCCCAAGAGCTGGGCTTAGAGCTGCTTGGCTCAGCGCGGGGTGCTGGGCCCGCTGTGGGACGTGTCCCAGCCCAGAGCCGTCTCCCTCGCCTTGTCCCAGCCCTCCTGCCTGACGCTTTTCCCTTTTGCCTTGACACAGTGAGAAACGCGCTCTGCAAGTCAGCGTCACCAACCCGGTCCAGTGCAGCCTGCATGGGCGGAAATGCACCGTCTCTGTGGAAACCAAGATTAACCAATCCCAACCGGATTTCACCAAGCATCGTTCCGGTTTCATCCTCTGCGTGCCGGGGAATTAGCATCCCCCTCCACTTGGCGCAGTGAGCCGAGCCTGGAGAGTGAGCGAGCGGAGGAAAGACAGACTGGGGCTTTGATCGCCCTCCCTTTGCCTTGGACTTTTCAAGGCGATTGATTTAGAGATGCTCAGCTGTGACTTGGTCATGCGCCTAAAAAGATCTCTAAAGCTAGAGGTTTAGCAAAGCCAAATTCAGGAGAGGGTTTTACTACCACATGCAACGAAGGCTTAAAATAGCCAGTGACCTGTTATCCAGCTTACAGAACAGGCCAGAATATCAGGAAAGTGCTTCTGAATTAGTCTGAAAAAAGCATTTATAGGTACTTACACCCTTTCCCACATTGATTTCTTAAACCCTCTCCAGTATTCCCTTCTGTTGGTTTTTTTTTTTTTTTTTTTTGTGGGTTTTTTTTTTTTTTTTTTTCTTATTGCAATATTATGCAGCCTCCACTGGAGGAACCAAAGATACCTGGCTCAGGGAGTCTGGTTCTGTAAGACCAAATCCTGATGGAACCGGAGCCAGATGTGGAAAGGAGGGCTGGCTTCCCATGCCGGGGAGACACTCCGCACTCTTCCAGCCTTGCCAGCACGCATGGAGTTGCAACGGTACATGGAGATGCACCTCGAGGCTTGCTGCTTTCCTGCCCGGAGTTCACTCACACATCAAGGCACCTTGGTCGGAGACAGGTCCACCAGCAGAAAGGAGAGCAGGATTCACAGTGCAGAGGTTTTATGTTTTTTTGATCCTGCATTGCTTTTGCCTTAATTACCCTCTCCAGTGTCAGAAAATCCAGTGGGTTCCCATTTGGACCAAGTGGCCTTGCAGGATTTTTAGATGATCCACGTGGCTTTGTGTTACTCCCAGCACTGAGGTTCAGGGAGGGCTCAGGACCCGCTGCAGGTGCGTTAGTTGAGAACCACGTGGAGCCTGGGGGCTGAGGCCACCGCTGCCTTGCTTTGCACTATGTAACGCTAACTCTGGCACGTCCGTCCACGGCAGGCGAGGGGCAGCAGCACAAACCTGACTCCAAACATCCAGGCTGTTCCCTCCGACGAGTTTTCCTGAGTCTTCCCAGCCACGGTTGGAGGATGTCGGGGCATTGCGCATCACCTCGGCTTGTCTTGTGTCACCACGTCCCTCTCGCTGCGTGGCTCAGGTGACCTTGAGCTTGGTGTTTACAGGACAGCCATACATACTAACAGGCTTTTTATTTCCACTGTGTATCGGGGCTGTTGCTGTGGGTTTTGAGCAGAGGAGGCCATGTGATGCTGCGGGGCTGTTGGAATTGTACGTACTGAGTCCTGGCACTGCTGGTCAGGTCAGGATTTCCATCACGTTGGACGTGGGGGTCCCAGCCCAGCCAGAAAATGGGGAGCACTTGTTTAATGGAACATTTTAGGAATCTGAAAGCCTGGAAGAGGCTCTTCATGTAATGCCCCGTTAACAAAAAGCTTCCCAAGGCCATGCCATGGATGCAGGGCACAGGGACAAGTCGCTGCAGCGTTTGTACCCAACCACTGCCACCGAGCCCTGAGGTTGAGGGTGCCTCGGGTGCAGATAAGGCCTAGCTCTGTGTGGAAATGGGACGAGCTTAATGTCTCCTGCACTTTTTGCCAGGGAGGGCCCACGCCAGAGCCCTCCCATTCCCATGGTCCTTGGCCTCGGACCAGCATCCCAGCACGGCATCTGGCCCGACATCCCAGCCACCAGCATTTGCTCCTGGTCAGCAGCTCCGGGATGCCCAGTGGACTGCTGTGCCGGAGGGCTCTGTGCATCAGCCCTGGCCCAAGTCCTCAGGAAGAAGCTCTTCCAGATGCTGGCAAACACAAGTCACCCACCACCACCACTGGGGCCATCAGGAGCCTGGAGGTGACATCCCACCCACGCAGCAGTTTCTAACCTCGCCAAGCACACACACGTGAGCGGCTCAGGACCACCGTGGGCCCCCCGCCTCCTCATGCAATCCCAGCATCAGCTCCTCAGGAGGAGCAATGCCAACGGCACCGCCGTGGGACACCCCAGCTCCTGTTTGTGTCCTCCCAGGGAAGCACCAGAAGGAAGATCCTTGTCATTGCTGTGCCTTTCTATTTGCACTTCTCGCTTTTTGTATCTACTAGTCCAAATGTTCCCCCCAGTAACACTAACCCATAGGCAAGGTAGCGGCGGGAGTTTTAATCAGCACTTTTATACACTATCCCTCCAATAAAATGGTTGTATCTAATCATGATGGACAGCAATAAATCACAGATTTAGGAAAATTCTAATACTATGAGATGGCGATATTGTATGCGAAGATATGTGTCTTTATAAAGTATATTATTGGTTCCTGTCTGGTTTTATATATATCTATATATCTATATCTATCTATATATAAATATATATAAAATACATATATTCCTGGGTTTCCCCCTAAATTAACTATTTCTAAATTGAATTTTGATTTTCAGCCTGGGGCGATAATACAATGAACCTTTTTTTTTCTTTTTTTTTTTTTTTTTTTTGTTTTGTTTAAATCGCTGATATTTTAATGTGTAAAAGAGTAGGAAAAAACCCCAAACCTACTATAATGGACCTGGGGTTTTGTTTACATAATTCACTGTACTAAATAAAAAACCCCAATCAATTAGTTGCATCCCACTATGGCGGTGCTAGTTTCTGACCAGCGCGGTGGCTCGGAGAAGATGATGCACAGACAGAAAGTGGAGTTTTGGTGTCCCAATAACCTGCTTTTTCACCTCTTGCATGCTGGATGCTCCTTCTCACCCCACGGCTCGCCCAGCGCCTCTGCCAGCCCCCAGCGAAGGGGTGACACCCCCCACACCCCACCCCCCCCCCACCCCCCCAGCACTGGTAACACGATTAAACCTGCAGCTGTGTTAAAACCCTCTTTCATCAAAGCAAATCCAATTTCCCAACGCTGCGAATGGGCCACTGGAGGTGTGGGCTTGCAGAAAAGAGTCTGCCACGAACCGCTGCTGTGTAATGGATGGTCAGTGCATTTTTATTTAATCAGCACAGTACAAAAATAAATAAAAATAAGGGGAGGGGATTAAATTACAGGCACACTGAGCCCCATGACACAGTCGGTCAGGTTATAAACCACACATACTTACAAACACACTATACACATACATACAAAATGAGACAAATATAAATTAATAAGTAACAATATCCACCAATTTGGTCAACAAAGATCTACAGAAGAGATTGCACTAAAAAAACGTACGTACACATGTATCATTAGCAGGGTCCAATGTACAGCGATGAAGAGCTTCAAGTGAAAAATAAAAAATAAAAATAAATGGCACATTATTTCTCCCTCTCGTCTGCAAGTTTAACGCTCGATGGACCAGAACTAAACTAGAACTGTGCACACGGAGAAAAAAAAAATAAAACCCCAAAAAAACTTATCAGTCCCCAGGCCTGATAAGGGAATACCAGCTCAAGACTGCAGTATCGGGGTGGTGTCAGGTCTTTGTGCATGGGTGTAATTTGTACAGCCATCTCTTGTTAAGGTTTTTCTTTTGATTATTATTTTTAATGTTTTTTTTCTTTTTTTTTTTTTTTAAGACACAAAATGCTCCTGTTTGCATGCGCAATACCACTGTAAAAGCAACAATGAAAGAATAAAGAAGGGTTTTTTCTTTCTCCCCCCCCCCCCCCCCCCCCGGTTAGTAGTTTTTTGTGGTTTTTTTCTTGGTTTTTTTTTGTTCTAAAAGTATTCATATAGCAGCATGTAGATTCTTTCCTTGCTTGCACACTCAAGTAGATCCTTTACACAATACTCATGATCAGTGCACGATGGGAACAAGACATTTCACATTGATGTCATTATACAGTAGCGGTTATTTCCCTTAACCCAGACCCGCTCGGGAAATTCGAGTCTCTTCAAAGAAAATAAATAAAGGGGCGGGAGGAGGCGGGGGGGGAGGGGGGCGGGGGGGCGGCGAGGGCCGGGGCTCCCCGGGCCGTGCCCGCCTCTGTCCCGTTGCCGGCTGCTCCGGCGCCAGAAAGTCACGATCGGCCCCGTTCAGCCGCCTCCGGTGAAGCCTTTAGAGCAAAAAATTTTTTTTTCTTCCTTTTTTTCCCCTCCTCCTTTTCCTCCTTTGTTTTTTGTTGGTTTTTTTTTCTTCTTCCCCCCCTACCTGGTCTTTGTCTCGGCTATGCGGTGCCCGGCCCCGCACCCGGGCGCTGCGGCCGCAGGAGCCGGGGCCGCCCCCGCCGCCCGCCCGCGAAGCCCCGCTCCGCTGCCCTGGGGAGGGGTCGGCTGGGGGGGCCACACACGGGACGAAGGGGACCCCTCCTCCACCAGTTCGCTGAAATCAATCTGGTGGCGGAGCCGCTGCACCCCCGGGCCCGCGGGACGGGAATGGGGCGATGGCTTGGAAGCAGCGGCCTGGGGCGGGGGGGGGGGGGGAAGGGGGGGGGGGGGGGGCAACCGGGGGGCTGCGCTTCGGACGTCCCGTGTGCCCCTGCTCCTAGGCCCGGGCCCGGGGGAGCGGCAGCAGCCCCCGCCTCTCCCCGCCGGGCAGCGCCGCGGGTCGGGGCAGCGGAGCGGGGCCGGGGGCGGCGGGCGCTCACCGGTCGAGGCCGATGAGCAGCCGGCCCTTCTCCTCGGCGCCGCTCTCCTTCTTGAGGTCGGCGAAGACCTGGGTGAAGTAGTGCGGGTCGGCGTTGACCTGCAGCATCTTGGGGCTCATGAGGTCGATGATGGAGAGGCAGCGGTCCCAGAAGGCCTCCTTACAGCTCTCCACCAGGAAGGGCTTGAGCGGATAGGAAATCTCGTTGCCCATGTACGAGTAGGAGAGGTACAGGCAGGTAAGCAGCACTGCCTGCAGTTCGTGATCGCTGGCCACCTCAGCTGAGATGACGTCCCGGCAGAGCATGTAGAGGAAGACCACGTTGGCCGGCGTGATGAAGCCCTGGTCCTGCCAGCCCTGCAGCAGCAGCGAGCGGTCCACGGAGCGCAGCCAGAGCACGGGGTCGGTGGGCGAGAGGTGCTTCAGCCGGTAGCAGCGGCGGCAGAGGAACTCGCCCAGGCAGCGCAGCAGCTCGCTGGTGGACGCCTGCACCACGACCCGGCGCGGGGTAGCGGCGGCGGCGGCGGGCGCGGCCGGCGGCACCTTCTGTGCCGAGGCGAGGGCGGCGGCGGCGGCGGCGGGGGGCGGCGGGGGGGCGAAGGTGGCAAGGTTGGCGCAGGAGAGCGACTTCTTCAGGTTCTCGTTGTTGAGGTGGGTCACGTTGCTCTGGTAGCCGCCGTTGGGCTGCACCTTCTTGGAGCTCTTCTTCTTGGCCGAGACGGCGGCGATGCGCTTCCAGGGAAGAACCGAGATCAGGGAGTGCCGCTTCAGGCCCTTCTCCTTGGCGTTCTTGCTGTTCTGCACCGCCGTGTAGTGCCCCACCGTGGCCGCCCCCTCCTCGAACAGCGGGGCCTTCCGGTAGCTCGGCGACAGCGACAGCACCGTGCCCATGGCGCCGGCCGACCGGCGGGCCCCGCCGCCCGCCCCGGCCCCGGCCCCGGCCCCCGGCCCCGGCCCCGGCCCCGGCCCCCGGCGCGGCCCCGCGCTGGCTGCCCGCTCCGCCGCCGCCGCTCAGCGCCGCGCCGCGCCTCGGCCCCGCCCCGCCGCCGCGCGCGCTCCCGGCGGCGCAGTGCGCGGGCCCGCCGCCGCCTCGCCCCGCCCCGCGCCGCCACGTGCGCTCGCCGCGCCAGCGGGAAAGCGGCAGAGAGGCCACGCCTCCACTACGCCGAGACCCCGCCCCGCTTGCCTATAACCACGCCTCCTCTACCCAGACCCCGCCCCTCGACCCGCCCTGCGCGGGAAGCGGCGGCCCTCGGGGAGCGCACGGGGGCTGCTGCCGGGGCGAAAACCAGGGAAAAATACAAAAAAGGCCAAATTTACACTCGGGATCGTTGCGCTCCCGCCCCACCCCGGCCCGACGCATCTGCCCGTCCGGGCCACCACCGCCGCGTGCGGGGCCTCCGGCGTACCTGCCGCTATGCAACACTCGATGCTTTTCTGGTATTTAGAACTGGCTTTCTTACCACAGCCAAGGGATTAGCTGCTAATTGCTCAAGTGCAGGTTAAACTCTCGCTGGATTATTTCCATTCATCTTCCCCCTCCTGCTTATTCTTTCAAATTCAGTTACAAAGCTGTGTGCTCTGCTGAGTGACTGAAGCGGTTCAAGTCACTTTTTGTGCCTTATGTAATATATTCATATTTATAGATTTATTAAATATCCTTGTTTCAAATTTATTTATTTTACAAACCCTTTTTTTTCAGTATTCTAGCTTGGAGATTAATCAGACTTCTTACAGACACCTCAAACTGTTTCTCCTCCCAGTCGAAAAAAACCACAGGTTTTTATATTCCCTGGTTTGTAATCAAGTTCAAATGCATTATAAAACAGCTTTCTCTCTGCATTATCTGGTGCTGTGCTTGTCACACTCACTGGGCAGTTGTTGGACCAACTGCTTGGACCAAGTTTAGAGTCAACGCCACAGCAGATCCAGAGCTGAGATTTAAGAGTGATGAGTTTTGCCTCAATATTGCCTCCACAGTATTTTACTTTTCCTCAAAATTTTCTAATGACCCCTAATATAATTTCACATACCAAGCACTTTACTCACTTGTGTAAAATCATTAAAAAGAAAAAAACCAACCCCACCATGATTATTGTATCTATGTATTTTGCCACAACACGGGTATGTTTTTTAATTATAATTTCCAATTATGTACCAGGGATCGTTTAAATAATCTAATTCTTCTAAATGCTTTACCAAAATACACAGAGGATGGACTTTGTTTCAAAATACAAACAGAGGGGAACTGAAAAACACAATCCCATTTAAAAATCAATTAAAACTCCAAACACTTTTTTTTTGCCGAAACATCAACTTGCATTTTTCACAAGAGCAGCAATCTGTGGCAACCGCAATGCTCCATGGTACAGTAAGCACATCCCAAGCGCTACTTCTCACCACACTGCCCAGAACAGCTGGAAGGAAGGTGTGTGGGATTCAGCACATTTTCACAGAGGTCTGGCATACAGCACCAGCACACCCAGAGACAGCTTTAAGAAAAGTTAAAAAAGCTAGATGGTCTTGCTAGGAAGCGTATTTGATGGCAACTTCAATCCATATTCCAAGTCTCATGAAAATACAGTACATTATTCCTGGGGGCAAATGGAATGCAGTATCTCCATCATCTCTTTTGGGAAGGGGGTGGGGGGGGGCAGAACTGGATGAACATGGCCTGGCACAAAAGGGTTTTTACAGTAGGGTCTGCAAAGCCAGACAAGACGGGTCATCTTTACAGCAGCAAGGTTCAGGCAGTCCCATTCTCAAAAATTAATGCCAAACAAAGAATGATGGAACAGTAACATACGAGTGGTCAGGGCCATCTGGTAATTCCAAACCTCTTCTCTTGTGTACTTAGAAGATCACTTGTGTTTCAAAAAACCTGTTTAGTTCTCCTTAAAGAGGGTTGGGGGTTTTTTTTGAGGGGTGAGCTCATTGCTTACGTTGTCTTCCCTAGTTCAATTTTCTTCTGGATGGCCTGTGCTGAGTGACAGATCAAGGAATCAATGAGTCCTGCGACTAAAAGGAGAAAAAAACCACAGATGCGTCAAGCCAGACATGCCTCGAAGACAGAACAACTCTCAAGGAAAGAAAACACAAACCCTTCTGTTAGTGGAAAGGAGTTCCAGCTCCCCCCGCAACAGAAAACAGCTGCTGCTCAGAAGAAAAACGACCTCAGCTCATTAGGGCAGATAAGATCCAACTTGCAGGGCAGAGGTGATTATGCTTCTCCAGAAAAAGATCTGTCTTACAGAAGTGAAAAAAGAGACAGGCCAAGTCACATGTGCTTACTGATGAGTGAGATGAATTTGGAAAGGAAGCTGATGTCGAGAGCTTTATGCCATGTTACTGCACTGACCCAGCTTGCCAAGGGCATGTTTCCCATTTTTGCTCATTTCCCAGCACCCTTAAAAAATAAGCTACCCTACCCAACGCTGCCCTTGATGGACATCCTTTATCAAAGACTGCCACGTTTACCCACCAAGGACACAAAGCAAAACAAACCGATGCCTTTAGTTCTTTCTGCAGTATTTTCCCCAAATCTCTCCAGCACTGAAGGAGCCTATTAATTCAGTGCTTTTTTGGGACCATAGAAAATTTTAGAATTGGTCTACTGCACCATGAAACCCAGACAACCCTGCATCCATCGGGGCAGCTTTCGCAGGGCAGGAACCCTGAACTCCTGCATGGGAGGGAACACAGGGTGCCAGTGACCAGCAGTATTTTCAGTGCCTTTATGAAGATTCATGTTCTTTTTTCTTTTATGCAACACCTCAATCTAAGGAATAAGTAAGTGATTACTTGGCCCTACCTAAAGGCACACATTGCAATGCTATATAAAGAACAGCCGCTAAAACGGGAACCGGGTCTTCTGTTTATTACTGTAGAATACAGAATGACTGGCCTTATTACTATCTGGTCTTTGAGTGACACTTCAGACTACTGCCTTTTGTGGTTGTCTTGGCCTGAAATTATCTCTACCTCTGGAATAAATTTGATCCTGTGACACAAAAACTGTTACACAACTGATTTCTTTAGAATAGAATAGTTTAGGTTGGAAAAGACCTTTAGGACCGAAGATTAACCTACCACTGCTAAGTGCACCACTAAACTATGTCCCTAAGTGCCACATGTACACAACTTTAAATGCCTCCAGGGATGGTGACTCAACCACTTCCCTGGGCCGCCTGTTCCAGTGCTTGACAGTCCTTTCAGCAAAGAAATTTTTCCTAATATCCAATCTAAACCTCCTGTGATGCAACTTGAGGTCATTCCTTTCATCCTATCACTTGTTACTTGGGAGAAGAGACTGACCCCCACCTCGCTACCACCTCCTTTCAGGGAGCCGTAGAGAGCAGTAATGTCTCCCCTGAGCCTCCTTTTCTTCAGGCTGAACACCCCCAGTTCCCTCAGCTGCTCCTCACCAGGCTTGTTCTTTAGACCCTCCACCAGCGTCATTGCTCTTCTCCAGACAGGCTCCAGCACCTCCATGTCCTTACGGTGAGGGGCCCAAAACTGCACACGGGATGCAAGGGGTGGCCTCACCACTGCAGGAGTACCAGGGGACAATCACTTCCCTAACCCTGCTGGCTACACTATTTCTGATACGAGCCAGGACACTACTGGCCTTCTTGGCCACCATTTCATCTTTCCTCTACAATATAGACACAGAACATGGCATATGGCAGCAGGAACTTACTGTCAAAGGTAATCAGTGCTAGAGGGCAATTGCATTTGTCACAAAAGTAAGTTCTGAAAGCCTCTCCTTGAGTCAGCCATAGAAATAAAGATGACCAAATTTATCACAGACAAATTCTGTTTAATAGCATCAGGTTAATTGAGCACTGTGACACCTCAGGTGACGAGAGAACCTTGCAGACGAAGCTATTACGCGATACATATAGAAGCTGACTTCTCAGGTCCGTAGGATCTGCTGACCAGATCTCCAGGCTGGCCCTTCACAGCCGCGTGAACATCTATGACTGTTTCAGAGTACCCTGAGTTATTACCTGGAGCACAAGGCTGGACCAAGGCTGGGCTCTGTCACACACATGGAGCTGAGCAGACGCTGATCAGCTGTTCAGAAGCCAACACTGAGAACGAAGCCCAGACCCTCCAACGGCTCCGCAGGAACAGCCTCTCCTTACGAGCCCCATGTAGCTGCGAGGGCTCCTTTTAGTCCCTGCAGAGCACTCACTGGAGCTCCCAAGTCTCGGAACGCATTCTAACACCTCTTGAGATGGCTATGCTCATGGCAACCTGGGTTCACAGATTCTACTGGCTTTAGTTCCACATGAAAGCAACTGTCTGCTTACAGACCCATGCTGGCCAAGATACACAGCACAGATACATTCATATGGTATGTGAAAGTGCATTATTTGAAAACAAAAATGTCCTTTAGAGCATCAAAGTAAAATATTACGATAGGTAGGTCTGACATCATCCACAGCATCTTGAAAGTCTGCAGCACTAATTATACTCTTGATATATTCCCTCTTGAAGTCTGAAATCATCTCTCCCCATCAAACAGGGATTTATTATCAGCCATACACATTTTAGAAGAAGATGGCAAATGTTTACAATGTAGAAAGAAAAAAAGATTGAAAGATGCAATACCTGTAAATATGCCTCCAATGATGGCACAAACTCCTGTGAGAAAGTGTGTAAAGGACCTAGAATGAGGAAAACAATTTGAACAACCAGCATGAGCTCAGATACCAAAATGTCAGATAAGTAACAATTAACTAATAAAAACTAATTCATAATTATCATAATGTTCATCATAGCAGCAATGCATTATATAATTATTAAGAGCTAATGATTAACAGCTTTAACAAGTAAATAACCCCTATTGGCTACAGAATAGAGTTTGCCACCGATGCTTTTACTGAGCAGCATTGAGCAGCATTACAGCAGTGTGCTCTAAGGAGCTCAATGGCAACGCTAGGAGGCAAGTACTGAAGTTATAAACCTAAAGAAGGGCTTCTAATCACCAAGATTTTATACATTCCTACACAGGCAGAATGTACAGCAAGCTGCTGTAACACAAAACCTACATCCCTAAGCACATGTTAATACATTTTAAGGTATAGACATCGGCTGTCCCTCATTATGATCCTAAAATACTGGGCAGCTGCAACCCCCTCCATTCCCCTGCAATTACATGCCTGTGATTAACAGAGGACCCGGAAAGAAGAAAGAGGTTCCATACTGACTATGACATGCAGAAAAGCTATAGTAAATACCGAGTAAGTAACCAGTTTGGATCAGTGTGGGTGCTGCTGAGATGCTATATAAATCATCTTCCCGTTAAAAAAATGACTTTGAGGAAATTAGTCTGAACTGAGAACCATTATATCAGACTTCTGCTCAGTACACCAATTTCCTTCATCTTGATACTAGAATAAAAAGTTTCAGGCAATAATCAGAAACCCCCCCCAATCCTTTTCAGATGTGCACGCTGAGAGTAAGGGCTTCTGGGAGCGCCTCTTCCTCTCCACTGACCGGGAAGGGGCTTGGATGGCTTTCAGGCATTTGCACCGTCGTGTCTAAGTGAGGATGAAGCTTTAAGCTATGCAAAACTATGAAATCTACGGAGGATAAATGAAATGGACTTGAATTTACGTAAAGGCTCATACCAACCACCGGGACAATGTATCTGGAGGAAATACCTTGGCTGATCAAGCAGCAAAAGCTGCTGCACGGCAGGCGATCTGAGCAATGACTCCGATTCTGACTGAACAGGGTAAGGCTGAAATCCCAGATGTAACTCCTTTCTATGAAGATCTACCTGAAGAAGACAGACAAACCTGGGAGAAATTGGGAGCACAACAACGTGAGGGACAGTGGCTATTTGGAAGTAAAAACCGCTACTTCCAAAGAGGTATTTAGGACCTATCACTCACTGGCAGCACAACAGAGCTCACGGATTTTGAGAGCAATACTTTCTGGCCCTCCAACAGCTGTGGGCAACCCCTGGAATTTATGCAGCAGCCAAAAGAATTGGTGAGAGCTGTCGGCTACATAAGGATCTGCCTCTTTAAGAAGGAAGACGCTGCTAGGAAAACCACCTCCAGCGATGAAGTATCCTTTTCGAAACCTTCAGACTGATTATGCCGAAATGCCTAAAGTAATGGGGTTCACATACCTACTTCCTGTTGTTGATCAATTGTCAGGGTGGGCGGAAGCTTTCCCTACTCAGAAAAATGACTCAAAAGCAGTTGTTAAAGCTCTCTTAAAGGAAATTATTCCTAGATATGGAGTTCCAGAGCTATCTGACAGGGGACCTCATTTTTTTTGCAGCTGTATTAAAACAGATCTATCATTCATTAGGAATTTGATCACAATTACATACTCCCCATCATCCAGAATCCCCAGGACAGGATGCAGAATCTCAGGAATAGAACTCTCAAAGAGAAATTAGTCACAGTTTGTAAACAGACTGGGTTAAAATGACATGAAGCTTTAAATTTGGGTTTATGGGATATAAGAAACACTCCCAGGCAGCCAATTGGAGTTTCTCCTGCAGAAGTTATTTTTGGAAGGATTATAGCAGTACCGGGAACTTATGTCCCAGCAAAGATAAGTTTGTCGGATGGAGGTAAACAAGGTAACCCAATATTTATTGTATTTGCAGAATTCTTTCTCAGATTTGAGAAACCATGCCTATTGGCATCAAGGAATTAACATCTCAGTTCCCCGACCTATCAAGGTGGTTAAAGAAACTGATCACTACAATACCTGTTGTGATTTCTGTAGTTGTGTCTGCGATTGCACTAACGCGATGTTCTGTAACTTGTGTGACTGGCTTAGCAGCAAAATTGCAAGAAAGAACTTGGAAATATGTTAGCTATTAAACTATTGCAGGTATGCAATAATAAAACAAAAGGAGGAACCTGTTAAAAGAAAACGGATTTTGAATTAAGAAATTTAAAGTGCTGAAGCAGCTAAGTGGCAGAACCAGGCCTCGTCCCTAGCATAACCCTAATCCAAGGCTGGTTTAAAACCCAGTCCAGTTAATCAGTGGGAGAACAGAGAAGCAACAGATGATCAGTTTGTGCACACAGATGCTCTCAGAAACACAGGCGTTTTTAGAAAAACTGGCATATATGAATAGGAATTGCTTGTTCAAAGACTAAGCGTGCTTGAAGGAGTGTGTGAGTTAAAGCAGGCAGACAAGAAGATCACGATCTGAGGAGGAGCCTGGAACAGAGGCAGAGACTGGTACCGAACAGATGAATCAACTGGGACAGAGTCAGGTGATAGATTTGCAGAACTGACAGGACTAAAGGAAACTTCTAAAAACTTTGGATGTTGACTAATGATCTGGTAAGTGTAAGCTGGGCTGTATCCCTTCGTTCTCTGCCACTCACTGGGGTGGTGGCCCAGCTCTGAGTTGTGACTAAATCAAGCCTAGCAGTACCCACGTCTGTGTAAATTTTTCCTTTAGCAGTCAATACCGCTATAGTTGCCATTTAAATAACTGACTAATTAGTGTTACTAATAGAAACTGATAAGCATAGAGTTTCATGAAGATGGGTGGACACCTCCAATCTAACTTGCCACACCTGTGGTGGAAATCAAACTAGCCGTATACTTTTTCCAGACAGCAGAAGAAATTGCTTCTTGCATGCAATGCAATTTGATCGCTTTCAAAATGCCTCTCCTGGATGAGACTGCTCCCTCCCAGTTTCCCTTCCTCTCCGTTGATAATGTAAGGAGCAGGAGCAACCGGTTCAGACCGAGTAATCCCAGTGGAGGCTGGCAACACCAGTAAGGCAGGAGGCCTACATGTGTTAACAGAGAATTAGATACAGAAAAGTGGGGTTTGACCCCAGACATTACGTTCGTAACGCCACAGCCTCCAAATACAGAAAGGCTGCTAAGTGACACAACAGTAAGAATGCTATCACCACACTTCTGTGACAACAGGAGAAGCTCTTGTACCCACCCACTGTTCAGCTCTTGGCTTAGTTTAGCCTTTCAGCTTTTAAGAACAGAAAAGTTAAATCTGAGTTACAACAAACCAGCAAATTTAGTTCATGCCAATACACAGAACCACACTATCTCCCAGAACAGACAATAAGGACCTCACACTTTAGAAAGACAAAGTCGGGACAGCATTACTGTTAGATTGCAACACTACCAGAATCATTCCCAGTTTGTATTGAAGTACGACAGTAAGTCATAACATGTAAAAAAAATGCAGAGGAGAGGTTAATGTAGCCAAGGACCATTTCAACTTGTAACTGATCAATCAACTGAAATCTATGAATCGGGTATGCATTAACACACACAAAGCAAACTTAGTAAGATGCAAGTTTAGGCTTAAGGGTCAAGTCAGTGGAGCCTTCCCTGGAGAGAGGCTCTTCAACCAGCTCGTCCCATTTGTCAGCCTCCTAGGCTTTAAAGATGCAACCAAAGTCAAGTTCTGCCAGAGCAGCTGCTTGATTTCTAGTAGGAAAAGCCCGTTCACTCAGCAGCTTTGCTCCTGAAATGCATCAGTGAGTCCTTGTCCCAATTTCAGAGTGACTAGGCAAAGACTTGCCTTGCAAAAGTACCGAGTGTAATATACATACACACAGAGAGGAGCTTGTCTGATCTGCCAGTGTAATAGATTTGTGTCCTATAAACTCTTCAAGAGTTCGTGGTGTTTAAAACGCTGTGAATTCAGCCGTCCCTTGTTCCCACAAAGGTCATAGCAGGCATACGGTGATGAAAGGCTACGAGAGCATCCATCCAAGAATGGCAGAACAGCATCTTACAGTGTCTCTCGGCTTCTGGAGTCACACGGTTGGCAGCTTTATCCAAGCGTTGTTTAAACGGCTTGTGCTCTATGTCCTGCTGCTGCTCTCCCGTTACATCCGTGGCATTGATGCTCAAATCTGAAAGCAGTGAACAAGGAAAGCGGTCTATGAACACACAAGTGTTATGGCCTGTGGCAAGCTGAGGAAACGAAAAGACAGAATCTTTCAGCCAGCAGGGTAAGAACGTGCCAACCGGGAGGGCGTGTACAGCTAGGACCAAGTGACCGACAGGGAATAAAACGCAAGGTGCCGCACGCTAAATGGCCCTCCCAGGTACGGGGTTTCATTTGGTGTCCCAGAAGGACCGTTTCCAACTTCCAAGAAAGCGTTACCCTGAAAGGCAGAGACGCTTAAGGTAAAAAGCCAAAAGCAAACCCCTCAAAGCCCAGAACCATTTTCAGGAACACAGGAGTTAAGCCTAAAATTGGTTGAAAGCTGCCTCCTACCTCTTCCCCCGCCACCTTTCCCTCTTTAACATCAGCACGTTTCCTTGTGATCCCTTTTCACAAAAAAGATTGAGGTCTGTGGTATCAGCTTGGTACCGAAGCACCACGATGCGCTTGCTGGCTACACGCTCTCTTAGCAGGCTGACAGCTTCCCCGCACACAACAGCCGAGGCTTCCAGCCTCTCTGGCCTTCCCACGCCCTGTGAAACGTGAGGAAGGCAAAGACCGATAACATCTCGGGGGGTCGGGAGGAAGTCAAGATGCACTACATCTAGAGCCCAACGCATTACCCAAAGGAATTACCACAACTGAACAAGAGGCAGGAACGATCGGTAGACAGGCAGATAACATGCACGGCAGCGACACCCAGTCAGACTTGAAGGACTTCCAGTCACTTCATCCCGCAACTTTGTTTCGAATTTAGTTAAAAGGTAATCAGATTCTTAACGCTCATTCTGCTTTTATAACTTCTGGAGAAAGGCCAACAGGTGGCATTGGCATTACAGTTAGAATTCAAGTACAAAAATCACGGCAAAGCTGTGCCTTGCCAAGTGACTTCCAAAGCAGGCTCTGGAGCCTTTCAACAATACAGTCAGATCTGGAGTCCCAAGGGAACTCTGTGCCAGCTCCGTCAGTGCGACTGAGCTCTCTGACCAAGTACACCGTCCTACAGAAATGTAAGTGGGTTTATGCCTCAGGTTCATTTACAATCTAGAAAAATAATACTGCCCGACTGGACGTGCTGGCTTAAGCACCCAGCAGGCCCGGCTGCGTAACCACGAGGGACCAACAATTCCTCCCTGGCTGTTGCCCAAGCAGCAGCGCAGCACTCGGAAGCAGCGGGCACACGGAGCCTTGCGGGCCCTCGGCGAGTACAAAAGTGATCCCTCCGTAGTCAGCAGTCCAACTCACAAGCACGAGGCACACGTGGAAAAGTAACATCTAGACTGACCTTCAGTGTAGCTCCCCTTGATTTGTCAACGTACAATTCCGGATGAACCTAGGTACAAAGAAAAACCAAAAGAGCCCCGTTTCACTGGGAAGCAAACCCAAAGGCCTCTTCCCCTCGGCTGCTCCGGCCCAGGAGCTGACTGTCACAACAAAGGATCAGCGAGACACCTGAGCTGCCGCCTCCCAACCCTCCCCCGTAGTTAAACGCTTGCCCTTTGTAATATTTTTTAGGGAAACCAGCTGTCGGGGGGGAGGGGTGGGGATCCCACCGCCGGCTTTCTTCCCTTTCCCTTGCCCGCTCGCAGGGGCGGGCAGAGGCTCCTGAGCCGCCCCCCCCGCCACAGCGTTACCGCAGCCCCCAAGGCAGCCCCTGCGGCCCCAGCCCGCTGCCACGGCACCGGCCGGCGGCTGGGGGAAAGACAAAGCCCCGCGCAGAGCTGCGGCGGCTGCAGCGCCGGAGGCGGCGGGGGGGCGGCAGGGCGCCGCGGGCCGACCCCCCTCCCGGGCCCCGCCGCCGCTCCTCGCCTCCTCGCTGAGGTAGCGGCGCAGCTCCGAGAAAAAAAAAAAAAAAAAGGCAGCACCGCGAGCAGCCCGCTGACCACCGTCACTGCCGGCGAGACGAGAACCGCCGGCAGCCCCGCCGGGCCCGGGCCGGGCCGCCCGCCTCAGCCCGCCCGCCGCCGGCACCAGGCGCTCCCTGCCGCGGCCGAGCGCCGGCCCGATACGTCCCCCCCGGCCGGCCGCTGCCCGACGGCCACGCCCGGGCTCGCCCACCGGCCCCCGGCAGCCCTCAGCCCGCCCGCTCACCCAGCGCCGCCGCACGTCCCGGCCCGAAAGGCTTCCGGGCTCCCGGCGAAGGCCCCGCACCGCCACCGCCGCTCCAGCGCGCCGGAAATGAACCCACCTTCCGGGGCCGTACGCGTAGCCCATACGTGTGCGTAGCCGGAAACCCCGCCCCAAGGCATCAAGCCGATTCTGCGCATGCGCTGCCCTTAGTTTGGCTGGAGCTATGGTGCCGTCTAGCGAAAAGAATTGGGTACTGCAGCGCCCGGTTGGTAACGTACTTCTGCTGTCGCCTGGCGGCCGAAAATCGGCACTGCAGCCTTGGCGCCGCGCATGCGCGGTGGCGCGTCCCCCCTCGGCGTTGTCAGGAGGCTGCAGCTTTGTTTTGCCAAGGCTGAGTGAATGAAGGCATCGTGTCCTGCAGATCTGTAGGAGAGATACCTCTATAGCAAGGTACAGGACAACCTTAAAAGTACAGAAAGCTAAACCTCCCACAAATTTCTTCATGGGACTGCAACACAGAGAGCTTTTTGTCTGGATTGCGTCACTGCTGCTATTAGCTTCAGGATCGAGTGCTTCCAGCATTGCACCTTCTTCCCTGTCCTCAGCAGATCTTTGTTTCGGGGTTTGGCCCTGCTGTTTCGTGAGCTGTACCCTTCTAGGCTTGGTTATCAAGTGCCAGGGTAGACTCTTGTTCTTGCACGATGTTACTGCGGTGGCTGGGTGAGTCACATGTGGACGAGTCCCAAGTGCAGGCATGGGGAGGTGACAAGTCCTGGTTATTCTGCCCTGACTCCTGAAAGAAAGAAACCCCTTCAGTCTCCTGAATTTGGGCGGAAAGGATTGATGGAAAGCAGCTGCATACTTGTTAATTTTCAGGGATTGGTGCAAGAACGATCTTTTGCTCTGTTCCCTCAACTAAAATGTTTTGCAGCTGTATGAACAGGCACACAGCAGCTCTGGTTTTGCCTTGCTTTTTTGCAGTGAATGCTTGTTGTATTTAATCTGCTGAGCTGTTATAAGCAATCTTCCTGCAAGTGAGACACTTGTGAGTGGCTGAGCTGAGATTTCCAGGTTCCTAATCAGAGGAAAGGCTGTTCCAGCCAAATCTGAGTTGGGCTCCTGATTGCATCCTGATAGAAAAGGTTTGTCATCCAGTGGAAAAAACCCAGAGTTGCTGTTCTATCGAGTGTTAGGGATACATCAGCTGAGCAATTCTTTGAGCTTAGTACGTGTTATGGCTCTGCTTTTCTGAGCCCATGAGCTGCCTTTGCTTATGACTGGCCCGCCTGCTAGTTAAAGATCTAGTAGTTCCTTAAAACAGTGGCACTTACTGTTCTTTTACTGACTCTATGTCCTTAGTTTTGAGAACCTTGGTGGTTCTTCCATCTTAATATTCAGCTTCTCTGGCAGGTATGTAACCAGGGGCTTCTCTGCCCGCTGTTCCCCAGCAGCACCCCATGTACAGAGAAACGTGCTGGTGTTTATGGCATGGCCTTGGTGACTGGCTGCCTTGGCGCTGTTGGCTTACAAGAGACCATGAAGAAGAGGTGGGTGTCTTATGACATGCGCAGGACCAAAGATAACGGCTGCTAAAACGGGTTGCTTTTATTTCCATGGGATTATTGGTCTGTTGCCCGTCTTCTGGCACTTGTATGTGCAAGGCAGATAACCTCAATGTCTTTCTGCTGTACACTGGCTTTCCTTTTTGGTATGAAGCAGCTGGCATTTTGGTCTCAGACAATAGTTCAACAGATGGCTGCTTAAAAGCAAAAAACACCCCAAAAAAGGAGACTTTTTCTTTATTTCAAGGAGTCAAGGACTTTGAAGGCATTTACAGCTGAGGTTAACTTCCAGAACAAGGGCTGCAGAATCACAACACACAGTATTGCTTGGAGCCTGTGCTGTAGCTGAAGGCAAACTCGTGTCTGGTGACCATAAAGGCAGGTAAAAGCTTGTGTGACCCAGAGAAGTGGGAAACCTCCATCCTGGAGATGTAAACTGCTGGACACATCCCCGCACAGTCTGTTCTAACTTTGAAATTGTTCATTTTGTATGGAAGGGTTAGATCAAGAGGCATCCAGAGTCCTTTCCACCTGTATTTTTCTGTGGTTCTGTGCCTGATCCCACTGACCTGTGTGGTTTGCTTTACGAGGAGTGAAAGAAAGAGGAAAAAAGCATTAGGAAACATGTAGAAATGGAGCAATATTCCTGTGTGCTGCAAGCTCTGCCGGGGAGCAGATGCTAGCTGCCTTTTTTCTTCCGGATGAACGTATTTAACTGCAAAGACAACTGCTGTTGCTGTGGCGTTGCCAGATGGAGCTGTACATGGACTTGGGGCAAGTGGGAATGTTGAGGGGTGTGGGTAACTGGCTAGCTGAAAAGGGTCACATAGACATAGTCCAGCTGGCTGGACAAAAATGCACATCGCTCTCAGCTTAGCTGAAGTAAAGCAAAATACACTGTCTTTGGCTGTCCTTGTTACACAATAACAGGAAGATTTTGGTGGGAAAAGAATGTTGCAGGTGGGAACAGGTAACTACAGAAGAGAAACAAGGGGCGGGCTTGGTATTTAGGCAACTAACCAATAATGAGCTTAACTTTTGTCATATGTCTGAGCTAATTATAAGAAGGCATAAAAGGTGACTGTAAGAGACAATAAACGAAGCCTGCTGATCACTCATATTGAGTGACTGTGTCTTCCCTCCGTCGCGACAGAGGGGGACATCTGGGAGGGCAGGGAGTCCCTGCTGGTAGCAGCACTTGCCCTGCCAGGGGACGGAGCAGGGCTCTGGGAGGGGGTGCTGGGGAGTCCCTTGTATCGCTTACCTGTGACAGGCTTGCCGGGATGACGACCGTAATGAGAGGAGGTTTCTTGTTGGGCACGCATCCCCAGGAGAGGCTGCACTTGAGACCTGACCTTTGTTTTCCTTTCACGCCGGGTGTTTCTGGGCCGTGAGATGTCGCTGTGGGCTCAGGTGGGCAGGTGAGGAGGGATGCGTTCCCAGGGGGCCGGGGGGTGCAGCAGGAGTTGTGCTCTCTGGGAGACAAACCAGCTTTGTGGGCCCAGCGTAGCAGGACTAACGATGGGCATTTCTGGAGGGTTTGCGCCTTCAGGGCTCTTGGCAAATGTTCGGTTAGGGATGGGTTAGGGTTAAGGATTAGGGTTCGGGTTAGGGTTAGAGTTCGGGTTGGGTTTAGGGTTAGTGTTCAGGTTAGGGTTAGGGTTCGGGTTAGGGTTCTGGTTCGGGTTAGGGTTTGCGTTTGGGTTCTGGTTCGGGTTAGGGTTCCCGTTAGGGTTCGAGTTTGGGTTAGGGTTTGCGTTTGGGTTAGGGTTCTGGTTAGGGTTAGGGTTCTGGTTTGGGTTAGGGTTCCGTTTAGGGTTCGGGTTTGGGTTAGGATTAAGGATTAGGGTTAGGGTTAGGGTTCGGGTTAGTGTTCAGGTTCAGGTTCGCCTTCAGGTTAGGGTAAGGTTAAGGGTTAGAGTTTGGGATAGGGTTCAGGTTAGGGTTTGGGTTAGGATTAGGGATAGACTCAGGGTTAGAATTTTAGGGTTAGGGTTAGGTTTGGGGTTCCGGTTTGGTTTCAGGTTTGGGTTCGGGTTAGGGTTAAGGTTAGGTTTAAGGATTAGGTTTAGGGTTTGGGTTAGGTTTAGGGTTTAGGTTAATGCTAGGGTTAGGTTATTGTTATAGTTCGGGTTTCGGTTAGGGTTCGGGTTGGGTTAGGGTTAGGTTTTGGGTTTGGGTTCAGGTTAGACGCTTAGGGTTA
Organism: Falco cherrug; assembly: GCF_023634085.1. Classification (NCBI taxonomy): domain Eukaryota; kingdom Metazoa; phylum Chordata; class Aves; order Falconiformes; family Falconidae; genus Falco; species Falco cherrug. Next base: position 6,606,118 of record NC_073716.1, read on the forward strand.
GGGTTAAGGTTAGAGTTAAGGTTCAGGTTAAGTTTAAGGTTAAGGTTTAGGGTCAGGGTTACGGTAGGGTCAGGGTTAGCGTTAGGTTTTAGGTTTAGGTTAGGGTTATATTAGGGTTAGGGCTAGGTTTAGGGGGGTTAGGGTTAGGGACAGGGTTAAGGTTAGGTGGTTTCGGTGATTGCCCTGCTGGGTTAGGGGGGGGAGGGGGGTTGGAGGGTGTGGGGGGCCCTGCTATGCCGGCATCGAGCTTCTCGGGGGATTTGGTGGCTTCCCAGCCGGGTGAGGGGGAAGAGGCGGGGGAGGGGGGTGAAGGGGAGGGAGGTGAAGGGGAGGGAGGGGGGGGATGGGGGTGAGGGCGGCATTGAGCCTGTCAAGGGGGTTCGGTGGCTGCCCTGCCGGGTGAGGGTGGCAGCGGGGGGCCCCGCTAGGCCCACATCGAGCCCGTCAGTGGGCATCAGGTGGCTGCCCTGCCGGGTCAGGGCGATAGTGGGGGGCCCCGTTAGGCCAGCATCGCGCCCGTTGGGGTGGTTTGGTGGCTGCCCTGCCGGGTCAGGTCGGCGGTGGCGGGCCGTGCTCAGGTGGCATCGAGCTCGTCGAGGGGGTTCAGTGGCTGCCCTGCCAGGTCAGGTCAGCGGTGGCGGGCCACACTAGGCCAGCATTGAGCCCGTCCTGGGGGTTCGGTGGCTGCCCTGCTGCGTCAGGGCGGTGGTGGAGGGCCCCCGCTAGGCCGGCATCGAGCCCGTCGGGGGGGTTCGGTGGCTGCCCTGCCGGGTGCGGGCAGTGGTGGGGGAACCCCACTAGGGCAGCATCGACACAGTCAGGGTGGTCCGGTGGCTGCGTTCAGGGGGAGGGTGGTGGTGGGGGCCCTGCTAGGGCAGCATCGAGCCCATCGGGGGGGTTCAGTTGCTGCCCTGCTGGGGGAGGGCGGCAGCATATAAATTACACAGACACAAAAGTGGGAAATAGCTTTTATTCACTTGGGTTTGCATTCATACAGTTATTAATACACATGTACAAAAGAATTCACCTACAAGACCCTCACTCAGGCAGAACAGCTAAGCGAGGCAACGCACCTCATCAGTCCTACCGCAGGTTAGCTACAGCGATGAAGAACGATACCTATTCCAGTTGCCCCAGCACGTCACCATCCTCCAGACGCGCAGGCACTGGGGAGCCCCTCTTGCAGCGAGGATTTGGAGAGCCTCTCCCGGCAACGGGGAAGTGCTGCGCAGGGCGTCCCCTCGTAGCTGAGGTCTCCAAAGTCGCTGCAAGAGGGTCCAGCTTTTGAACTATAGAACAAACATGCTCACCTCATTGCAAATGCGGAAACACCACAAGGTTTCGCTTGCCTCTCAGATCCCACCAAAGCCTGGCCAGGGCTCAGGGAGGACCTGAGGGAAGATTCCTGTATCTACTGCACTTTGACCACCCAGTTCCAAATGGGGCCAAACAGCTGGATCCACAGCCTTGGTCACCCGCCACAAAACAAGGAAGGATGTGCTACCTCTTTCCTCATGATTATAGTTTAGCTAAGCTATACTTTGCGCTAAGGATCATTCATAGGACGCCAAGGACCACGCACATTTTGCTACATAAATATATATACACACACCCCTCTGTGTTTTAGGGCCTTACCTTACCACAGTTAGGGCCCGCGCTGAGTTTCAGTACTTCAACTTCCCTTGGATAGGGCCTACACCGAGTTGTCAGGCCTCTGCAGAGTTTTTGCCCAGAAAAACTTACCTTATTTATGGCCTTTGCTGCATTTAGGATTTAAAAGTACCTCATTTAAGGCCCTTGTCAAAATTTAGGGCCAAACCACGTTTCGGGACTTGAACTTCCCTGCATTAGTGCCTGCGCCGAGTTTTCAGGCCTCCACTGAGTCTTCGGCCAGAAACTTGAAATATTTATGGCTTTTGCTGCATTTTAGGGCCTAAACATACCTCATTTAAGACCTTCATTGAGTTTCAGGGCCTAAACTTACCACAATAAGGGCGCACGTGGGGTTTCAGGACTTCAACTTCCCTCCGTTAGGGCCCACACTGAGTTTTCAGTCAGAAAAACTTACCTTATTTATGGCCTTTGCTGTGTTTTAGGATTTAAAGTTACCTCATTTAAGGCCCTTGTCGAGATAGACGGCCTAAACTAACCTCAGTTTGGGTCTGTGCATTGTTTCAGGACTTCTGATTCCCTCCGTTAGGGCCTGCACTGAGTTTTCAGCCTTTGCTGAGGTTTTGGCCACAAGAAAACGTAACTTGAGCTCCCACAGACACCTCACTGCCCCCCCCAACATCTCCCTGCCCAGCCCAAGACCTCTTCCCAGCACCCACTCTTCCAGAACTCCCCTCATCTTACAAGAGTCCCCCAGACATCTTCCTGCCCATCCACCATCTCCCAGGGCCTACCCAGATGTCATGCTCGCTGCCGCACCCCCCAGAGCATCTTCTGCCTGCCCACCTTTCCCCCCTGCCAGACACTTCACCCAGACCCATCCCTGCTACACCCTCCGACACCCAAAAATGTCTTAGAAGAGACCCCCTGGACATCTCACCCCACCAAGGCCCTCCCAAGTCTCTCTCCAACATTTCCACAGCTTCCCCCCTGCCCCCAGCGCTTCCCTAGCACCCACCCCCTGCTCTCCCGCTGCCTGGACTCCTACCCAGCCCCACGAGGAGAATTCACGTTTCCCAGCCCTACACCCCTCCCCAAATATCCCTTGCAGCCCACCCAGACGTTTCCATGACCCCCACTCCTGTATACCCTCACAGCCCCCACACCACATCCACACACACGCCCACACACACACAAAGGGCTTCCCAACACATCTCCCGACCAGGCCCACACGAGGCAGGCTCACCCTCGCTGCCACGTCCACCGCACCACTGGAACGAGCCTTTAGTCACCGACCGCCCCAGGGCTGCAAAAGACATCTGGTGCCCTGGCAGTGCCACGTGGCAGCAGCCCCCACCTCCACAGCTGCGAGCAGGGCAAGAGGCAGCAAGACCCCAAGCAGGGCTGCCACACCACCCACCTACTCACCAGCCGAGGTCTGCAGCACCGACTTTTATTTGCCAGGTGGCTGCAGGGGCGGGGCTGCCAGGGTGGGGCCACTCAGGCCATGGGGTGTGGCAGGGCCAGGCCACTTCGGGCCACAGGCAAAGCTATACACAATACCAGACAGAATACCAGAGACACCGCTTTTTATATCAAAATCCTTTTCATTTTCTATCAATGGATACTATTTTTCAGTATGCATAAAAGGAAAGGCTTTTTCTTTATTTCAACCCATCACACCCATACCCTACAGTTTTTAAAAATGCATTAAAGCCACCCAAAAACTGCCGCCACATGCAGTGCGGTCACTGCTATTTTTTTGAGCGCGGCATGGGCTGTGCCAGGCTGTGCCATTTTGAGGGCAGCGGCACGGGCGGCACCATTTGTGGCGCGGCGGCGAGGACGCAGTTTGAACTCGCGATCAGCAGAATTGGTCCCGCACCGACAAGCATGGCTCGAGCAGAACCGTGGCATTGCCGTGTGAGGGGCAATTGAAACCGTGGAGGGGCGCAGCCGCCCCGCACCCACGCGGTCTCCAGGTGGGGGGGCTTTTCGCCAGGGGCGGGGCCGTTGCAGCACCGAGCACCCACAGGCTGCGTTTGTCCCGGGCTGCAGCGGCACTGCAGTTCCGTAATCCCGTGCCGAGCGCGCCTTGCCAACATGCGCGGGGGACGGCAGCGGCAGCTCCTTACCGGGAGGCAGCCGCGGGCACCGCGGGATCGCGACGCCGTTAACGGCCGGCAGCGCCGAGTGGGGAGCCGGGGCTGCAGTACCGACCCCTGGCCACCAGGTGACAGCAACAGCACGCAACCAACTGGCCGGCTGCAGTATCCAACCTCGGTCGCTAGATGGCAGCAGTGCTCCACCAACCCTGTGCTGAGCAGGGGCCGGCCGAGCACTCCCCCCCCCCAGAAGCAATGCTGCCAGTAACTGACTGCCTGGGGCTCGATCTCTTACCAGTTTGGAGCCGGTCCTCCCACGAGGGGATGCTGCCTCTCACGGGAGACCTGGTCCATCACGCTGTCCTGGAGTGGTCCCACATTCTCCCGAGGAAATGCTGTCTCTGATTAAACGCCTGGTCCATCACCCTGTCCTGAAATAATGCCCGCACCCCTCAAAAGAAATGATGCCATAAATAGACTACCTGGGGCTTTATGTTCTTACTGTTTTGGAGCCTGTCCTCCCACGAGGGGATGCTGCCTCTCACGGGAGACCTGGTCCATCACATTGTCCTGGAGTCGTCCCACACTTTCCCGAGGAGATGCTGTCTCCAACTGGATGCCTGGCCCATCACCCTGTCCTGAAAAGGTGACAGGCACCCTCCCCAGAAGCAATGCTGCTGTTAAATGGCTCTCTGGGGCTTGATCTCTTACCTGTCCTTCCACGAGGGGATGCTACCCACCTCCCACAGGAGACCTGGTCTGCCACTCTGTCCTGGAGTAGTCTCACATTCTCCCAAGGAAATGCTGTCTCTCGTTAAACACCTGGCCAATCATTTTGTCCTGAAAAGGTGACCACCCACCCCAGAAGCAATGCTGCCACTAACTGGCTACCTGGGGCTTTAACTCTTTGCTGCATTTTAGGGCCCAAACCGTTCTCAGTTAGGGCCTTTGCTATGTTTTAGGGCTTAAACGTACCTCATTTAATGCCTTCACCAAGATTTAGGGCCTAAAACTACCTCTCTTAGAGCCGGCACCGAGTTTAAGGACTTAGATTTACCTCAGTTAGGGCCTGTGCCAAATTTCCAAGCCTTCGCTGAGGTTTTGGCCAGGAACTTACCTTTTCATGGCCTTTGCTGCTTTTTAGGGCCTAAACTTAGGTCGTTGAAGGCCCTTGTTGAGTTTCAGGGCCTAAACGTACCTCAGTTAGGATCTTGTTTTGTCGGTTGGTGGGGTCAAGAGATAGCACACAGACACCAGCAGAGAAAATAACCGTTATGTACTCTTTGTCTCAAAGGAATACAGAAAATAAGACAAGACGCACGTACAAAACGGATCAGCCTACAAGACCCTCACTCAGGCAGAACAGCTAAGCGAGGCAACGCACCTCATCAGTCCTACCGCAGGTTAGCTACAGCGATGAAGAACGATACCTATTCCAGTTGCCCCAGCACGTCACCATCCTCCAGACGCGCAGGCACTGGGGAGCCCCTCTTGCAGCGAGGATTTGGAGAGCCTCTCCCGGCAACGGGGAAGTGCTGCGCAGGGCGTCCCCTCGTAGCTGAGGTCTCCAAAGTCGCTGCAAGAGGGTCCAGCTTTTGAACTATAGAACAAACATGCTCACCTCATTGCAAATGCGGAAACACCGCAAGGTTTCGCTTGCCTCTCAGATCCCACCAAAGCCTGGCCAGGGCTCAGGGAGGACCTGAGGGAAGATTCCTGTATCTACTGCACTTTGACCACCCAGTTCCAAATGGGGCCAAACAGCTGGATCCACAGCCTTGGTCACCCGCCACAAAACAAGGAAGGATGTGCTACCTCTTTCCTCATGATTATAGTTTAGCTAAGCTATACTTTGCGCTAAGGATCATTCATAGGACGCCAAGGACCATGCACATTTTGCTACGTAAATATATATACACACACCCCTCTGTGTTTTAGGGCCTTACCTTACCACAGTTAGGGCCCGCGCTGAGTTTCAGTACTTCAACTTCCCTTGGATAGGGCCTACACCGAGTTGTCAGGCCTCTGCAGAGTTTTTGCCCAGAAAAACTTACCTTATTTATGGCCTTTGCTGCATTTAGGATTTAAAAGTACCTCATTTAAGGCCCCGGTTCCGAACAGGGCCAAACAGCTGGATCCACAGCCTTGGCCACCCGCCTCTAAGCAAGAGGCACTCTCTCTTCCCTCATGATTCTAGTTTAGCCAAGCTACACCTTTCACTAAGGATCACACATAGCTGGCCAAGGACCACACACATTCTGCTACAGAGCCAATACTAAATATATGTATATACATATCTCTGGAACATTCAGTTCGCAATTCCACCTAAACATCAACTGTTGTTCAGGGCCTGTTGCTCAGGCCTTCGCTGCATTTCAGGGCCTACACTTACCTTATTTAGGGCCTCTGCTGAGTTTCAGGGCCCAAACGTACCTCAGTTTGGGCCTCCACCAGGTATTCTGGCCCTCACCAACTTTTCGGGTCTGAAGGGAAAACTCCACAGCACATCTGAAAAAAAACCCCCAACAACTACCCATCCACAAATCCAAACACCTATGTTCAGATTTCTTCACGTATCCATAATAATCTGTAATATGGTCTTCTACATTTAAAGAGAAACAGAGCCATGCTGGAACTTTCTATCTCACCACTTCCTTAGGCTTTTCAAACTCCAATGTGAAAGCCAAGGACCTTTCCAAACTGAAAATAAGAGCACAGAAGAACACTTTATAGTTACCATGCCCTTCATTTTACAAGGATCAGTGGTCAGGTTTTAACGCAACTGCACATCCATCTTTACTTCTTTCTACGTAACAAACACCACTGAGATAACATTTCTGATTCATAAATGCAGTTCAGGGCCCATCTGAGTTGGATCTGTGCTCATACAAACCTGGTATTTTTCTGAAACTCGCACCTTTTCTTCAAAGAGGAATAGAAGGCACTACTTGTCAGCAAGTGGCATGGGGTGGTTTTCCAGGTACTTCCTTAAATTAGCTTAGGGAGCGCACTTCATTCAACATTCCTCGACTTTCGGCAAAAGCCATTGGCTGTTTACAAACCAAACAGGATGCCCTGGGAGCAGGTAGCAGGGCTTTAGAAAAACAAAAACCAAACCCCGATTGATACCATTGAGGAAACAGTCCACAGTGCACCCGAGTTATACTGACACGCACCATCGGTTCCTCCATCATTCTTCCCAAGTATTTTCTGCTGCTTGTTTCCTGCAATGATTTTTGGCATTTGCTGAAAGGAAAGGTTTAGACCCCTAAGCTGCCTTTCTAAAGGACACAGACTCTAGTACAAAGAAGGGAAGCAGAGACACAACTGACCCCTAGAGAGTTTGCCTTGATGGCTGTTGGAACTCTCACATAACAAGGCACGCTTCAAAACAGCCAGGGCCAACTGGAGCTGAAATATTTTGCTGGCTAATAAAGTTTTAAAGGGGAACATACCAGCAATGTACAACAATTGATTACCAAAACCATGCTCCTCCTGCACACATCTGATTGGGCACTGCGCTCAATTCGACATTACCACACAAGTTTTTCAAATCAAGTCTTATCGGATCAGTAACGGGTGATTTAAAACTTATATTTTGACGTTCCAGGGCAACTGCGAGCTCGATGAAGAACGGTCACCAACATTGGCAATAAACCCCTTAACTCCAACGTAGCATTAAGCAGCGGGCTTTCCCTTTATTGCAGCACTGGATGCATGAGGGATTGCTCCACCTAACATGCACACCAAGTTGCTCAAGGGTACATGTGATATACAGTGAGAGTACTTACACATCCCTAGTGCATTACATATTTTCCTGACAGGATCTGGGGACCTACAGAGAGAGAAGCCCACAATGGAGCACATTTGCTGGCAGGACTCAGGACCCTGCCAGGGTCCCACGCCAGAGCACTCTGTTCCTCAAGGACTGCATCCCATGGAAAGGGCCTACGCTGGAGCCAGGAAAGAGCATGAGGAAGCCTCCCCCTGAGGAAGGGGAAGAAGAAGAATCAATGTGCAATCAACGGACCGTAAGTGCCGTTCCCCAGCGGGGAGAGGTGACAGGGAAATTGGGAGTAAAGCTAAGCCCGATGGAAGAAAGAGATGAGGGTAAGTTGTTTTGAAAATTTAGTTTTACTTCTCATTCTCCTACTCCAATTTGCCTGCTAATTGACTGAATCCATTTCCCTGAGTTCAGTCTGTTTCGCTCGTGATGAGAACTGCTGAGCGATCTTCCCATCTTCACCTACGACTCGCCAGTTTTTTGTTGTATTTTCTCTCCCCTGTCCAGCAGAGGAGGGGAGCAATAAGAGCACATTTGGTCCGGCCCGGGTCAACCCGCCACACCAAAAAAGTCACAGCAGCACAGGAGAGAGAAGGGACCAGAGGAGGGGCAGGGAGGGCCTGGGACGCACAAGAGGGGAGGCAGGGCCCTGATGACCCGGGACTTACTGCAGCTTTCGCTCTCAGTGGTGCCCAGAGAATGTGACAGTTCAGACACTTCTTTTCGCCTTCTCCCTTTGTCTTCTGTAACACCAGTCGCTCAGCTCTCCTCCACCTAGGAGGAGCACGGCAAGAGCACAACACTTAAGAGAGCTACCGCCCTGGTGGGCTTAGTTAAATACATGGGAGATGGCATCACACCACGACAGCACCGGTGGGCTTACAAGTCCCACCGACTGGCAGGATAGGCAGCGAAACAAATATTACTTCTTTACCCCCCACAACAAATACATTCTAATCACCATTGAAAAGATGGAACCAAATGCTAAACCCCCAGGTTTTACAGCGAACAGTAAAAACCCCTAAAAAGCACCTCTGTACCATTTCTCCTTTGCTGTCCCATGGGGGGAAAATTCCTCAATAATCAAGCGTACATGACAACTCGAGTGATCTGTGTTCACTGTGCGTGAAAGAAAGTTATACCTTCTCAGCCGGCCTATACGTTCAGACATAGATCCAAAGAAACTCCAGTAGTGTAACTCACAAATAGCTCTGTGACCTCAAACCTTTACCTGTAGTGCCTGCCCCCTTCCTCCTCCCCCGCGAGCTGCAGAGCTACGGACTCTAAGAAATGCTGGGGCACAAATCCTGGCCCACCTGAAACGCTCAGGGGCTCCCAGAGATCTGGGCAGAAGTAGAAACCGTTCCAATTTTGGAGCAAGGCTGACCACAGTTCCAAGTCTTCTTTTGCGCATTCACACCCGGAAGCCAAACCAAAACAGCTACACGCGCAGCGGAACAATTGCTCGGTACATCTATGGCACCAGAGTTCCTTCAAGGCGCACCTGGGGTATTTGATACCTCAGGCCAACATGTACAGCGCATGGCTGCAAACTTTGAAACAATGTCATTTTGGGGTCAGACTGTTCCAAGCCTTTTCTCCTTACAAACCCCAAAATATTAAAAAAAGTTACACCCCCTCCTCTGCCACATCAGCTATCGCACTCCTTCGGGAGAGCTGCAACTGCATCTCAGGAAGAACACAACAAAGCCAAACCGAGAAAACATAAGCACAGCACACTCCTTAACAAGCCAATCTGAAGAGGTGACTGTTAATTCCGTTAATCACAATCAAGGGAAGATGTGTCACAGCTGTGCTGAAACAAGTCCACGCTTCACATACTCACCTGTCCTCCTCCCAGGTGAATGTCTATAGACAACATGTTTCTCCCAAAGGCAATCGCTTGGGGCAACTGATTTTGTTACCCCATTTCTTTTGTAGTTCCACCTTTAAAAACCACAAAAAAAAAAATGTCAGTTGCGCTGTTGCCTCGTGAAACTTCTGTGCCCAGGGGAATCCAGGAGTTCAGCAGTAGGAAGTGCCAGTTTGGACACAGAGACATCCCACCACCGCCGCCACCCCCACCACCTGCCTGGCCCCACCTTCATGGACATGCGCCCCCCCCCCCTCCCCCCATGTCCCCAGAAGCCATCCCCACCACCACCTCTGCCAAATATCTCACTGCCCTCACCCTGCCCCCTCCCCCAACATCTGCTTGAGACCCCTGGACACCTCCCTGGGGCCCATCCCTGACGCCCCCTTGCCCTGTCCTGGATGCTTCCCCCCCAACGCAGAACGTTACCTCAGGGCCTCCCACCAACAGGCCCATCCTGGGTGGTCTCACCCTCACTGCCATGTCCACCACACAGCTGGAATGGGCCCCAAGCCCTCTGCCACCTCGGGGCTGCATCAGCCGGCCAGGCCAGGCCCTTGTGGCACCACAGGGCAGCACCACGCGGCTCAGCCACCACCCCGCAGCATAAAATGGTATCCAAAAATTACTGGAAAAGTGCTGTAGTCTCTTGTGGTCAGAGGAAGGCAGGATTTGGCTGTACCACAGAGCGAGGGGCGTCCTTGTTCTGTGTGCAATTATACAAAACGTCTCCTGGAACATCCAGCACAGAGGTCCTGGAGAGATGGCCCTTTTGCTCTGGGGATTGCCCACGTTGTTCACCTGATGTGGACCCGCCGGCCTTTTGGGAGCCCCCGATCCCCACAAGGACCCCCAAAACCTCCCTGAGACACCCGGTCCCCCGTCCCCCCTTAAACCCAGGACCCCGCAAATCCCCCACGACCCCTGAGTCCCCACAGAGACCCCAACCCTCACCCGGGACCCCTCCAACTCGCCGGCTGGGACTGCAGTGCCGGCCTCTGTCCGCAGGGGGCAGGCGAGAGTGCCACAACGTGTGCCTCTGAGCATGCGCGGCACCTGGGCTGCTCCCGTGCAGTCTCCATGGGCGGGGCTTGTCGCTTGGGGGGGGGGGTTAGGCAGCTCTTGGGTGGTGTCCATGGGCGGGGCTTGTTGCTGGGGGCGGGGCTTGCCACAAGGGAAGCCCCAGGGGCCCTATGGGGGTCCCCCAGGGGGGAATTTGGGACGTCTCAAGGGGTCTGGGGGCCGGGGGGCAGAGCTCTTTGGTAGGAAGTCACAAGGGGGCCAGGGAGTCCCCAGTGGAGAGTTGGAGGGGTCCCAGGTGGGGTTGGGGTCTCCGTGGGGACTCCGGGGTCGTGGGGGATTTGCAGGGTCCTGGGTTTAAGGGGAGAAGTGTGGGGGGGGGTGTGTCTCTGGGAGGTTTTAGGGGTCCCTATGGGGACTGGGGGCTCCCAGAAGGCAGTTTTGGGAGCCTCACCCTCAGCGATGGGCCCAAAGGAGGGGGAGCGCTGCTCCTGCTGCTGCTCGGCCATGTCCAGCCTCCACCGTGAAGAGCTGCCCCCCACCACCACCGTGCGCGGTGGGCAGGGCCACAAGTGCTGTCATAGGCTGTGGGCCTGTGGCCCCCCAGCGATGTCATAGCCAGGCTGGGGGCAGGGAACCCACATCTCCACCAAGGCAGACTGCAATATCGCATCTCCATCGGGACCCCCCTATCTGGGGCTCCCCTGTGATGTCATAGCCACACCCCACCCCATGTGGGTCTGCTATGATGTCACAACCCTGGCACACGGCCCCAGGGGACCCTCTACAACATCACAGCCCCGGTGGGGCACATCTCTGGGCTTTGCGCGATGTCGGCACCTTGGTAGGGACCCCGCATTGGGTCCCCCCCCCGACGTCACAACTGTGACAGAGGCGCCCTGCCCCACGTGTCCCTCGGTGACATCATAACCACGCAGAGGAGCCCCATCCCAGGGGATGTCCCATGATGTCACTGCCCCTCTGTGCAGCACCCACGCACGTCACACCTATGGGGGCTGGGGGGGGGGGGGGGGGGGGTGTGATCCCGCGCACGCGCCTGTCCCGGTGACGTCACGCAGACCCCCCCCTGCCCTCGCAGCTTCCCCGCGACGTCACCCCCTGCCCCCTCCACGTGCAGCGGCAACCCGCCCCCAGGCCACGCCCCCAGCTACGTCACGCCAGCACCGCCCGCCATTGGCCGGCCGGCAGGACGCGGGACCCACCCCCCCGGGCGGGAGAGACCATGTGGCGGGCGCAGGGGGGAAGCCAGGTGGAACGGCCCGGAAACCCGAGTCCCAGGGAGGCTTTAATGGTCGGTCCCGTACAGCCGAAACGCCGCGTCCCCGCCCCTGCCCCGCCCCCTATGACGTGTTCCCCTGCAGGGTAACGTACAGGACCCGTAAGTCACCCCCCCTAACCCGGGCACTACGGGGAGGGCCACACAGGCTCCCGTACAGGGTCTTCATGCTCCCCCCCTCCCCCTAGGCCCCTATAGGGGCTATAGGCCCCCCTCCACCCTATAGAGACCCTATAGGTTCCCCCGGCCCTCCAGGGGCCATAGGGAGCCTGGCCAAGGACATTGTAGACACTGCAGGGGACCCCAGGTGGGGTATTATAGCACTGACACCCCCCCGGCATAAAAGAACCCCTCCGGACAGCATAGGGGCTGTACGTTCCTCCCCCACCAGGTGCCCCTCCCCCATACGGTCCCCCAGGAGCACACAGAGCCCCCTACACAGTCCATATGGCCCCTTGGGGGAGCTACAGTGGCTCCGCCCCCTCACCCCCCCGCACCCCAGGCACTATAGGGGCTCTATGTCCACCCTGGGCGCTATAGGGGGCATAGGAGGCGGGGCCAAGCCCACGAGCGTCTCATGCTGCATATAAAAAAGACCCGCCCCCTTATATACATATATACACACATGGTACGTATAGGGAGCCCGGGGGTTGGGGTGCCAATCCTGAGCGATGCTGGACACGCCGGGAGGGGGAGGGTGGGTGGAGCGAGGTGTGTGTAACCTCAGAGTAAAGTGGGAGTAAACCTGGAGTGACCTGCGAATAACCCTGGAATGAAGTGCGGTCTCCGTGCAATGTGTCTGTAAGTCCAGAGAATTGTGTGGCCTCGGGATGAAATGTGAAATGCAAGTAACCCTGGAGTAAACCCGGGGAGAAAGCGTGTCCTTGGTGTAAAGTGTCTGTAACCTCATAGTAGTGTGCTGCCTCAGGGTGAAGCGTAACTGCGGAGTTAAGTGTGAACAACCTTGGCATAAGGTATGACCAACCCAAGAGTAAAATGTGACCTCAGTGTAAAGTGTCTGTAAGCCCAGAGTAAAGTGGACCCTCAGGGAGAAGTGTCAGTAACCCTGGAGTAAAGCATGACCTCTGGTAACCCTGGGGTAACAACTGAGTAGTCCCAGGGTGGAGGACTAGGTAACCCTGGATGAAGAAGTAGTGGCTGGGTGGGCTTGGAGTAAGGGGTCAGGGACTTCAGAGCAAGGGTTTACCTCACAGTAACAACTGTGCAGTCATGGGGTACGTAGCAACCCTGGAGTAAGGGCTGAGCAACTGTGGAGTAAGGAGTACTCCACCCTCGTGTACCAGGTAACTGTTGCCATTAAGTTGTGTAACCTAGTGCAGTGGCTGAGTAACTTCAGCGTAACAAACCTCAGGTAACTTCAAGACACTGGACTATAGCAAGGGCTGAGTAACCTCAGAGTAAAGAGTAACACCATGGTGAGCACCCAGAAGGGTGTACCTCTTGAGTATCCTCAGAGAAAGGGCTTGGAAGAGCAGGAAACACTAGAGATGAGGCCAAGAAACCTCTGAGTAAAGACATGGCACAGCTCAACTGAGTAACCTCTGAGTAAGTAGTGCAAGGTTGGGCCCAAGGTGCAATCAGAGGAAGTGGCTGCAAAGGGTTGTTGGTCTGTGTAAGAAGGAGAGGGACTTTGTATCTTCTGAGTAAAGGCTGAGTAGCAAAGAAGGCGCCACCATGTAACCCCAAAAGCCACCACTTACTTTGGGGTTAAGCAAGGCTAGCCCACTAAGGCCTTAGTAACCTCCGAGTAAGTGTTCAGTAAGGCCCAAGTCCCTCCTGAGCCCCCACTGAGACCCACCACACAAGCCCAGTTATGAGTGCAGAGCAAGTCAGCATTAAAATAAGAATAACCTGTTAGTAAGTGTTAAGTATCCTCTGAGTAAGATGGAGCACATCAATATTTGTGTAACAGTGGAGTAGGGCTTTGAGCTAGACTGGGATTAAGGGAGAGCTGAGTACCAGAAAGTGACAGGGGCCAAGTAAACTCTGAGTAAAAAGCAGAGTAGCTGCACCAAGGAGTAGGGCAGCAATGGAGGAACAAGCACATAACTTCTGAGGAAGGGCTGAGTAGCACTGCTGTAAAGAGCAGAGTAAAAGCAAAGGAAAGGGGTGGAGAAGAAACCATGTGGAGTAACTCTGGAGTAAGATATGAAAAGCAATAAAGTACCAAACAACCCCAAAGTAAGAGCTGAGTAAGCCCAGAGTATTGACCTCTACGAATAACCCTGGATTAAGTTCTGGCTAGAAGTACTGAGTTCCCACAGACTAAGAGCTGAGTTAACTCAAAAGACCCCCAGAAGTAACTGTGGAGTAAGTTCTGACAAGGAGCAAAGTACTAAGAAACCTCAGAGTAAGGGTTGGGTAAGCCCAGAGTAAGGATCATCCACCATGAGTAACCCTGGAGTAAGTTCCAACTAGGACTAAAGTACCAACTAACCTCAATATAAGGGCTGAATAAACTGAAGAGTAGAGTCCCCATGGTAACCCTGGAGTACGTTCCACCTAGGACTAGAGTACCAAGTAACTTTAAAGTAAGAGCTGAGTAAACTCAGAGTAAGGACCTACACAAGCAAACCCAGGATTAGGGGGAGTGCAGCCTCCAGCTGAATAGTGTCTTAGTAAACAAGGAGTAGGAGTAATGCTGGAGTAGCAAGTCAGTTGGGGCTGAGCAGCCATGAAGTAAGGCCTGGAGTAGGGCAGGAGCGGCCACAGAGCTGCGCCTGAGCTGCCTTGGAGCAATGTGGGAGTTGGGCCTGAGTAACTCTGGAGTAACCCTGGAGTAAAGTGGGAGCAAACTCTGAATAAGCTCCCCCACCACCACCCTGGGGACCCTTCCCCCGGAGGTGAAGAAACGCCGAGTAAGGCTTGAGCAACCCCAGAGTAACCCTGGAGTAAAGTGTGAGTAACCTTGGAGTAAGCTCAAAAGGGCACCACCACTCCCCCAACACCCAGAAACTGCCCCCAGGGTGGCCCCCCCAGCCCCTGCTAAGCCCCACCCCTGCAGGGTGAATGGCCAATATAGACTCTTATTTATAATATTGCCTTGAAAAAATAAAACTCGAAGTAAATTGGGAGAGGGGAACCCCAAAACCGAGGAAACTCCCCCCAGAAAACAGGGGGGGCCCCCCTACAATGGGGGGTCCCACATGACCCCCCCCAAATCCAGCAGCGGCTCTTCAGGAGGGCATTTCAGGGGGACGACGACTTAGTTACAGTTTGGACGGGGAAACCCCCCTTAGGTTTGAGGCGCGCCCCCCCCCCCCCGGGTTTGGGGGGCACTCCCCCGTTTAGAGGGGCCTCCCCCAGCTTTGGGGTGACCCCCCCCCCGATTTTGGGGGGGAGCGGGTCCCAAAGGGTCGCAGCAGCAGTCCATGGGCTGTGGGGAGAGGAAAGGGTTAAGGGAGGGGGGGCCCATTCCCACCAAAATTACTGACACACACCCCCCCCCCGAATTCATGCACCCTCTTTTTTTTGAGGGTCCAGTTTTAGAGGTTCCCCCATTTTTCAGGGGAGCTCCAATTTGGGGGGGGGTGTCTATAACAGGGGGAGTCCTGAATTTGGGGGGGTCTCTGAGCCCCGTGTTTGGTGGGAGGCCCCCCATTTTGGGGGAGGAATACCCCCATTTGCAAGGTGCCTGGTTCCAGGGGGATCCCCCCTTTTTAAAGAGACACCAACCCTTTTACTAGGGGGGGTCATTTGTAAGGAGCCCCCCTAAATGTTGGGGGTCCCAATTTGGAGAGAGGGGCTGATTTTGGGGGATGTTCCCTGTTTTGGGGGGGCAGGGCTGCTCCCCAGTTTTGGGGGAATCAATTCAGGGGGGTCCCATGGAGGGGTCCCTCCATTTCGGGGGGCTGCCTACCTGCTCGATGTCAGAATTCGGTGTCGAGCACCCGAAAGGATGAGGAACCTGCAGAAAAAATGGGGTGGGGGTCAGTGGAGAACCCAAAAACAGGAGGAGATCCCCGCTTTTGGGGGTCCCTAGATCATTGGGGGGTCCAAGATTCTGGGGGGTGTTCATCTCTGGGTTTTGGGGGGGGGGAAGATTTAGGGGGGCAGGATGTGGATTTGGGGGGATGCCCAGATTTTAGGGTGGACCCTAGGATTTTGGGGGTGGGTCTCCCAAGTTTTGGGGGGAAGGTTCTGCATTCAGAGGGGTCTCCAGACCGGGGATGGGGGCTTGGGTTTAGGGGGGGCTGACCTGGGGGGGGCAGGGAGGCCGAGCGCAGCCCTGGCTCCTTCTGCAGCTGGATCTCCTTCAGCGCGAAGATGGAGGTGGCTACGGGGGATGGTGGCCTGGTGTCAATGGGGCATGGCCACGCTGAAGGGGGCGTGGTCAAGCCCCACGCCCCACCCACCAGAAAGCCCCATCCCGTATCTGGACATAGCTCCTCCAATGCCCAACCAGTACCCTCCCCCCGCCCCCAAGGAAGCCAGGGTCCTCCAATGCCACGCCCACCCGCGACGAAACCCCACCCCTCCCAAGCAACACCCACTGCGCGCCCCTCTAAAAAGGCCTTGCCGCAACAAGCCCCGCCCACAGCAGCCCCACCCACACCCAGCCCTCAACCACCCACTTCCACAACAGAGCCCCCCCGACTCTGCCAGGGCCTGCCCCTTGAAGCCACGCCCCCCACCAGAGCTCCACCTCCACCACAGCCTACCCGACCCCCACTCCCAGGCCCCGCCCTACAGTCCCCTCGCCCGCGGCCCCACCCCCCGAGGCCCCGCCCACTCACTGTCGGGCAGGGTGGTGACACGCGGCCCCAGGCAGGCGAAGAAAGGATGAGCCATCGCCTCCGCCGCTGGCATCCGCCGCCGCCCCTCGAACTGCCCCGCCCTCCGCATCAGGCCACGCCCACAAGGGATGGGGTCACGCCCCTCTCTTGTGGGCGTGGCCCCCCAACCCCTCCCACCCACCCCCCCACCCCATGCAGGCAGGGGGGCTCTGCGCAACGGTGGGGGGAGTTGTAGGGGTGAACGATGGGGTGGGGCTTTGGGAGGGGGCGGGGCCCAGGAAGAAGGGGCGGGGCCGGCTCCTGCCCCACCCCCCTCACCTGCAGCAGCTGCCCCAGCAGGTCAGCGCCGTCATGGTCCAGCCTGGGGGGGGGGGAAGGGTATGGTCAGGGATCCCCAACCCATTATGGGGCAAAGCCACCCCATGGGGCACACACGTGCCCCCAGACCCCTGTTATGGGGCAAGGCCACCCCATGGGGCACATACCCCTCTCCCATGGGGTACGTAGCTCCCACTATGGACCAACCCCCCCTCTGCCATGTGGCAACTCCCTCACCCCTCTATGGGGCAGCCCCCCGCCATGCTATGGACCACCCCCCCCACCCGCCCCGCTACGGGGCAGCCCCCCATCCATGGGGCAGACCGTGGGGCGTGGTGCAGCAGACCCTCAGGGGGGTACGGGGGGTACTTGTGGGCCCGGAACTCAGCATTGGCCCCGATCCCTGGCCACGTCTCCTCTGTTGGGGTCCCTGAGGAGGGGGGAGGGGATCAGGGGAGGACCCCAAAACCCCCCTGGCACCCCCACATGCCACCGGAGTCCCCCAAGCACTCCCTGACCCCTCCACAATCCCCCCAGCCCCAAAACCCCCTTTACTTGCCCCAAATCCTCTTTAATTTCCCCAAAACCTCCCAATTCTTCCCCAAATCACCCAAATTTCCACCCATTCCCCCAAACTTACCCAAAATACCCTGAGTGTACCCCAAACCCCCAAATTCCCCACAAACTGGCCCAAAATCTTCCAAACCCTTTCATTTACCTCAAACCCCCTTCAATTCCCCCAAAATCCCCCAATTTCACCCAGATTTACCTGAAAAAACCCAAATATGCCCCAACCCCCCCAAATTCCTCCAAATCTCACTCAAATCCCCCAAACTGTCCCACATTTACCTGAAAACCCCCAAATTTGCCCCAACCCCCCCAAATCCTACCCATATCCCCCAAATTCACCCCAGATTTCCTGAACCCCCTGAAATTCGCCCCCAACCCCCCCAAATTCCTCCAAATCTCACTCAAACCCCAGAAATTCACCCAGATTTACCTGATACCCCCCCCAGATTTGCCCCAAACCCCCCCAATCTCACCCAAATCCCCCACATTCAGCCCGGATTCCCCCCACAGCCCCCCAGGTTTGCCCAGAAGGGCTGCGTTTCGCCCCGTACCAAGGAGACGGAAGATGAAGTGCAGCTGCTCCTCCACAGTGGAGCCGGGGAAGAGCGGCCGCCCCGTCACCATCTCCGAGAAGATGCAGCCCACACCCCTGCGAGGCCCAAGACCCTCGTGCGACAGACCCCCTGCAAAACCCCCTCCGGGGCCCCACAGGAGCCCACAGTCCCCACGCAAGGCCCCTGGGTGGGCTCAGCACCCCCATTCCAAACCTTGTGCACGGCTCCCGTTCCTCCCGCAAGGCCGTTGTGTAAGACCCTTGTGCAAGAGACGCCCCTGCAGCCCCCCTGGAGCCACGTAGGAGCCTGCAGTCCCCGTGCAAAGCCCCTGGGCTCCGACCCAGCCCCCGTCTGAGCCCCCAGCCCCCTGTGCGAAGCCCCCAGCCCTCGTGCACTCACCACATGTCGATCTGGGTAGAGTACTCGGTGGAGCCCAGGAGGATGTCGGGGGGTCGGTACCAGAGCGTCACCACCTCATTAGAGTAGGTCTTCGTCGGGATGGATTTAGCCCGAGCCAGGCCTGGGGCAGGGGGAGGTGGGTTATGGGGGGTCCTGGGGGTCCCTGGGGCAGGTAACTGGGGCCTCAGAAGGGGAAACTGGGGTCCTGGGGGTAATGGGGGGCCCTGGGGCAGGTAACTGGAGTCCTGATGGCACAAGGAACTGGGGTCCCCGAGGGGGTCCCGGGGGGCAATAGGCAATTTCCAAAATAAAAGTGGGGACTGTGGGAGGGGTAACTGGGGTCCCTGAAGGGGCAACGGTTGTACCTGAGGGATGGAACTGGGGTTCCCAGAGGGTCCTGGGGGCCACTGAGGTCTCGGGGCGGGGGGGGAAATCAGGGGCTGGGGTCCTGGCAGGAGGGAGAACTGGGGACGCAGAAAAGGAAATTGGGGTCCTGGGGGGAGGACGGGGGTCCTGGGGAAGGCAATGGGGGTCCCCAAGAGGGGTAAATGGAGGAAGTCGGGGTAACCCAAGGGTGTCCCTGGGGGAATATGGGGGGCTGGCAGGGGAGAATGGGGATTCCTAGGGGTTCAATGAGGATCCCAGGGTGGGGTTTGGGGTCCCGGGGTGGGGGAGGGTGGGGTGGGTGGTGCAAGAGGGGATTATGAGATTTTGGGGTGCCCCCCCCCGACCAAAGTCAGCAAGCTTGAGGTCCCCACGTCGGCTGAGCAGGAGGTTCTGGGGCTTGAGATCGCGGTGCAGCACCTTGTGCCGGTGGCAGAAGGCCAGGCCCCGCAGCAGCTGGAAGAGAAACAGCTGCGCCCCCCGCCCCCAAAATGGCCCCTTGCACACTCATCGCACGTTCATTGCACACCCATTCGTGCAATCACAACCCCCTCGCACAGATAAAAATCATGTCATGGGGCCCTGAACCCCTTTGCGTCCTCCTCAGAAATGCCAGACACCCTCGCAGGGCCCTTTCCACACCCCTTGCACACTCGTTGCATACCCCTTGCACGCCCATTGCACGCCCCTGACCCCCTCACCCACCCCTTGCACACCCCAGAGGGCCCTCGCATGCCCATCGCACGCACCTTGACGTTGTGCATGCTGATGACGCTGCCACAGTCATCCAGGTACTGCTTGAGGTCCCGGTCCTGAAACAGGGCGAGGCAGGGGGACCCCAAAAAGAGGACGGACGGTTGGGGGGGCCAATAAGGGGATCCCCAGGGGGTTAAGGGCGTGCTGAAGGCATTTGGGGGGGGGGGGCATGGGGTCATTTCAGGAGTCCCTGAAGGATTTAGTGGGGCCACAAGGATATCTGGGAGGGCGATGGGTGTCCAGGAGGCATGTGGTGAGACACCGAGATCTGGGGGGGCCATGGGAGTCCATGGGGGGGATCTGGGAAGAGCTGTGGGTGAACTTGGGGCGCCCTGAGGACATTTAGGGAGCCCTGGGGACATTTCAGGAGGGCTATGGGTATCTGGGGAGAAATCTGGGGGTCCCCTGGAAGTTTAGGGGGGGTTCCCTGGAGGGATTTGGGGGGCACTACTAGGGAACTGGAGGGCTCTCAGATTAGTTGGAGGGGCCCCTAGGGAATTTGGGGGTCCCCAGGAGGGACGTAGGAGGGTCCTGGGAGGAATTTGGGAGGGCTGAGGAGGAAATTGGGGGTCTCTTGGGGGGATTTTGGGGGTGCAGGGGTGGTTGAGGGGTCTCAGGAGAAGGTTTGGGGGAGGTCTGGGGTCCTATGGAAAATCTGGGGGTCCTAGGGTGTGTTTTGGGGTGCAGGGGTCCCAGGGAGCGTTTCAGGGTGCTGACCAGGTACTCAAAGACGAGGGTGAGGCACTGGGGCGTGTGGACGATGTCGTGCAGCGTCACCACGTTGGCGTGTTTCAGATCCCGCAGCAGCGACACTGCAGGCAGGGGATGGGGGGGGGGGGGGGGGGGGCGGGACACACACAACAGCGGCCTCATCCCCTGCCCCCACCCACCCCCCGCCTGACCTCAGCCCACCCCTCACCCCCCGGCGACCCCCCACGTGTAAGGCCAAGCGAGCCCCCTCCCCCGCACCGCCAGCCTGCGAGCGCATGCCCCCCCCCCCCCTCAGCGCCACCACGGCGTCACCGTGGCGCGGTGGGGCTCACCCTCGCGGATGGCCGTGCACGGGGCGCCCTCCTCGTGCTCCAGGCGAATCTCCTTCAGGGCCACCAGGTTCTCGGTCAGCTTGCTGCGGCCCTTGTACACCGTGGCGTAGGTGCCCTGGGCAGGCGGGGACAGCGGGGACGTCAAGGACACGGCGGGGACAGCAGCGGCGTAGGGGCCACGGTGGAGGACAGGGGGGGCGCCCCCAGCCCATACTGGGACAGCTCCTCACCTCTCCCAGTTTGTCCAGTTTGACGTAGGTCTCCAGCTTCCCAAAGCCGATCTCCGACTGGTGGGAGGGGGAAACAAGAACACAGTCACTGGCAAAACTGGGAGGCACTGGGGGGAGGTTGTGGCACCACTCCCTCCTACCCCATACATGTCCATATTGGTACGGAACAGTTTATACTGGGGCACAGCAAGGTTCAGGGGACACTGCTGGACGGGTCTGGGAGGAACTGGGAAGTACCAGGAGGCCCCAGGGGGTGATACTGGGCTCTAGCACTGAACAGTAACTTATACCTGTTTATACTAACCCATACTGGTTTGTACTGGTTTATACTGGGACACACCAGGCAAACAGGGTGCAGGCGGTGGCTGAGGGGCTGCCTCCAGAAGGGACTGGGGGGCACTGGGGTGGGTTGCTATTAGTTCCTACTGCTCCATACTGGTTATATCGCTCCGTGACCTGTACTGGTTTGTACCGGTTTATACTGGAACGCACCAGGGAGACACGGCGCAGGCGGCGACTGAGGGGCCCGGGCAGCCCCAGCCGGTCCAGGCCGCTCTCGGGCAGGCGGGTGTCAGCTGGCAGCGAGAGGCGCTTGTTGATGTCCTGGAGGGACAAGGGGGAGGGCACAAGTGACCCCTGGGGACACCCAAAGCCCCTCAGGACCACCACCCTGCCAAAACCTCCAGTCTCCCCCCCCAGACCCCACCAGGATCTTCCCAAAGCTGCCCAGGACCCCCGCCCAAAGACCCCCCAAATCCCTCCCAAGATCTGGTGTAACCCCCCCGGAAAGCTCCCAAGAACCCCCCAAAGCTCCCCAGGACCCCTCAACCCCCACCCGAGGACCCCTGCAAAGTCCCCCCGAACACCCTCTGTCCCCCCAAAACTCCCCAGGACCCTCCCAAAGTCCCCAGGACCCACCCGGTCCCCCAAACCCCTCCCAAGACCCACTGGATAACCCCCTTAGTACCCAGCAAACCCCCACAGGACTCCCCCAACGCCCCCCCCCCCCCAACCTCTCCAGGACCCCCCCAAACGCCCCCCCAGCACCCCCCCACACCTCGGAGGAGCCGGGGCGAGCTGGGTGCTGGCGCAGGCGCAGGCGGACAGGGGAGGCCACCTCCTCCGAGGATGTCCCCGAGGGGGGGTCGCTCTCCCCATCCGAGCCCATCCGTCCCTCGTCCGCCCCCACCTCTAGGAGGGGGGGGGAGGGGAAAGGGGGGGGGGGTGGGTTAGGACACTCCAACCCTCCCACCGCAGGACCCCCCCCAGGTCCCCCCTAATCCCGCTACCTCCAGTGACAAGGGACATGGTGGGGGCATGGGGACATTTGGGGGGACACAGGGGTGACACAGGGACGAGGTGGAGGACAGATGGTGGCACAACAGGACATGAAGACTGGGGACACAGAGCCAGGGGGGAACATGGGGGAACACACCAGGGGGGACACGGGGACAGGTGGTGACACAGGAGGGGACACGGGGACAGGATGCAGAGACAGATGGAGGGATGTGAGGGGGAGACACCTGGGGACAGGTGGGCGGACATGGGGACAGATGGGGACACAGGGGGAGCACTGGGGACATCGTGGGGGACAGATGACATGGGAGGGACGTGGGGACATAGCAGGGGCACGTGGGGAGGACACGGGGGGGACACAGGGGACAGTAGGGAAGCCATGAAGAGAGGGACACCCCACAGCCCCCACAGGGCTTTTAAAGGGGCCACACACACACATCTGGGGCGGGGGTGGGGGGTGTGTGTCTTAAAGGGCCAGGCACCCCCAGAAGCCCCACCCCCAATTCTCTTAAAGGGCCAGGCCCCCCAGTGCCTCCTGCTATCAGTTGTCTTAAAGGCCCAAGCACCCTACCAACCCCTGCGGCAGTTGTCTTAAAGGGCCAGACAGCCCCTCAAGTCCCACTCCCCTCTGCCTTAAAAGGCCAGGCACTGCTCCAGCCTCTTAAAGGGCCAGGCACTGCTCCAGCCTCTTAAAGGGCCAGGCACTGCTCCAAGCCCAGCCTCTTCAAGCAGCCAGGGGCCCCATCAACCCCTGCTGCAGCCCTTTTAAAGGTACAGGCACCTTTTTAAAGGGCAAGGCACACCCTCCTCTCAGATACAAAGGCATCGCCCCCCCCAGCCTCTTAAAGGGCCAGGCACCTCTCAGGCCTCTAAAAGAGAAGGCTCCTTCCCTCGACCAACACCTCCACCTGCCTTAAAGGGACAAGCATCCTCTTAAAGCATCAGGCACCCCCCAAGCCCTATTCTAGCCCTTTGAGAGACACCATGTGTGTCCCCAGCCAATCCCCACTCCAGCCTCTTAAAGGGGCAGGCACCTCTCCAGCTTCTTGAAGGAGCAGGCATCTTCTTAAAGGGACAGGCACCCACTCCCAGTCCTCTCTCCCCAACACTTTCGAAGAGGCAGGCACCCCACAACCCCTACCCTAACCCTCTCAAAGGGGAAGGCACCCCCTTCTAAATCCCCCGCCTCTTAAAGAGGCAGGCATACCCTCAACCTCCAACCCCAAGCTCTTACAAAAAGCCACCCCCTGCTCCCCAAGCCTCTTAAAGGGCCAGGCACCTCTCAACCACTATGCTAGCCCTCTTCAAGGGACAGAACTCCCCATGGTGGAGGGGGGGCAGGGAGCTACCCTTAAAGGGCCTGCACTCACCGCTGTCGCTGCCATGGCCATTGCGGGGCTCCCCTAGGCTCTTTTCGGGGGCGCGCCCCCCCCCGCAGCGTCATCGACAGCTGCCGCTTGATCTTCTTCATCCGGTCCATGGTGGAACCCTGGGGGGGGGGGGGGGATGGCGAATGGACACCTGGGTCCCTCCAGCACACCTGGGCCCACCCCCTCCCCCAAACTCCAGAGCTCCCACACACCCCTGTATCCCCCAGAACCGCTGGGGGTCCCCCCCTCAAAGACCTGAGTGCCCCCCAAAACCCCTCACCGTGTCCCCCCCAAACACCTGAGTGTGCCCTCCCGGCCCCCTAGTTCCCCCCAAATGCCTCAGGCCCCCTCCCCTGGACCCTTGGGGCCCCCCAAGCCCCCTAATTCCCCGCAAACTCCTGCTTCCCCCCCGAATGCCTGGGTCCCCCTCCCAGGACCCTTAGCCCCCCCCCCGAAGACCTGAGTCCCCCCCACAGACCCCTCGGTGTCCCCCCCCCAAACGCCTGGGTGTGCCCCCCTCGTACCCCTGGTTCCCCCCAAAGGCCTGGGTCCACCTCCCTGGACCCTTCCTCCCCCCCCCCCCCCCCAAAAGATATGGGTCCCCCAAACCCCCCTGCAAACTCCTGCCCCCCACCCCCCTCCCCGGGCTCCTGGGTCCCCCCCCCGGCTTCTTTCCCCCGGCCACCTGGGTGACACTGGGCGTGGCCAACCAGGGGGTGTGGCCTCCTCAGCCCAGGCCGCCCCCCCCAGCCCGCCTCCACAGAGCGGGGGGGCCCGGGCTGAGGAGGCCCCAGGAGCCCCGCGGCGGGAGCGGGCCTCGGGGGGTTCCCCGTTACCGGCTCAGCGGCGCGGGGCCTCCCAGAAATCCTCGGCCATGGCGGGGCCGGGCCCGACCCCGCGGGCGGCTCCGATGGGGGCCGGGCCGGGCCGGGCCGGGCGGGAGGCGGCTGGAGGCGGCTGGAGGTGGTGGCGCAAGATGGCGGCGGAGGGGCGGGGCCGGGTGACATGTCGGAATGGGCGGGAAGGGGGCGGAGCCAGGGGAGAACACGCCCCCTCCGCAGGGCGGGGCCGGAGGAGCTCTCCCGGAGGCCTGCGCCCCTTCCCATGACGTCAGTCCCGGCCCGGGCCCCACCCCCTTATGCCTCAGGACACCGCCCCCCGCCCCCAGGACCCACCCCCTGGGTCGGAGGAGCCCTCCGTGGGGGCGGAGCACCCTAAAAGAGGCTTCGCCCCCTTCCCAGCACGGCAGGGGGCGCAGCCAGGGTTACTCCGAGGTTCCTCCGTGGTTACCCATGGGTTACTCCAGGGTTCCCCTGTGGTTACCCATGGGTTACTCAAGGGTTACCTTGAGCTTCCTCCATGGTTACCCATGGGTTACTCCAGGGTTACAAATAGGATCCTCCAGGGCTACTTTGGTGTTGCTAATAGCATACTCTGCTGCCACTCTGCAGCTACTCCAGCATTAGTAATAGCACGCTCTAGGCTTGCTCAGAGGTTACTCCATAGCTCTTCTGAGGTTACTCAGACATTGCTCTGAGATAGCCCACAGGTTACCCCAAAATTAGTGCTACTCTCACTGGTCACTCTAGGGTTACTGCAAGATTACTCCTGTGCCCCCACACACAGGAGCCTCCCTCACATGCGCTTTCCTCCAGATTTGCACATGCCTTACTCTGGGTTCAAAGGCACGTTACTCCAGGTTTACACTCACCTTACTCTGGAGTCACACACACATTACTCCAGGTTTTGACAACCCTTACTGTGGAGTTACACGTATGTTACTCCAGGTTTCGACAACTCTTACTCCATATTTACATGCACTTGCTCTGGATTTGGCTTACTACAGGTTTACACCATGCTTACTCAACCCTCAGGCACACGGCGCTCTTGGTTTAAACATACATCACTCCAGGTATACTCATGCATGCTTTTACTGCTGTCTTACATGTCTTTACTCGAGCTTTACATGGACATTTCTCCAGGCCTACACAGGCCTCACGCTGGGTGTACACATACTTTGCTCAGGACCCTCAGGGGTGACGTGCCTGAGGCTGTCAGGGGTCAGAGGTCGTTGGCGGGTCCTGGAGACCCTGGAGCTCCCGCAGGCCCTGGGGGGGGGGGGGGGGGGAGGGTCACAGATTTATGGGGGAGCAGTGGGACCCCTCACCCTGCCCCAGAGGCCCCAGAGGCCCCAGCACCTGGGGGGACCCCAGGGTCCCAGGGGACCCACCTCCAGCACCAGCCGGATGTGCGCCCGGATCTTGGCCCCATCGCGTGTCAGGGATTCACTGAGCCTGTAGGAGAGAGGCGGGGCTTCAGGAATGGGTGGGGCTTCCTCGTGTGGGTGTGGCATTTGCAGGCACGGCCTGGACAGCCCCAGCGGGGGTGTGGGGGTGACAGCCTTATGTGGTCACAGGGAATGGTGGCAGGGGGTGTGTTCTATGGTGGTGGGGGCATGGCCTGCCCAATAGGGGCATGGCTTAACAGAGGCGTGGCCTCTGCAGGGGTGTGGCTTGCCCGGTCCTGCCATAGAGCCTCATGGGCAGGCCCTGGGAAGAGGGCGTGAGACTTAGCATAAATGGGAGGGGCCCTTGCCATTGGGGCGTGGTCACCTGGGGGGCGTGGCCAAGACCAAGGGGGCGTGTCTTACCGGTCAAGGAGTCGGCTGCGACGGTCAAGGTGGCGCAGGGCCTCTGGCAGCGTCAGCTCCGCAAAGAACCCATAGCCCAGAGCCACAAACACTCGTTGGGGGGATGGGCTGAGGGGACACAGAGGGTTACAGGGTCCATCTGGGTGGTTCCAGGGCAATTAGGGGTCTTGCAGGGGGTCCCAAGGCAGGAACTGGGGTCCCAGGTGGCTCCCAGGGGAGATACCAAAAATCCAGAGGGGTCCAGGGGGGTTATGGGGTCCATCTGGGGGGTCCCAGAGCGATTAGGGGTCCTGCAGAGGGTCCCAGGGCAGGTATTGGGGTCCCACGGGAGTTACTGGGAATCCAGGGTGGTCCAGGGGGGTTACAGGGTGCATCTGGGAGGTCTTACAGGGGGTCCCAACACAGGAATTGGGGTCTTAGGAGAGGTACTGGGGATCCAGGGTGGTCTACGGGGGTTACAGGATCCATCTGGGGGTGTCCCAGGGCAACTCAGAGTCCTGCAGGGGGTCCCAAGGCAGGTACTGGTGTCCCAGGGGGCCCCCAGGGGAGGTACTGGGGATTCAGGGGGGACCAGGGGAGTTGTGGGTTCACTTGGGAGGCCTTGGGGGGGGGGGGGGGGGGGTGAGGGGGTGTTCCAGAGGGAATTTTCAGGTTTCTTGAGTGGGAATTTGGGCATCTAGAGGTGTTTTGGGGTGCTGGGGATGGGATCCTTGGGGGCTTCTGGGGTGTTTGAGGGAGTGTTGCGGGTCTTGGAGGAGTTTCAGGATGCCTGGGGAGGGGCTGTTGGGAATCCCGGGAGTTTTCCCAGTACCTCCCCCTCTCTCAACTCACACTTCTGCGGTGACGAAGAAGTTGCAGCCGAGGTCGACCTGGGTGTGCAGCGGAGCAGCTGCCTCCTGCGGGGACCCTCAGCACTCCCAAATCCCCCCCAGGGACCCCAAATACCCCCAAGATCCACCCACCCCCCCCAGTATCCCCCTAATATCCCCCCAAGACCCCCCTATAGCCCTTACACCCCCAAAATAGAGCCCAGGGACTTCCAAATCCCCTCCAGAGACCCCCAAGTCCACCCTTGAGCCCCCAAATCCCCCCAGATCCTCCAAGTTCCCCCCAGGGAACCCCAGATGCCACAGATCCCCCCCAATATTCCCCAGAGACCCCAAAATACCCCCTTGCTCCCCCCAAATATACCCAGGGACACCAAAATACCCCTGTGCTGCCCCCAATGCCTCCTCTAAGTCCTGCCCCCTCCTCCCCCACGTTCACCAACACTGCCTAGGCCACGCCCCCATGCTCCGCCCCCTCAGGCCATGCCCCCGGAGGCCACACCCACCTGGAGGCGGGTAAGGGCGGTGCGCAGCTGCAGCACCTGGGCCTGCTGCTCGAAGACGCCATCCCGCTGCTCCTGCACCCGCCTGTGTGGGGCGCTGCTGGCCTCAGGGGCAAGGCCCAGGGCCAGGCTGGGGTGGGGAAGGGGGTGGGGCTAGGGGGCATAGGCGTGGCCAGGAAAAGGGCGTGGCCAGAACATGGGGGTGGGGTCATAATGGAGAGGGTGGGCAAATGGGGCGTGAGTGAGAGAAAGGGGCAGGGCCAGAGGCAGGGCGAGGGCAGGGGGCGTGGCCAGAACACGGGGTAGTGGGCGTGGTCGGCACGTGGGAGCGTGGTCGGCACGTGGGGCTGGGGGCTTGACAGGGGGTTGAGGTGAAGGGTGGGCACGCCCAAAGGAAAGGGGCGTGGCCATAGGGTGGGGTCGGGTCGGGGCGTGGCCAGCGATGGGGTGCAGTCGGGAGGCGTGGAGTGGGCGGGGCCAGCCTGGCCGTGGGGCGTGGCCGGACCTGGACCACAGGGCTGGGGCGGAACGGGGCCGATCCCGAGCGGGCGGGGCCAACAGGGGGCGGGGAAAGTATGGGGCGGGGCGCCCTGGCCACACCTACCGGAGGTCTCGGCGCAGCACGTCGCTGACGAAGGCCTCGTAGCGCTGCGCCTTCTCTGCCGCTGCCATTGCCGCGCTGACGTCATCACACCGCGACATGGCGCGGGGAAAGGGGAGGGGTCTGCCGTCACGCGTCATCGCCGGGCGTCGCCGGCGGCCGTGCTACGTCATCGCCGTGCGGCGCGACGGGAAGCGCGGCCCGGGGCTGCAGGGTCCGTAGGGTCCCGTGGGCGGTAGGGTCTGTACCTCCCGCCCCCCCCGCCCCGCGCTCTGCATATGCTCAGCTCTATAGCGCATTTAACCCCCCACAGTCCGTATAGAGTCCACAGCCCCTCCCAGGCACGTGGGACCTACATTCAACGCCCTCCTCAAGCTTACAAGTTCGCACACCCTCCCCCGGCTTCTATAAGGTCCGTACCTGTGATAA
Organism: Falco cherrug; assembly: GCF_023634085.1. Taxonomy (NCBI): domain Eukaryota; kingdom Metazoa; phylum Chordata; class Aves; order Falconiformes; family Falconidae; genus Falco; species Falco cherrug. Next base: position 6,634,495 of record NC_073716.1, read on the forward strand.
AGGCAGTCATGACTCATATCAAAAATAGAACGTAGTGTGCTAAGTGTAATTGTTGTACTCTGTGTGTTATTGTTGAATTTAAATAAATCAAGTCCAAAATGGATTTATTAAATATTTATCAAGGTAGGAAAGCAAAAGCAGCGCTGGGCGGCCGGGGAGTCGCAGCTCTACCAAGGGATCGCAAATTCAAGCAAGCTGAGCAGTTCTTTTTATCTTCACCGAGGTCGCTTCTGACATCTTCGGTACGCCCCTTTGCTTCTTCTGTTACCGTGGTTTCTTGTCAAACAGGACGTTCCCATGTTTGGTGTAGCAAGATAACATTGTGGACACGTCTCTTCTTGTTAAACAGGAAGTTCTCCAGACCACCACAATGGGTTCGTTCCTCTTGCTTACCTCGTTTGATCAGCAGATTACCCTTAGCTACTTATTACACTGTGTAAATCTAAAACCTGTACCACAATTGTAATGAATGGGCGCGCTGCGTAGAAAAGCGCGCCAAAGGAGACAAAGACCCTGAGACTTTGAAAAGCGCGCCAAAGGAGAGCCAATAGGAAGAGAAGGCGTGCCCTAACGGCCCAATGGGGAAAGAGCGGGACGAACATCCGGCGAGAAGTGATTGGTCGAGATCCGGGCATAAAATACGCCGCTTTTAGGGCTCAGGTGCGCGCGTGGTGGAGCTAATTGAGTTCTCCGCGCACCCAGCGCTGTTTTTTGCTTATTGTTTCTCAACCGAAATTGATTGAACCTCAAATAAAATTGTTTAATTGTTATCGTTTATAACAATACCCCACCCCCCACAGGGTCTATATGCCTTCCCCAACCCCCGGTCTATAGACTATCCACAGATCTACTCTCTTCTATATGGTGTGTATCACTCCCAGCTCTTTAGAATCCGTAGTCCCTCCCAGATCTATATAGTCTATATGGTCACCCACAGATCTATAGGATCAGATCCCTACAGAGCAGATCTACAGGTCTGATCCCTACCTCCCTCAGGTCTATAGGGTCTGTAACCTTCCTCAGGCTCTACTGGGTCCATACCTGCTGCTCAGCCTGTACAGGCTCCATACCCCCCTCCAGATCTATAGGGTCCATCAGCCCTCACCACCTATAAGGTGTGTCCCCTCAAGCAGTGACACAGCAGCAGCAGCTCTGGGTCTTTATTTGCCCATCCCTTCAGGGGGAGGGGTTAATAAGGGGCGGGGCGTCATGGGGGCGGGGCTTACACACAGAGTCACTAGCACATACTGAACACCCCCTCCATTTCCGGGGGGGGGAGGGGGGGTGGGGGTGGGGCACGGCTTGCAGGTATGCAGAGGGCAGGGGGGGGTTGCACATGGAGGGCCCATAAACCAGGGTTCCCCCCACTCAGGGGTGCCAGACGCCTGGTCCCCCTGGGTGCGGCTGTGGGGCCTGGATGCCAGGGTTCCCCCGATGTGGGGGGACGCCCAGGCCCCCCCTCAGTCAGCGAAGAGGCTGGCGAAGCTCTGCCGCAGGGAGCGGATGCTCTCAGGGCCCCCCTGCTCGGGGGCGGGGCTGGGGGGGGCAATGGGAGGGGTCGGGGGGGACCCGGCCATCCGGGCCCCCCCCAAGGGACCCAGGCGCCTGGGCCTCACAGAAGGGACCCAGGCGTCTGGGCCCCCGACTTACCTGGGGGGCTGGGCTCCGCTCGGTTTGGGTGCCAGGGTGGGTTTGGGGGCAAGGGGTGGGGCTTGGGGGCGGGGTTGACGTGTGGTGGGTGGGGCCTGTTGGCCTGGGGGGCGGGGCTGAGTGGCACTGGGTGGGGTTTGGGGGCGGGGCTGAGGTGACTGGGGGCGGGGCTGGGGCACTGAGGGTGATCTGGGCGGGCCCTGAGGGCGGGGCTGGGGAGAGGTGGGTGGACCCTGAGGGCGGGGCTGGGGAGAGGTGGGCGGGACCCTGAGGGCGGGACTGGGGAGAGGTGGGCGGACCCTGAGGGCGGGGCTGGGGAGAGGTGGGCGGACCTTGAGGGCGGGGCTGGGGAGAGGTGGGCGGACCCTGAGGGCGGGGCTGGGGAGAGGTGGGTGGACCCTGAGGGCGGGGCTGGGGAGAGGAGGGTGGACCCTGAGGGCGGGGCTGGGGAGAGGTGGGTGGACCCTGAGGGCGGGGCTGGGTGCTTGGTGGGGTTGTCGGGCGGGCCTGGGCAGTGGTGGGTGTGGTCTGTGGGCGGGGCTGCAGAAAAGTGGATGGAGTTTGTGGGTGGGGCTGAGTAGAGGGGGGTGGAATCTGGGGGCGGGGCTGTTGGCCTGGCAGGCGGGGCTGGGTGGTGCCTCGAGTTGGGGTGGGGCCAGGTGAGACAGGGCGTGTTGGAGCCCCTCCTCCCGGTGGGCGGGGCTGCCCCTGCGGCGGGGGGCGGGGCTGGGAAGGGCCAGATGGCGGCGGAGCACCTGGGGAGGTGGGGAGAGAAACACCTCGGATGGGCAGGGCTGAGAAGGCGGGGCCAAGGGGTGCAGGGGATTCATTTGGGGCGGGGGGGGGGTGCAGGGGTTTGTCTGCTAGCACTGGGAGGAGGGGCAGGTTAGAAAAGGGGCAATTTGGGGGAGTTATAGGGGCTGGGGGACTCCCCAGATTTTGGAGGGGGCATATTTTGCAGCCGCCCCATATAGAGAGGGCTCAAAGTTTTGGGAGTCTCCCTGATATTTAGGGGTTACCACATTTGGGGGTGGGGTTGGGGGGGTCCCTGGCTGTTGGGAAGAATCTATATTTCGGGGGGGTGGGGGCGGGGAGGTGTCAGGTTGGGGAGGTATCCTGGTGTGGGGAGGTCCCAGGGTTTTGTGGGGCCCTCCACACTGGGTGGGGTCAGGCTGTTTTTGGGGGGTCCCCACATTTGAGAGGGCCCCACCACTTTGGAGGTATCCTTCTTTTTTGGACAGGTCCCCAGGGTCTGGGGGAGTCCCAGGGTTTGGGGGGGAAATCCCCATTTTGGGGTGTCACTCACCCTGGGGTGGGGTTCGCTGCTGTGGGGGGGTTCCTGGCCGGGAGGACCCCAATGTCACCGACATCTGTGGGGCAGAAAGAGGGGGGAGGTTAAGACCCCATGGGAATCCCCAAAACTTGGGGGGGCTCCTGGAGGACTATGGGGAGGCTCAAAGGGGGCTTTGTGGGACTTGGGGAGCTCTTGAAGGACTTGGGGGTCTCAGGGAGGGTCTGGACCCTGGGGGACCTGGGAGGGAGGGGGCCTCTACGGTGATAGGGTGTTACCTGTGGGTGTGGCCGTGCATGGGAGGGGCTCCGTGGGCGGGGCAGCTCCGCCCTCATTCGTGCCAGCACCAGCTCCACAATCCGCCCCCGATCCTCAGCTGCCCCTGGACCCACCAACGGCATCCAGGAACCCAGCACCTGCCAGGGCGGGTGGGTGGGGGGTCAAGGTCAGGGGCGACCCGGGCCTCCAGGGGGGTCGGGGGCTCAAGGTCACCTGGTGCTGACCTGCAAGATGTGCTCCCGCCCGTCGGGCGCCTGCAGCACCTCCACCCCGCAGATGTCAACACCCCCGAAGAGGCGGGCACAGGCATCCACCCAGCCACGGTGCCTGCAGAGGGTGGGTGGGCGTGGCCTCGGGGGGACACGCCCATAGCCCAAGGCCTTGCACATGCAGGCACGCAGCCCCCCTCCCACCCCACCCCCCTTAGGCACCACCCCCTTTGGGAACAGCACCACTCCCTGCATAGCCCTGCCCTACCCGCCCCACATCTGTGATAGCCACGCCTCCTCATCGAAACCACGCCCACATGACCACACCCTTTCTCCCTAGCTGACACCCTTCCTCACAGTGCTGGCTCTTCTGGACAGCCCCACCCCTCCCCGTGGCCACGCCCTTCATTAACCATGCCCTTCATTGACCCACGCCCCTCCAGCAAAGCCACGCCTGTTTGGAACAGCCATGCCTCCACTGCCCCACCCCACCCGCATACCTGTAGCCCCACCCCCTTTCCCCAGCCACACCCCTTACCTGGAACCCCACCCATTGCACCTCCTCCTAGCCCTGCCCCACCCTGTAGCCACACACACCCCCTGCAGCCACACCCTCCCCATAACCACGCCCCTGCGAGACAAGCCCCACCCTCCTTCCCACTCACCGAGGGCTGAGAGTGACCAGCTCCATCTGAGCCCCCCTCCCCCATGGGGTCCCCAGCCACCAGTGGCCACCTGGGGGGGTGGGGATAGCGGGGTCACAGGGTCAGGGGGTTACTCGGTGTCCCCCGGTCTCTGCCACGTCCCCACACATTCATCTGATGTCACTGACATCGCCCCATGGCCCCCCAGGCCCCATGTCCTCATGTCCCCCCCGTGTCCTCACCATGACCCCTGTGGACCCTCCATGGCCCTGTGTCCCCCCATGGCCTCCCCTGGTCCCCATGGCCCTTTGTCTGCATGAGTCGTGTGTCCCCCCCCCAGTCCCCATGGCCCCATGTCCCCGCATGTGTGTGTGTCCCCCGTCCCCATGTCCCTGTATGTGTGTCCCCCCCAGTCCCCGTGGTGCCCCCCCCAGTTCCCATGGCTCCCCCATGGCCCCACGTCTCTGCATGTCCCCCCAGTGTCCCCCCCACCCCGCTCTGGCCCCTCACCGCAGCGCTCTGTACTCCTCCCCAATCCGCTGCACCCCGCAGGCGCTGACTGCCCCCCAGGACCCCCTGGACCAGGGCCCCTGCCCGGGCCCCCCCCATGGCCCCCACCACCGCCCCCAGCACCTCTGGCGTCCCCACACGCACCTGGGGGTTGGGAGACAGCATTAGACACCCCCCCCCACCCCCCCAGCCACCCTGCCCGGGCCACCCCAGACCCCCCCCCCCCAGTCACAACCACCACACACCCCACCACCGGGCCACCCCTCCGTGGGGATTATCCTTCACACCTGGGGGTGGGACACCGCCAAGCCACGCCCCCATGTGGGCCACCCCTATAGACAGACTGAGAAAGGCCATGCACCCTGCTGGCCACACCCCCTTATCCAGCCACGCCCCCAGAAGGGTCCAGCCTCCCCACCCCAGACATATGTGGGGGCGGGGACACTCCAGAGGCCACGCCCACTCGACACCACGCCCCTCCATCAAGTTCAGTGGGCCCCACCCACCTCAGACCATCAGCCCCACCCCCCCAGGGGTTAATCATGAGGGGGGCTCTGAAGGGGAGGGGGCGGGGCTCTGAAGGGGAGGGGGCGGGGCTCTGAAGGGGAGGGGGCGGGGCTCTGAAGGGGAGGGGGCGGGGCTCTGAAGGGGAGGGGGCGGGATCTCACCTTGCCCACCCCTGCGGGAGCGGGGCTGAACGTCACCATCATGGGGAAGGTGGGGGCTGTCAGCTGCAGGACCTCCCAGTTACACCAGTGCTCCCAGTTCCCTCCCAGGCCTCTCATTTCCCATCCAATCGCCCCCCTAGTGCCTCTCAATCCCCTCCCAGTGCCTCCCAGTGCCCTCCCAGTTTCCCACAGTTCCCCCCAGCCCCCTCCCAGTCTGACCCAGGGCCTCCCAGTGCCCCCAATCTGCTCCTATCCCCTCCCAGTACCTCCCCAGCTCCCCCCAGTCCACTTCCAGTTTCCTTCCCAGTAAATCCCAGTGCCTCCCAGTCCACTCCAATCATCTCCCAGTTCCCTCTCAGTGCCTTCCAGTGCTCACCAGTCCACGGGGGTGGTTGCAGAAGCCCTGTGGGACCAGGGGAAAGGCCTCGGGGCCCAGTTCCCGCTGCAGCTGTGCCAACTTGGCAAACTGGGAACATTTGGAACGTCATGGGCCGGGGAGAGAGGAGGGTGACAGCCCTGCCCAGCACTCCCAGTCTGCCCCAGTATTCCTCCCCCATGCCTCACAGTATCCTCCCGTTTATCCCAGTGCCTCCCATTACGACCCACAGGCACTCCCAGTGCCCCCCAGTAAAGCCCCATCCCTCCCAGTGCACCCAGTATCCCTCCCAGTGCCTCCCAATACGCTCCCATTCACCCATCAGTGTTCCCCCAGACACATCCCAGTTACCTCCCAGTTACCCCTCAGTGCCTCCCAGTGCCCCCAGCACCTCCTGCCATGTCCCCAGTTACCTCTCAGTCACCGCCCAGCACCCCCTCAGTCCCCGCGTTAGATCCCAGTCCCCCCAGTTGCCCCCCCATGTCCTCCCACTGGCCCCCCACTCCCTCCAAATGCCCACCCCAAAGCCCACTCAGCCCCCCCCCAGTTGCCTCCCAGTCCCTCCCAGTGCCCCCCATCCCACGCACCAGGCAGGGGGGATGGGCGAAGGCGTAGAGGGCAGGGAGAGGGTCGGTGCTGGGGACCCCCCCCAGCTGCAATCCCACCAGCAGCCGCCGGGTGGCGCCTTCTGCCCCTCCTTCAGGGCATTCCCGCACCAGCACGAAGTCGGGGTGCACCCGCCTACACGGGGGGTCATGGGGCACCCCCAACCCCCCCAATATAAAGCACCCCAAAAAGTCCCACCTTGCACCCCAAAATCCCACCCTGCACCCTGAGATACAACCCTGGACCCCAAAATTCCCCCCTGCACCCCAACATACCACTCTGCACCCCGAAATTCAAAGCCGGATCTCAAAATCTAGTTCTGCACCCCCAAAAATCCCCTCCTGCAGCCCAAAACCCTGCCCTGCACCCCAAAATTCCACCCTTCAACCCCCAAAATCCCACTCCTGCACCCTGAAATCAAACCTCACACCCCCGAAATTCCACCCTACACCCCCAAAAATCCCCTCCTGCACCCCAAAACCTAAACCTGTATGCCAGAATTTACATCTGCACACCAAAATCCATCCCTGAACCCCAAAAGCTCTCCTATCTCCTCAATACTCCACCCAGCCCCCCCAAAATCCCCCTAGAACCCACGAAACACCCAAATGGAGGGTGTGCACCCCAAGAATGGGGGGGACCCCACCTTGTGCCCCCTCGGGGGGTGTCGATGGTGATGCTGAGGGCGCCATGGGTGGAGGCCACCAGGGAGAGCTCGGAAAACTGGGCCTGGGGGGACCCCAAAATCCAGGGGGACCCCCAAAATCTCCCAGGGATGACCAAAACCCTCCCTGTGGCCACCAAAACCCACCCTGAGACCCCTCAAACCCCCCGCTGAGCCACTCTGAACCCCCAAATTGGTTCAAGGAATGGAGGTTTAGGGGCTCCCCCAAAGTCAGAGAGGACCCCAAAATCCAGTGGGGACCCCAAACCCATCCCGAAGATCCCCAAAACCTCCCTGGGGGCCCCTCAAATCAGGAAGGACCCCAAAATCCAGTGGGGTCCCCAACCCCCCACAAGGATCCCCAAAACCTCCCTGGGGGGCCCCCAAATCAGCCTGAACCCCCAAAATGCAGCATCAGGCCCTATCGGCAGATCCCAGAACCAGCGGGGGGGGGGGGCGCAGAATAAGGAAGGGCACCAAAATTGAAGAGGGGGCCCCCAAAATCGGGGGGGGGACCGACCCCAAAACTCACCTGTTCTACTCGCAGCTCCACATCCCCGTGAACCGATTTGCCCTTGAATAGCTTCACCCTGGGGGGGGGGGGGCAGGGAGTACCCCAAAACAAGTGGGCCTCAAAATGCCCTCCCCCAAGTGACACCCCCAAACTGCCCCACCAAAATCTGACACCCCCAAATTTACCCGCCAAAACCGAAGCCCACCTAATGCCCCCCCCCAAATATGACATGCCCCAAATGACACCCCCCATCAGACCCCCCAAAACCTCACTCCCCTAAAATCTGATACCCCCAACCGCCCCTCCCAAGGTGCTCTCCCCCCTCCAGATCTGCACCCTCAAACCCACCCTCCCTGAGTGCCCCCCGCCCCCCCCCCAAGTCTCTTCCCCAGGTGCCCTCCAGGCCCGGGGGGAGGTTGGGGGTCCCAGGGGTTGGGGGTGCCCCATACGTACCAGTCGGTGCCAGGAGGGGAGATGACGAGCAGCAGTGGGGCCGGAGGGGGGGTCCGGGGGGGTTTCCACATCCCACCCACCCCCGGCCCCCCCCCAAGTCCTGGCCCCACCCCAGGGGGGTCCCCTCCCCCCCCCCGCCAGGAAGTTCCCATCTGACAGCCGCCGGCGCAGGTACTCCATCCCCAGCTATAGGGGTCAGAGGCTATAGGGGCCCGCTATAGGGGGTGGGAGCTATAGGGGCATATAGGGACTTGCTATAGCGGTTAGGGGCTGTAGGGGGCCTATATGGGGTAGAAGCTGGGGGGGTGGTGGTGCTATAGGGGGTTGGATCTATAGGGGTTGGGAGCTATAGGGACCTATAGGAGAAGAGGGCTGGGGGGGAGCCTATAGGGGCCGGCTCTAAGGGTCAGGGGCTACAAGTGGTCGCCCTTGGGGGGGGTCAGAGTTATAGTGGTCAGGGGCTATAGGAGCCTGCTATAGGGGTAGGGAGCTCTAAGGCGTCACCCTGCTAGGGAGCAGCGCTATAGCAGTCAGGGTCTATAAAAGCCCACTATAGGGAGCTATAGAGGTCACCCTATAGGGGTTAGAGGTATGGGAGTTCCCCTATAGACAGCTACTAAGGGGGTCAGAGCTTACAGGGGAGTCAGCTGCGGGGTGGCAGCCTATAGAGACTAGCTATAGGGTCTTATAGGGACCCGGGCTGCGAGGACCCAGCCCTACAGGTGTCTGCAGCTATAGGAGTTCAGCCTGCATGAAGGTGCCTATAAGCACCCCATACAGCGAATGGCATCCCTGGGGCTATAGGAGGAGGCCCTATAGGGGAAGGAGCTGTAGAAGCAGAAAACCCTATAGGAAGGGGGTCTATAGGGGGCGAAAGGCTGGGAGGCGGTACGCCTGCCTTACAGGAAAATTCTGTAGGAGAAGTGAGCTATAGAAGAAGGTTCTGTAGGGGATGGGGGTCTATAGGGGAGAGGAGCTATGGGGGAAGGAGAGCTATAGGGGAAGGGACCCCAGGAAAAGCTGCCCTATAGAGGAAGGGAGCTGGCGGGGGGCTGCCCCATGGCCGGGCCCTACAGGGGAAAGTGGGGGCTATAGGGGATGCAAGAGTTCGAGGAAAAAGGGCTACAGGGGACGGGGAAGATATAGGAGGCAGAAAAGCTATAGGGGATGGGGGTCTATAAGGGAAGGGAGCTATAGGGGGTGCAAAAGCTATAGGGGAAGGGGAGCTATAGGGGAAGGGAGCTATAGGGGGTGCAAAAGCTATAGGGGAAGGGGAGCTATAGGAGAAGGGGGCAGAGCCGCTATAGGGGGCAGGGGGCTGCAGTGGAAGGACGGCCCTGCCGGGAGCCCTATAGGAGCCCCTATAGCATCCCCCGGACGGCAGCGTCCCGCCCCGCCCAACCCCCGCCCTCGCGCTCACATCCGGCCCCGCCCCCTCTCCCCGCCCCCTCTCCGTTGAGAAGCCGTGGGAGGGGCGGGGCTCGGTTGTGACGTCAGCGGCCGCCCCGCCCGCGGCTCTGCAGAGGGAAAGGGGCGGGGCCGGTGACGTCATCACCGGCAGCAAGGCCGGAAAGTAAACCAAGGCGTGCGGGGGGGGGGGGGGAACGGGGACCGCCCCTCCCCCTCGGGGGCCCACCCCCGCGCCCCTTCCCCCTCCCGAGGGACTCAGGCGTCCGGGGTCTTTATTGCGGGGTTTTTATTGCGGGGGTGAGGGGCCAGGCGGGTTTTGGGGGAAATTGCGGTGGATTTGGGGTCCCACGGTGTCACCGGGAGTCTCAGTCCTCTGGGGGGGGGGGGGGGAGAGGAAGGAGGTAAATAGGGGACCCCGGCGTCCGGGGGGGCACCCCCACCTCCCCGTAGAACCAGGCCCCCTGCCCATCCCCCCACTGGGGACCCAGAAACCCACCCACCCCCTCCCCTCCAAGGGGTCCCAGGCCCCCTGCCCTTCCCCCCTCCAGGGCCTCCAGGGGACCCAGAAACCCCCCCCCTCCCCCCCCAAGGAATCCCTGCCGCCCCACCCCTCCCCCAGCAGGCAGACCGTGGGGGGCTGGGCAGGGCAGCACGTGCAGGCAGGGCCGGGTCTCCTCCAGGCGAAGGTGCTGCCCCTCCAGCGGGGGGCAGCGTGGCCGGGCCGACCCCCAGAAGGTGACATTGACGGGGGTGGAAGAGCCCACCGAGGTCACGATCCGTCTGTAAGGGGGGTGCTTTTAGCGCCCTGCCCCATAGATCCACCCAGGGCTCCCCCTCCCGCGGCCCCATAGATCCCCCGTAGGCCCCAGAGATCACATACAGATCTGCCTGCCCCACAGATGCCCCAGTGACCCTGTAGACACCCCCCCAACCCTATAGACCCTGCACTGACCCCCCAGCGCCATAAACCGTCCACTGACCCTGTAGACTCCCCTTGACCCTATAGACCCTTCATTGACCCTATAGCCCCCCCAGCCCCATAGATCCCCCACTGACCCTGTAGACCCCCCTGTTGTCTATATAGACTCCTCATTGACCCTAGAGCCCCCCACAACCCCATAGATCCCCCACTGACCCTGTAGACCCCCCTATTGTCTCTATAGACTCCCCATTGACCCTATAGCCCCCCCAGCCCCATAGATCCCCCACTGACCCTGTAGACCCCTCGTTGTCTCTATAGACTCCCCATTGACCCTATAGCCCCCCAGCCCCATAGATCCCCCACTGACCCTGTAGACCCCTCGTTGTCTCTATAGACTCCACATTGACCCTATAGCCCCCCCAGCCCCATAGATCCCCTATTGACCCAGTAGACACCCCGCTGTCTCTACAGACCCCCCCATTGATCCTATAGCCACCACCCCCCACAGCCCCTATACGCACGGGTAGGTGGGGTAGATGGGCTGGCACTCTCGGACACGGCTACGTGTGGGGCTGGCCCCACATGGGGGAGTGCAGAGTCCCCAGGGGCTCCAGTCCGACCAGTTCCCCGGCACTGGGAGCACAGGGCAGCATCACCCCTCAGCCCCCACTCTATAGGGCTGGAGGTTATGGGGTGCCTATGGGGGGGAGGGGGAGGGGGTTCTTGTGGGTCTTCATGGGTTCCTATGGGGTGGCTATGGGGGCCTGTGGGGTGGCTGTAGGGCAGCTATAAGGCTCCATAGGGCAGCTATGAGGTCCTGTAGGGCAACTATAGGGCTCTACAAGGCAACTACAGGTGCTATAGGGCATCTGTAGGTTTCCATAGGACAACTATAGGGTCCCAAAGGGCACCTATAGGGCCCTATAAGGCAACTGTAAGTGCTACGGGGCATCTATACGGTTCCATAGGGCAGCTATAGGTGATGGAGGGGCATCACTCACAGAGGCAGTTCTGGATGTTGTAGCAGGTGCGGAGCTGGATGATGCTGGGCCCCCCGTCCGTGGGGCAGGGCGGCCCCCCGGGCCGGTGCCGCAAACATTCCCGCGTGCGCCTCTGCTGCCCCACAGCAGGCTGGCAGCTTATGGAGCCGAACTGCCGCCGCTCGCAGGGGGTCCAGGCGCCCCACGGCCCCCAGTGCTCCACGCCTAGGGAGGCATGGGGGGGGGTGTCAGTGGGAGCTGTGGGGCACCCCATAGCCCACCTTGACCCACACTTGGGGAGCACTGGGGGGGTGGGCCGGGGAGTGGGTGTCTGGGGGGGCTGTGGGGTGGGTGTCGGGCGGGGGTTATGGGGTAGGTGTCTCGGGGAGGGGGGACTATGGGGTGGGTGCCCCACAGAGAGAGAGGGGGGCAGTGGGGTGCCCTATAGCAAAGGGGCGGGGTCACATGGTGCCCCATAGCAGCAGGCTGGGTGCCCTGCCCCCCCAAGCCCCACCCCCCCAAGCCAGGGCACACCCTCTGGGTGGACTCCCGTCCCAGCCCTATGTGCCTCGAAGGCCCCGCCCCTTCAGGCCCCGCCCCCTCCCGCAGGCCACGCCCCCTCACCAGGGCAGGCCCCGTGGGGGCCACAGACCACACGCCTGGTGCTGTTGCCGTGGCAACCGCGGCCGCCATGCCGGGGGGGTGGGGCGTCGCAGGCGCGGCGCTGCGTGACCACGCCCAGCCCGCACGTCACCGGGCAGGGGGCGGTCGCTGACCACGCCCCCCAGGCGCCGTCCTCTGTGAGGGGCGGGGAAAGGGCAGAGTCAGGGGCTTGTGGCCACGCCCCCGCCGAGACGTGGAGTCCCGCGCGTGTCCCCCCCCAGTGCGGGGTCCCCAGAGATGAGGGGTGTCCCCCCAGATGTGCCCCCCCAGTGCCCCCAGCCAACACGGGCCCCCTGGACGCGGGGACCCCTCCAACGCAGGGTCTCCCCAGATGCAGCCCCTCCCCTCATACAGCACACCCCCCACCCCACCCCGAGCCCCCCGACATGGACCCCCCCAGCCCCCCGGCCGCGGGACGCCAGCAGCCCCCCCAGCCCCCTGGGCCTCACCGGGGCATGGCGGCAGCCCAGGGCAGGGCTGGGTGTCGACGGCGGCCCCAGCGCACGCGGCTCCCGGCGGCTCCACCGACGGCGGCGGTGAATCACAGCGGCGGCTGCGGCTGCGCCCCGGCGCCCTGCCCGCCCCGCTGCACGTGCCCCGGCAGCTGCCCCACGGGCCCCAGGAGCCCCAGGAGCCCCCCACTGCGGGGGCAGGGCTGAGGCTCCAGCCCCCTCCCCACCCGCCCATCACCCTCCCCGGCCCACTCCCCACCATCCTCCTTCATCCCGACCCTCTCCCCCACCATCCTCCTTCATCCCAACCCTCTCCCCACCATCCTCCTTCATCCCGACCCTCTCCCCCACCATCCTCCTTCATCCCGACCCTCTCCCCACCATCCTCCTTCATCCCGACCCTCTCCCCATCATCCTCCTTCATCCCGACCCTCTCCCCCACCATCTTCCTTCATCCCGACCCTCTCCCCACCATCCTCCTTCATCCCGACCCTCTCCCCCACCATCCTCCTTCATCCCGACCCTCTCCCCCACCATCCTCCTTCATCCCGACCCTCTCCCCCACCATCCTCCTTCATCCCGACCCTCTCCCCACCATCCTCCTTCATCCCGACCCTCTCCCCATCATCCTCCTTCATCCCGACCCTCTCCCCATCATCCTCCTTCATCCCGACCCTCTCCCTCATCATCCTCCTTCATCCCGACCCTCTCCCCCACCATCCTCCTTCATCCCGACCCTCTCCCCCACCATCCTCCTTCATCCCGACCCTCTCCCCACCATCCTCCTTCATCCCGACCCTCTCCCCCACCATCCTCCTTCATCCCGACCCTCTCCCCCACCATCCTCCTTCATCCCGACCCTCTCCCCCACCATCCTCCTTCATCCCGACCCTCTCCCCCACCATCCTCCTTCATCCCGACCCTCTCCCCCACCATCCTCCTTCATCCCGACCCTCTCCCCACCATCCTCCTTCATCCCGACCCTCTCCCCATCATCCTCCTTCATCCCGACCCTCTCCCCATCATCCTCCTTCATCCCGACCCTCTCCCTCATCATCCTCCTTCATCCCGACCCTCTCCCCCACCATCCTCCTTCATCCCGACCCTCTCCCCCACCATCCTCCTTCATCCCGACCCTCTCCCCACCATCCTCCTTCATCCCGACCCTCTCCCCCACCATCCTCCTTCATCCCGACCCTCTCCCCCACCATCCTCCTTCATCCCGACCCTCTCCCCCACCATCCTCCTTCATCCCGACCCTCTCCCCCGCCTCACCAGGGCAGGTGGGGGTCGCCCCCTGGCAGACCCGGCTCTCCTCAGCCGCCCCAGGTCCGCAGCCCCCCCCGCAGCGGGGGGGAGGGTCCGCGCAAGCCCGGCTCCGCCGCAGGGTCCCCACCCCGCAGGTCACTGAGCAGCCGCTCCACGGCGACCAGGGGGTCCAGCCCCCCGCCACTGGGGTCAAAGGTCAAGGGTCAACCTCGGGGTCACCCCCCCACGTCCCATCCCGCCCCCCTCCCCAGCGTCCCCGTGTCCCACCGGGGCAGCAGGGGAGGTGACACGCTCGCAGCTGCCACTCCCGAGGGTCTTTGTCCCCTGTGGGGCTCCGGCTGCGTCCGCGGCGCTGGGTCCCCTCCCCGCAGGTCACCGAGCAGCTGGTCCAGCGGCCCCACGGCCCCCACGTGTCCTGCCTGGGACAGGGGTCACCCGCTGGCGCCCGGCGGCACCTGGGGGGGGGGTCTCGCGGGTGGGCGTGGCTCTAAGTAGGCGGGGGGGGGGGATGGGCGCGGCCTCAGTGGCCAGGGCAGGGGGGCTGGGTGAGGCCTGGATGTGGGTGGGGTCCTGTTGGAGGGAGGGGCTTAGTGGTGTGGGTGGGGCTTATAGGGTGGGACAGGCCTTGGGTGGGGTGGGCTGGGCCTAGGAGGTGTGGTGGGCGGGGCCTGGTGGGTGGGGCTAGGGGCGTGTGTGGCTGCGATAGGGCTGAGAAGGGGGGGGAGTGGGCGTGGCTTAGAAGGGTGGGGACTGGGCAGGGCTTGCAGGGATGGGGCTGACCGGCAGGTGTGGCAGTGGCCATGGGGGCGGAGCTTGTAGCCATAGGTGGGGTTGAGGCAGCAGTCGGCCAATGAGACGGGCTCATCGCCCAGCAGCTCGGTGCAGGCCCCGCCTCCCCCTTCCTCCTCCAATCGGGCGAAGCACCACACGGGCGTGGCAGCTGGGGCAAGGGTCCACGGGGGGGTGTGTGTGTGTGTGTGTGTCACGTGGGGGCATCCTCCCCCAGTGACCCCCAGTTATCTCCCAGTCCCCAGTTACCCCCTTCAGTGTTCCCAGTGACCTTCCAGTCCACCCAATTTCCCCAGTCCCTCCCACTCCTGCACTTCCCCCCCAGAGTGCAGGTGCTCCCGTATCTCCCAGTGCATCCCAGTCATTCCATTATACCTCCGGGCCTCCCAATTCCCAGCCCCCCCCATATCGTCTAGTCACCCAGTGCTCCTAGTTCTCCCAGTATCCCCCAGTTCCCCATATCCTCTGCCACCCGCCACCCAGCTCCCCCAGGGCTCTCAGTCCACTCAGCCGAGTGCCCTCCCAGTATCCTCCCAGTCCTTCCCATTTCCCCAGTGCCCCTTACCCCTCTACTTCCAGCCCCACCGGTGCCCTCCCAGTATCCCCCAGGCTCAGAGCCTCCCCCAGTGCTCCCAGTACCCCTCCTACTGCTCCCAGTCCCAGTGCCCCCAGTTCCCCCAGCCCCCCCGCCCAGTCCCCAAGCCTCCCTCAGTGGCCCCCAGTGCCTCCCAGTTCCACCCCCTGTATTCCCAGTGCCCCTCCAAGGGCTCCCCAGTACCTCCCCAGTCCTCCCAGTACCCCCCAAATCCCCATCCCCAATCCTCCACTGGGGTTCCTAGTACCCCCCAGTTCCGCATCCCAAATCCTCCCCTGGGACTCCCAGTGCCCCCCAGTTCCCCATCCCCAAGCCTCCCCTGGGGCTCCCAGTGCCACCAGTACCCCCCCCCAGTTCCCCATCCCCAAGCCTCCCCTGGGGTTCCCAGTACCCCCAGTTTCCCACCCCCAATCCTCCCCGGGGCTCCCAGTACCCCCAGTTCCCCATCCCCAAGCCTCCCCTGGGGTTCCCAGTACCCCCCCAGTTTCCCACCCCCAATCCTCCCCTGGGGCTCCCAGTGCCCCCCATTTCCCCAGCCCCAAGCCTCCCCTGGGGCTCCCAGTACCCCCCCCAGTTCCCCAGCCCCAAACCTCCCCCGGGGCTCCCAGTGCCCCCCAGTTCCCCAGCCCCAAGCCTCCCCTGGGGCTCCCAGTACCCCCCAGTTCCCCAGCCCCAAGCCTCCCCTGGGGCTCCCAGTACCCCCCCAGTTCCCCAGCCCCAAACCTCCCCCGGGGCTCCCAGTGCCCCCCAGTTCCCCAGCCCCAAGCCTCCCCTGGGGCTCCCAGTACCCCCCAGTTCCCCAGCCCCAAGCCTCCCCTGGGGCTCCCAGTACCCCCCAGTTCCCCAGCCCCAAGCCTCCCCCAGTGCTCCCAGTACCGGCGGGGCTCAGCAGGGGGGCGCAGAGCAGCAGCACCAGCAGCTCCACGCACGCCATGGGGAGGGGGGGACACTGTCCCTCCCACCCCCCCGCACCCCAAAGTCCTTCTGGGCCAAGGGGAAGTGGGGGGAGGGGGGGGACACCCCACCCACAGGAAGGACCCAGGCGCCCGGCTGGCACCCTGCCCCTCCCCCCACCGCCACCCCCTCCCCACCCCAAGGGACCCAGGCGGCCCGGTGACCTCCCCTCCCCCCTCCCCCAGCACCCACAGGAAGGACCCGGGCGCCCGGGTGGCGGCCCCACCCCCACAAGGGACCCAGCCACCCGCGCCCCTCCCCCACCCTTGCACGGCCCCAAATTCCACCGTTTTTCACCTGTTTATTTAAAAAAAACCAAAACAAACACCGCCCCCCCCCGCCCCCAAAACCAAAAAACCACCGGGGGGGGGGGGGGGGGGGGGGAAGATGCGCCACTCGGGGGGGCCCCCACCCCGGGGTGACACGGAGGGGGAGGGGACCCCACGTTTTTGGGGCGAAATATCGCGGTTCGGGGAGGGTCGCCGAGTGTGGGGGGGGGGGGGGCCAGGGCCTGGGCGAGGGGCGGGGCTTGAGCGAGGGGCGGGGCCTCCGTGGAGCCTCAGGGTCCTTCGCTGAAGCGTGTCACGCCCCCGGGGCGGGGCCGGGCGGGGGCCTGGGGGCAGCGGGGTCACCTGAGGTCAGGGTGCTGCGACCCCCGCCATGTCCCCGAGCATCACCCCCCCCCCCCGCCATGTTCCCTCGTCCCCCCATGTGTCCCCCCCCAGGTCCCCAAATATCCCATCCCCTCAGTCCCCCCAAATCCCCCCCACGTCCCCCTGTCCCCTCTACAACCCCTCATGTCCCATGTCCCCCTCCCCCTTCCACATAGCCCCCCACCCCCGTCTCCCCACATCCCCCTGTATCCCCCCGTCCCCCCCCACCCCCCGTCCCCCTTTATCCCCCCATCCCCCTGTATTCCCCATTGCTTCCCCCATCCCCCTTTATCCCTCCCACCCCCTCGTATCCCCCCATCGCCCCCCGTCCCCCCGTCCCCCCATCCCCACTGTCATCGTGTCGTCCCCCCCCCCCGGGTCACCTCCGGCCGCCGCCGGCCCAGCCCGCTCCCCTCCTTCCATCCCATCGCCTGCAGCATCCGACATCCCAGGGTGGTCTCGCGCAGGAGGGACCCCTCCACCTCCCTGCAGCACCCCAGGGTCACCCCACCGCACCCATGGGTGCTGGGGGGGGGGGGAGGGACGACGACGACACGGGACACCACCCCACAACACCCATTGGGGGTCTCCCACTCCCATAGCACCCGTCTTCAGATCGCCAGCACCCAGTTTTGGGGTCCCACCAGCCTGCGGTACCCACTTTGGGGGGGCCCCAGCCCATGGCACCCAGTTGTGGGGTCCCCAGCACCCAGTTGTGGGGGTCTCCCATCCTGTATCACCCAGCTTTGGGGTCCTCAGCACCCTTTTTTGGCATCCCCCACCCCTCAGCACCCACTTTTAGAGTCTCCAGCACCCACTTTTGGGTACCTCACCCCATAGCACCCAGTTGGGGGGTCCCCCCACCCCACTTTAGGGTCCTCCAGCCCACAGCACCCACTTTTAGGGTCTCCAACACCCACTTTTGGGGTCCCTCACCCCATAGCACCCAGCTGTGGAGTCCCCTCCCCATAGCACCAAGTTTTGGGGTCCCCCACCCCACTTCAGGGTCCTCCAGCCCACAGCACCCACTTTTAGAGTCTCCAGCACCCACTTTTCGAGGTCCAGAGCACCCCCATAGCACCCAGTTTTGGGGTCCCCACCACCCAACTTTTGCCCACCCCCACCAACCCCCCCTTGGGGCACCCCTGGGTATGGAGGAGTGATGGGTGCTCACCCAGGGGTTGCCGGGGGTCCCCCAAATTTGCGCCGCTTGGGCTCAGGGGTGTCGGGACCCCCCTGTTTCTCACGGCGCTCGGCTGCCCGGTCCCGGTACTTCATCTAGGGCGTAGAAACAGCACCTATGGGTGCCCCCCAGCTCCCTGCGTGCCCACCCCACCCCCAGCACCCATGGGTGCCCCTCAGCACCCATAGGTGCTGCCCGAGCCCTCAGGGCACTCACCAGATGCCCCCAGCACCCATGGGTGTCCCTAGCCACCCCCAAGGGTCATGCAGCACCCATGGGTGCCCCCCCGTCCCCCAACACCCATGGGTGCTCTCTCAGCCCCAGAGATGCCCCCCAGCACCCATGGGTGCCCCCCCACCCACCTCCATCTCGCCCCGGTCCAGCCCCTCGGGGGGAGGCGGGTGGCTCCGGCGCTGCAGCTCCAGGTTTTGCTGGGGGGGTTGGGAGACAACAACCTGTTACTGGGGGGGTCCCCAATGCCTCCAGGGGATCCCCAATACTTCCAGGGGGGTCCCCAAGATCTTGGGGGTGTCCCCAACATCTCAGGCGGGCCCCCAATCTGGGAGGGCCCCCAATGCCTCCAGGGGATCCCAAATACTTCCAAGGGATCCCCAACATCTCAAGGGGGTCCCCAACATCTCAGGGGGGCCCCCAATGCCTCCAGGGGGTCCCCAAAACACCAAAGGGGATCCCCAAGATCTCTGGGAGGGGCCCCCAATGCCTCCAGGGGATCCCCAAAACACCAAAGGGGATCCCCAAGATCTCTGGGAGGGCCCCCAATGCCTCCAGGGGATCCCCAATACTTCCAGGGGATCCCCAACATCTCAGGGGGGCCCCCAATGCCTCCAGGGGATCCCCAAAACACCAAAGGGGGTCCCCAATCTGGGAGGGCCCCCGATGCCTGCGGGGGATCCCCAAAACACCAAAGGGGGTCCCCCCAACCCCCTTAAAAGAGCCACAACACCCCCCGAAGTGGCCCTGCCAGGCTACAGGGGGATAATTCCTCAACTCCCGAGGGGATCCCCTAAAATTCGGGGGGTGGGGGGTGGGGGGGGGGGAAGGGGGTCTGCGGTACCTTGTGCAGCCCGGAGAGCTGCTGGTGGCGGAGCAGGGCCTCCTTGCTGGGGAACTGGCGGCGGCAGAGCAGGCAGGCCAGCTTGTGCCAGTCGGTGAGGGGCTCGCCGGGGCGCTCGGGACCCCGCTCCCCCTCCTCTTCGCTCTCGCTCTCCCCGCTGTAAGCGGCCACCAGCCCGCGGGGGGGGCTCTGGAACAGGGAGGGGGGTTAGGGGGCACCCAGGGGGTCTGGGGCATTCAGGCACTTGGGGGAGGAGAGGGGCAGGAATAGGGAGGAGGGCGGAGTTGGGGGGCACCCATGGGCCCAGGCACCCAGACTCACCAGCCGCTCGTCGCTCGCCAGCTTGGGCAGCTCCATGGGTGGGTGCTGCCGCTCGGCCAGGGCGCCCTGTGGTGGGGAGGGGGTTCAGGGGGGCACCCGTGGGTGCCGGAGGAGGTATGGGGTGTGTGTTGCAGTCCCACAGGGACCCCCTCCTCTCCCATTGCACCTCCCATGGGCAGCACC